>NC_135238.1:187420608-187753286 GCF_051348905.1 Ranitomeya variabilis | reverse complement strand
AAAATGGTCCATTTGGTTCCTCTGCCCAAGTTGCCTTCTTCTTCTGAGTTGGTTCCTCTGTTTTTTCAGAATGTTGTCCGATTGCACGGTATTCCTGAGAATATTGTTTCTGACAGAGGTACCCAATTTGTGTCTAGATTTTGGCGGGCATTCTGTGCTAGGATGGGCATAGATTTGTCTTTTTCATCTGCTTTTCACCCTCAGACTAATGGCCAGACCGAGCGGACTAATCAGACCCTGGAGACATATCTGAGGTGTTTTGTCTCTGCTGACCAGGATGATTGGGTTGCTTTTTTGCCATTGGCAGAGTTCGCCCTCAATAATCGGGCCAGCTCTTCCACCTTGGTGTCCCCATTTTTCTGTAATTCGGGGTTTCACCCTCGATTTTCCTCCGGTCAGGTGGAATCCTCGGATTGTCCTGGAGTGGATGCGGTGGTGGAGAGATTGCATCACATCTGGGGGCAGGTTATGGACAATTTGAAGTTGTCCCAGGAGAAGACTCAGCGTTTTGCCAACCGTCATCGTCGTGTTGGTTCTCGGCTTTGTGTTGGAGATTTGGTGTGGTTGTCTTCTCGTTTTGTCCCTATGAGGGTCTCTTCTCCTAAGTTTAAGCCTCGGTTCATCGGCCCTTATAGAATATTGGAGATTCTTAATCCTGTTTCTTTCCGTTTGGACCTCCCTGCGTCCTTTTCCATTCATAACGTTTTTCATCGGTCGTTGTTGCGCAGGTATGAGGTACCTGTTGTACCTTCGGTTGAGCCTCCTGCTCCGGTGTTGGTTGAGGGTGAGTTGGAGTACGTTGTGGAGAAAATTTTGGACTCTCGTGTTTCCAGACGGAGACTCCAGTATCTGGTCAACTGGAAGGGTTACGGCCAGGAGGATAATTCTTGGGTCAATGCATCTGATGTTCATGCTTCTGATCTTGTTCGTGCCTTCCATAGGGCTCATCCTGGTCGCCCTGGTGGATCTGGTGAGGGTTCGGTGCCCCCTCCTTGAGGGGGGGGTACTGTTGTGAATTTGGATTCTGGGCTCCCCCGGTGGCCGCTTGTGGAATTGGACTTGTCATCCTCTTTCCTGTTTCACCTGGTTCCATCAGTAGTGGGTGTCGCTATTTAAGCTCATTTCTCTGGTGGTTTCTTGCCGGTCAACAATGTTATCTGATGCCTCTCAGTGCTTGTTCCTGCTTCTGACAACTACTAGATAAGTTGGACTTTTGTCCATGTTTCGTTTTGCCTATTTGTTCCAGTTCACAGCTGAAGTTTTGTTACTGTGTCTGGAAAGCTCTCGTTGATCAGGGATTGCTACTCTGGCGTTATGAGTTAATGCCAGAGTTTAAGGTAATCTCTGGATGGTGTTTTGTTAGTGTTTTTCTGCTGACCATGAAAGTATACTATCTGTCTTCTGCTATCTAGTAAGCGGACCTCAAATTTGCTAAGACTATTTTCCTGCTGCGTTTGTTGTTTCATCTGAACTCACCGTCATTATATGTGGGGGGCTACTGTCTTCTTTGGAATATTTCTCTAGAGGTGAGCCAGGTCTTATATTTCCCTCTGCTAGCTATTTAGGTCTTAGGCCAGAGCTGGGCATCTAGCAATAAATAGGAAATGCTACCTGGCTATTTCTAGTTGCGCGGCAGGCTTAGTTCATGGTCAGTATAGTTCCATCTTCCGAGAGCTTGTCCCTCTATAGGCTTGCTATGATCTCTGCCTGCAGAGATCATGACACCCACCATAACATCTTTAATGGCATCAGAGAGACCCTCTCTGAAATTCGCCGCCAAGGCACACTCATTCCACTGAGTAAGCACAGACCATTTGCGAAATTTTTGGCAGTATATTTCAGCTTCCTCTTGCCCTTGAGATAGGGCCATCAAGGCTTTTTCAGCCTGAATCTCTGAATTAGGTTCCTCATAAAGCAACCCCAAAGCCAGAAAAAACGCATCCACATTGAGCAACGCAGGATCCCCTGGTGCCAATGCAAATGCCCAATCCTGAGGGTCACCCCGCAGTAAGGAAATTACAATCCTGACCTGCTGTACGGGGTCTCCAGCGGAGCGAGATCTCAAAGACAGAAACAACCTACAATTATATTTGAAATTCTGAAAACGAGATCTATCCCCGGAGAAAAATTCTGGTAAAGGAATTCTAGGTTCAGATACAGGAGCATGAATAACAAAATCCTGTAAACTCTGAACCTTCACAGCAAGATTACTCAAACCTGTAGCCAAACTCTGAGGATCCATTTCAATTAGGTGAGATCAGAGCCATTCAAGGATTAGAAGGAGAGAGAGACAAAGGCTGCAATTTAAGCAGAAATGCTAAAGAGCCAACTATTGAGCAAGCTCAGAAAAAAAAAAAAAAAAAATCTGCAGACTTCTTTTTCTCTCCTTTCTTCTGCCAATAGTTTTAACACATGGCCGGTCATACTGTCATGGTTCTCAATGGCAAGAGAACATCAGAAAAGCATAAATCAGGACTAGCTCTTGGATGATGGAATCTAGAGCTGACCGTGAGCTAAACCTACCGCACAACTAACAGTGGCCGGGTAGCGTGCCTACGTATATCCCTAGACGCCCAGCGCCAGCCGGAGGACTAACTAACCCTAGCAGAGGAAAAACAGGCCTGGCTTACCTCTAGTGGAAATTCCCCAAAAAGGTGACAGAAGCCCCCCACATGTATTGACGGTGAGTTCAGAGGGAAAAGACATACGTAGTATGAAGGCAGGTTCAGCAAAGCGAGGTCCACTTACTAGATAGTAGAAAAATAAGAAAGGGAACTTCACGGTCAGCTGAAAACCCTATTTACAAAACCATCCTGAAATTACTTTAAACTCAAGTATCAACTCATGAGACTGGAGTGGTAATTTCAGCTCACAAGAGCTTCCAGCTACAGAAATATACCATAACTGTGAACTGGAACAAAAATGCAAAATAATACTCAGGACAAAAGTCCAACTTAGCTGATCAGAAGACTAGGAGCAGGAACATGCAACAGAAAGCTCTGGTTACATTGATGACCGGCAAGGCAATGACTGAGCAGCAAGGCTAAATAGGAAACTCCCATATCCTGGAGGAAACAGGTGAACAGAGAAAGTGAAGACAAGTCCAGTACCACCAGTGACCACCGGGGGAGCCCAAAACCAAATTCACAACACATGTCTCCGTGTTTTTCAAACGGACACACGGTCCGTGAAAACACACTGACATGTGCAGAGACACATTGATTTTAATGTGTCTACGTGAGTCAGTGTCTCCGGTACGTGAGAAAGCTGTCACCACACGTACCGGAGCCACTGACGTGTGAAACCGGCCTAATGATACAAGGAGTTTTCCATTCTCTACCAATGATGTAGCAGCATGTCTCCCCAGTGTCAGACTGGGGTGTTTAGAGCCCAATAGACGAATGCGAAGGGTCACCCCACAGCTGCAAGAAAAGATTTTCTTTTTGATCTTATGCTCAAGGACCAAGTGTTCTACCATTCAGTACATGTGCAAAACAGGACCCTAATGTACATGCTCCAAGTTAAAAATTAGGTGTCCATCAAGCAATTAAAACCCTTTTTTAACAACTTCCACTGCCAATAATAATAATAATAATAATCTTTATTTATATAGCGCCAACATATTCCGCAGAGCTTTACAGTTTAACAGTTTCAAACACAGCAGTCATAGGTAACAACGTTAACAATACAGTAATAAAGCACAATAAGACGACCCTGCTCGTGAGAGCTTACAATCTACAATGAGGTGGGGAGATACAACGTACAGAAGCTTATTTACAATGATGGTCCAGCCATCTTCAGGGGGTGGGGGGTAGATGGAGATAGTGAATGGGCTACACACACACACAAACATAAAATGAGTTTGATTAGGGAACGTGACAGGCCGCTCTGAACAAATTTGTTTTGAGCGAGCGCTTAAAACTATGCAAGTTGTGGCTGGTCCTAATATCTTGGGGTAGAGCATTCCAGAGGATTGGCGCAGCACGGGAGAAGTCTTGGAGTCGGGAGTGGGAGGTACGGATTAGTGCAGAGGTTAGTCGAAAGTCATTTTGCAGAGCGCAGCGGTCGGTTAGGCTGATAATGGCAGGGAGTGCTGCTGTGTGCTGGAAAAAATCAAGGTAAAGTTTATTGTTACTGTTGTACAAATATGTATAAACCTAGATTTGCTATTTCTTTTAAAATCTTTGCATACCCTTTCCACCTTTTTCATAACTCATCACAGTTTTCTCCTGTTAATTGTAATGTAGGCCAGCCTCTTGTCTCCGTACATTTCATAATACACTGTTGGGGGAACATTTATCAGGACCGTCATGTCATATGACGGTCTTGATATCTCCCTTGCAGGTGCAGGATGTCCCATAGGGTCACATGACTGATATTTTTGGTTCATGTTTTGGCAGTGTAGTGCGCAAGCTTCCTCCCTCCTTATTTTCTTCCTGACTTCTCGATGTATACATCCTGAATGCGCCCAGTGGCATGAGGTACTGCACTATGTGTGTCTTACAACACAATGAGTGTTATAAAGAGTAAAAATACGCGTGGAAAATAAAATTGAGTTGAAAATATTGTTTGCATGCAGTTTCAGATCTATCCAATATATTTTTTTGCTGTGTTACACAAAAGCATTCCACCTCAAGCCACAAATATTAATTACTTTTAATAACATATTGTAAAGTAATATCTTATAAAATTAAAAAATGTATGTCTGTCTATCACCCTACCTGTTCCCTCTGTTCTGCTAATGACCTAAGGCCGACGTCACACTGGCATATTGCATCGGATGCGAGAGCACAGTCCTCTGCACAGTCAAAACAGTGTTATTGGGTTTTAGTAACGTCAGCTGATCCCCAGCTGTGTATGCGGCAATGTGTCCTGCAACCGCCACGCTGACACAACAACTGAAATTTAAGGGAACCTGTCCCCCCCCAAGCGTTTGTTACTGAAAGAGCCACCTTGTGCAGCAGTAATGCTGCACAAGGTACAGGTAGCTCTTTTAGTTTTGCTCCTTGCTCATGCTGAACTTAACACTTATACAATGTGTCCCCTGATGCCGTAAAACTGTCCCGGAGGTGGGGCTTTCCTTCGTAACGGGACTTTCCCAGCCGTCATCCCTACCCCCTTGGCGCCGTGCGCCACCTCCTTAGCGTTGTTTGAATCTGTCTAGTAGCCTGTGCTGTTTTGTTCAACCTTGGCCATGCGCAGTCTCCTCCTGAGCGCTGCTTTTTTGTGTACCGGAGTCTGCGCTGTTATGTTATCCCTTGGCCATGCGCTGTTAGCGCTGCCTGTCTTCTGACATCATTTGATGTCAGCCTGTGCGGTCGCGCTGCCCATGAATCCCAGCCCCGCAGTGTCTTGTGATTTATTCACACTGTGGGGCTGGGATTCATGGCCTTGCGCAGTAAATATGTTCGCCTCTCACTCACGTCCTTTCGCCTGCTTTAGTCTGAAGAAGGCGGAAGGAGATGAGTGAGAGGCGAATATATGCACCGCGCGTCACGGCAGTGGCCCAGTCTGAAGAAGGCGGAGGGAGATGAGTGAGAGCCTGAGGTGAAGATATGCACTGCGCATGCCCATGGATCCCAGGCCCGCAGTATGATTAAATCAGAAGAGACTGCGAGGAGGGATCTCGGGCAGCGCGGCCTCACAGGCCCAGTCTGCCTGACACCAAATGATGTCAGAAGACGGGCAGCGCTAACAGCGCATGGCCAAGGGATAACATAACAGCGCAGACTCCGGTACACAAAAAAGCAGCGCTCAGGAGGCTGCGCCCAGCGCCAAGGGGGTATTTTTAACAGCTGTGCTGCGTGTCATTAAGAAGGAAAGTCCCGCCTCCATGACGGTTTCACGGTATGAGTGGCACAATTTTAAAAGTGTTTCGTTCAGCGTGTGCAAGGAGCATAATTAAAAGAGCAACCTTTTCCTTGTGCAGCATTACTGTTGCACAAGCTGGCTCTTCTAGTTACTAACGCCTGGGGGTTTAAAGGTTCACTTTCAATTTGCTCCAATTAGGCCTCAGCCTATACTCTGCTCCTCCTGCTGACCCTGGGCTCCAACACCGCTAGTTGCTGCCTGGAAGTGCTGAGAAAAACAATTGCTCCTGTGTTAGTGGGGTTCAGTAACGTCAGCTGCTCCCCTGCTGTGTAACCGACAATGTGTCCTGCGACCGCCACGCTGACACTCCATCAGATATTAAAGTGCCTCCAGTGCAGGCTTCGGCCTGCACTCTGCTCCTCCTGCTGACCCTGGGCTCCAACACCGCTAGGGGCTGTAGGATGACAATCTTGAATAGGCCCCCATCCTGGTTCCAGTACTGTCAGCTGGTTCCAGGCAGAGCCTTTGGCTTAGGTGCCTCCTTCTGGGTATCCGAGTTCCACCAACGTCAGGTGGTCCTTGGTAGTGCTTTCTGGCACGGGTACATCCTGCTTACTAACCGGGTTCCAGTAACGTCAGCTGGTCCTCGGTAGTTCCATTGGCTCTTGGACCTTTGGGTAGCCATCCGGGTTCCAGTTCCATCAGCTGGTTCTCGGCATTTTCTCAGCCTTCATGTACCTTCTGCTACATTTCCAAGTTCAAGACCCTAAAGACGACGACCCTGAAGACCACCCCTAAGATGACAACGACACCAGAGACAACAACCCCTGAGATGACGACCCTGGAGACGACGACCCTGAAGACCACCCCGATGACAACGACGACCCCGGAGACGACGACCCTGGAGACGACGACACGGAAGACCGAGAAGCAGAAGAACAAGACGCTGCAGAACAAAGAGCAGAAGAACATTAAGCATAAGACTAAACATCAGAGCAAAAGATATTATCTAAATTATAAGCAGAAGAAGACTAAGCAGTGTATGGGGGTGAGTCCGTTCCTCCTCGTGGTGCCCCTGGATAAAGCCTGATGCTGCAGGCCTAACTGAACGCAGACAAATGTAACTCTTTTGTGACAGGCAGAACGGAAGGTGTAATCTTCAAACTTTTATAGACAACAACTACAGGAATGCCTGTCACAAATAAGAATATGATGAAGAAGTAGAATATGAAGAAGAATAATAGTTTAATAAAAAGAATATGAAGAATGTAACAAAAAAAATAATAGGTAGAAGATGAAGAAGAAGATGAATAAGGTGAAGAAGAAGTTGATGTCAAAGATGCTGCTGAGGATGATGAAGAAGAAAGTGTGGGAGAAGTAAAAAAGAAGGTGAAGGGCATGGAAGTAGTGAAAGATCAATATCTGACAAATTAAAAAAAATCTTAACATGGTCAATATCTTTGTAACTTCGAACGTCTTAAATTTTTTTTTAAATTCCTGCTATTCTATTTGATTGGGCTAAACCTCTGTGCCGTGTATCCACCAGACTTCTGCACAACACAACTGATGGTCCCAACCCCATTTATAAGGCAAGAAATCCCACTTATTAAACCTGACAGGCCACACCTGTGAAGTGAAAACCATTTCCGTTGACTACCTCTTGAAGCTCATCAAGAGAATGCCAAGAGTGTGCAAAGCAGTCATCAAAGCAAAAGGTGGCTACTTTGAAGAACCTAGAATATAAGACATATTTTCAGTTGTTTCACACTTTTTTGTTAAGTATATTATTCCACATGTGTTAATTCATAGTTTTGATGCCTTCAGTGTGAATTTACAATTTTCATGGTCATGAAAATACATAAAAATCTTTAAATGAGAAGGTGTGTCCAAACTTTTGATCTGTACTGTATATATATATATATATATATATATATATATATATATATATATATATATATATATAAATATATATATATAATACTGTATATAAAAAAAGTTAAGAATTTTTATTTCGCTAATTTTGACCAGCAGATATATTGCACCTATAAATCAGTTTCCTATTTTTTTAGCTGATCTTATCTGGTTATATCTGACAAAACCTCTTTTTGTTCCTCTTCTAAAATAAAATTTCTGATAATTTTGTGTTTAGAGCTGAGAACTTTTTTTTTTTCTTTTTAGGGGTTTTTTTGCTTTCTCCATTCTACTAACTAACCATCATCCCATAACAATTGTATAAAGGTATGCAGTTTACAAGTATACGGAAAAAGGTATACACACCCATTGCTGCAATGCTTAAACTGTATATTTAGGCTGCCAGGAAACAATATCGTATATTCAGTTAATACATGTAACTTTCACAAGGCAAAATACGGTAGTCAAGATCTTGTGATTTTTAAGAACTCTATTAACATTTATACAAGAGAAAGAAGGGAGTCACAATCACAAGGATAAAAGCTAAACAAAGGACAACTCACGCCAGAAGCAAAGTTATCTTCGTCATATCAAAAATATGTGGCATGACTGAAAAAAACAACATGGCAGTAAAAATAGAAAAAGTTTAATGTGTCTGTCCATGACCTCCTCTGTATGGTATTCCAGTTCAGACCAAACAGTCTGTTTACAGACGTTTTACTTTTCTTGGGATCTACCCCTGTAAAAAAAGCCCTTTAATTAATGCAAGTTCAGCCTCCTGGGTCTACTGCAAATTAAAGGGAATCTGTCAGCAGGTTTTTGCTATGTAATCTGAAGACAGCATGAGATAGAGGCTGAAACGCAGAATTCAGGGATGTGTCACTTGACAAAGTGTGAGCTTTTGTTTACTAACTGTGAAGGATTTATCACTAAGAGATTACCTTTGTCAAACTAGTCCAGCAACTAAGCAGCTCACTGTCTATGCACTATGTACACAGAGAACCTGGTGTGGGCGGGGTTAGCTTTCTCAGCTACGCCCCATCCTGTAATAAGCACCTCACTGTCTATGGATTTTGTACACAGAGTGTTGTGGATTCTGTTTTTGGGCTCCCTCTGGTGGTTACGGCTGGTACTGGGTGACTTTGGTGGGTTGCGGTCTCTGGTTTCCACCTGTCCATCAGAGGCTGGGTGTTTCCTATTTAGAAACTTCACCCTCTGTGTTGTGTCGGGTGGACGACACACACCTTAATGATTTTTCTGTAAAGTGGCTTCTCCCCTGATGACATTGCCACAAGGAAACGCGTTGGGAGAAAATATGAATGAGGGACAGAAGTAGCAAGTGGCTGAATTCATGCGAGTGAGGTTTGGAAAGGGCACCTAAGGAGCCACCTCATGTATATGGATTTCTTGGACCACTGCGTCTCTATGAAGCGATTTACATTCTGGGTGAGATTGTTCTGAAACGTATACAGCAATCATAATATCCCTGTTCTTGTATCTCTATGATGTACACTTGTTAGGGGCTCTATGACAGATGTTGCCTCTTATACAGTGTCTGTTTGTATAATAAGGTGGTGGGGTATTTCCACCGTGCTGGTTTTTT
Source organism: Ranitomeya variabilis (assembly GCF_051348905.1). Taxonomy (NCBI): domain Eukaryota; kingdom Metazoa; phylum Chordata; class Amphibia; order Anura; family Dendrobatidae; genus Ranitomeya; species Ranitomeya variabilis. Next base: position 187,743,961 of record NC_135238.1, on the reverse strand, counting down.
GGAGCATTACGTTGGGCTCATTAGTGTTAATTGCCAGCATTGATTAGAATGTTGTGATTCATGTTTTTTATGAGTCCGAGCGACTCTTTTTAGCAATATTTATTAAAAGTTATATTTTATCTTATTATATTATTTAACTACAGTCCTTCCTTGCTGATAATATATATATGTGTTTCCTATTTAACCTGGCTTTCCTGTCATTCCCTTGCCGGCTATCAATGTACTCAGATGTGCTCAGTTTGGTTCCTGACTACCTGCTCCCAGATCTCTCAGGATAAGCTAAGTTCTGTTTTTCAGTTGTTTGGTTTTTTGTCCAGCTTGCTAATTATGACTCTATGCTAGCTGGTAGCTCTAGTGGGCTGAGGTTCTCCCCATGTGCCATGAGTTGGCACATGGGTTCTTGTAATCTCAGGATGGTTTTTGATTAGGGTTTTTTGCTGACCGCTCAGACCCCTTTTGTATCATTCTGCTTTCTAGTTATAGCGGGCCTCATTTTGCTAAACCTATTTTCATCTCTATGTGCGTGCCTTCCTCTCATTTCACCGTCAATACATGTGGGGGGCAACTATACCTTTTGGGGTTCATTCCTCTGGAGGCAAGCTAGGTCTTTATTTCCTCTGCAGTGCTAGTTAGCTCTTAGGCTGGCGCGTGGCGTCTAGAATCAACGTAGGCACGCTCCCTGGCTATTTCTAGTTGTGTTTGTCAGGAGTAGGGCAGCGGTCAGCCCAGGTTCCATCACCCTAGAGCTCGTCCGTTATTTATGTTATTTTGCTTGTCCAGTGCGATCCCCAGCCATTGGGATCCATGACAGTATAGCCGGCCCACAAAGTGTTAATTGTTTGGGCTGAAGCAGGAGAAAAAGAAGTGTTTAAGGGAAATTTTTTTTTTTTTCCCCCTCAGAGTTTTGCTGCCTAGCCCTTAATTGCTGTCTAGCTGCTTCTTACCTCCTCTTAACCCTTGAATGGCTCTGACCTTAGCTGTTTAACATGGATGTCCAGAGTTTGGCTTCCAGCCTGAGTAATCTTGCTGCAAAAGTTCAAAACATGCAGGATTTTGTTGTTCACACTCCCATGTCTGAACCTAGAATTCCTATTCCAGAGTTTTTTTCTGGAGATAGATCTACCTTCCTGAATTTCAGGAACAATTGCAAATTGTTTCTTTCTTTGAAATCTCGCTCCTCTGGAGACCCTGCTCAGCAGGTTAAGATTGTAATATCTTTCCTGCGGGGCGACCCTCAAAATTGGGCATTTGCATTGGCACCAGGGGATCCTGCATTGCTCAGTGTGGATGCGTTTTTTCTGGCACTGGGATTGCTCTATGAGGAACCTAACCTGGAGATTCAGGCTGAAAAGGCTTTATTAGCCCTCTCTCAGGGGCAGGATGAAGCGGAAGTATATTGTCAAAAATTTCGGAAATGGTCGGTGCTTACTCAGTGGAATGAGTGCGCCCTGGCTGCAAACTTCAGAGATGGTCTTTCTGAGGCCATTAAGGATATTATGGTGGGGTTCCCTGCGCCTACAGGTCTGAATGAGTCTATGGCTATGGCCATTCAGATTGATCGGCGTTTACGGGAGCGCAAACCTGTGCACCAGTTGGCGGTGTCTTCTGAACAGGCACCTGAGACTATGCAATGTGATAGAATTCAGTCCAGAAGTGAACGGCAAAATTATAGGCGGAAAAATGGATTGTGTTTTTATTGTGGTGATTCAGCTCATGTTATATCAGCATGCTCTAAACGCACAAAAAAGGTTGATAAATCTTTTGCCATTAGTACTCTGCAGTCTAAGTTCATTTTGTCTGTAACTCTGATTTGTTCACTGTCTTCCATTTCCGTCGATGCCTATGTGGATTCGGGCGCTGCCTGAATCTTATGGATTGGTCATTTGCCAAACGCTGCGGTTTTAGTCTGGAGCCTCTGGAAGTTCCTATTCCTTTGAAGGGAATTGACTCTACACCATTGGCTATGAATAAACCGCAGTACTGGACACAAGTGACCATGCGCATGACTCCCGTTCATCAGGAGGTGATTCGCTTCCTTGTACTGTATAATTTACATGATGTACTAGTGCTTGGTCTGCCATGGTTACAAACTCATAATCCTGTCCTGGATTGGAAAACAATGTCTGTGTTAAGCTGGGGATGTCAGGGGGTTCATGATTATGCACCTCTGATTTCAATCGCTTCATCTACTCCTTCTGAGGTCCCTGCGTTTTTGTCTGACTATCGGGATGTTTTTGAGGAGCCTAAGCTCAATTCGCTCCCTCCTCATAGGGATTGTGACTGTGCTATAGAATTAATTCCTGGCAGTAAGTTCCCTAAGGGTCGTTTATTTAATCTGTCAGTGCCAGAGCATACTGCTATGCGGAATTATATTAAGGAGTCCTTGGAAAAGGGACATATTCGTCCATCTTCGTCCCCTCTGGGAGCAGGTTTTTTTTTCGTGGCAAAAAAAGATGGTTCCCTGAGGCCTTGTATAGATTATCGCCTTTCTGAATAAGATTACAGTCAAATATCAGTATCCATTGCCATTATTGACTGATTTGTTTGCTCGCATTAAGGGGGCTAGGTGGTTCACTAAGATAGATCTTCGCGGTGCGTATAATCTTGTGCGGATAAAACAGGGTGATGAGTGGAAAACCGCATTTAATACGCCTGAGGGCCATTTTGAGTATTTGGTAATGCCTTTTGGACTTTCTAATGCTCCTTCAGTCTTTCAGTCCTTTATGCACAATATTTTCCGTGAATATCTGGATAAGTTTATGATTGTGTATTTGGATGATATTTTGGTGTTTTCTGATGACTGGGAGTCTCATGTTCTACAGGTCAGGAAGGTGTTTCAAGTCCTGCGGGCCAATTCTCTGTTTGTGAAGGGCTCAAAATGTCTCTTCGGAGTCCAGAAAATTTCTTTTTTGGGGTACATTTTTTCTCCTTCTACTATTGAGATGGATCCCGTCAAGGTTCAGGCGATTTGTGACTGGACACAACCTACATCTGTTAAGAGTCTTCAGAAGTTCTTGGGTTTTGCTAATTTTTATCGTCGGTTCATTACTAATTTTTCCAGTGTTGTTAAACCTTTGACTGATTTGACTAAAAAGGGTGCTGATGTTGCTAATTGGTCTCCTACGGCTGTGGAGGCCTTTCAGGAACTTAAGCGCCGGTTTTCTTCTGCTTCTGTGTTATGTCAACCAGATGTTTCACTTCCTTTTCAGGTTGAGGTTGATGCTTCCGAGATTGGAGCGGGGGCGGTTTTGTCACAGAGAAGTTCCAATGGCTCGGTGATGAAGCCATGTGCGTTCTTTTCTAGAAAATTCTCGCCCGCCGAGCGCAATTATGATGTGGGTAATCGGGAGCTTTTGGCCATGAAGTGGGCATTTGAGGAGTGGCGTCATTGGCTTGAGGGTGCTAGACATCGTGTGGTGGTCTTGACTGATCACAAAAATCTGATTTACCTTGAGTCTGCCAGGCGTCTGAATCCTAGACAGGCTCGCTGGTCGTTGTTTTTTTCTCGTTTCAATTTTGTGGTTTCATACCTGCCAGGTTCAAAGAATGTGAAGGCAGATGCTCTTTCCAGGAGTTTTGTGCCTGACTCTCCTGGAGACTCTGGGCCTACTGGTATCCTTAGGGATGGGGTAATATTGTCCGCCGTCTCCCCAGACTTGCGACGTGCATTGCAGGAGTTTCAGGCGGATAAACCTGATCGTTGTCCACCAGAAAGACTGTTTGTTCCGGATGATTGGACCAGTAGAGTCATCTCTGAGGTCCATTCTTCTGTGTTGGCTGGTCATCCTGGAATATTTGGTACTAGAGACTTGGTGGCCAGGTCTTTTTGGTGGCCTTCCTTGTCAAGGGATGTGCGCACCTTTGTGCAGTCTTGTGAAGTGTGTGCTCGGGCTAAGCCTTGCTGTTCTCGGGCCAGTGGGTTGTTGTTATCCTTGCCTATCCCGATGAGGCCTTGGACGCACATTTCCATGGATTTTATTTCAGATCTCCCTGTCTCACAGAAAATGTCCGTTATCTGGGTTGTGTGTGACCGCTTTTCTAAGATGGTTCATTTGGTACCCTTGCCTAAGTTGCCTTCCTCCTCTGAGTTGGTCCCTTTATTTTTTCAGAACGTGGTTCGTTTGCATGGGATTCCGGAGAATATCGTTTCGGACAGGGGATCCCAGTTTGTGTCTAGATTTTGGCGGACGTTTTGTGCTAAGATGGGCATTAATTTGTCTTTCTCGTCTGCATTCCATCCTCAGACGAATAGCCAGACGGAGCGAACTAATCAGACCTTGGAAACTTATTTAAGGTGTTTTGTTTCTGCTGATCAAGATGACTGGGTTGCCTTTTTGCCACTGGCCGAATTTGCCCTTAATAATCGGGCTAGTTCTGCTACTTTGGTCTCTCCTTTCTTTTGTAATTCGGGGTTTCATCCTCGTTTTTCCTCTGGTCAGGTGGAGCCTTCGGATTGTCCTGGAGTGGACGTGGTGGTGGACAGGCTACGTCAGATTTGGAAACAGGTGGTGGACAATTTGAAGTTGTCTCAGGAGAAGACTCAGCAGTTTGCTAATCGCCGTCGCCGCGTGGGTCCCCGACTTCTTGTTGGGGACTTGGTGTGGTTGTCTTCTCGTTTTGTCCCTATGAAGGTCTCTTCTCCTAAGTTCAAGCCTCGGTTCATCGGTCCTTATAAGATCTTGGAGATTCTTAACCCTGTGTCTTTTCGTTTGGATCTCCCAGCATCGTTTGCTATTCATAATGTGTTCCATCGGTCGTTATTGCGGAGGTATGAGGTGCCCGTTGTTCCTTCGGTTGAGCCTCCTGCTCCGGTGCTGGTGGAGGGAGAATTGGAGTATGTTGTTGAGAAGATCTTGGATTCTCGTGTTTCCAGACGTAAACTCCAGTATTTGGTTAAGTGGAAGGGTTATGGTCAGGAGGATAATTCCTGGGTGGTCGCCTCTGATGTTCATGCGACTGATTTGGTCCGCGCCTTCCATAGAGCTCATCCTGATCGCCCTGGGGGTTCTCGTGAGGGTTCAGTGACCCCTCCTCAAGGGGGGGGGGTACTGTTGTGGATTCTGTTTTTGGGCTCCCTCTGGTGGTTACGGCTGGTACTGGGTGACTTTGGTGGGTTGCGGTCTCTGGTTTCCACCTGTCCATCAGAGGCTGGGTGTTTCCTATTTAACCTGGCTTTCCTGTCATTCCCTTGCCGGCTATCAATGTACTCAGATGTGCTCAGTTTGGTTCCTGACTACCTGCTCCCAGATCTCTCAGGATAAGCTAAGTTCTGTTTTTCAGTTGTTTGGTTTTTTGTCCAGCTTGCTAATTATGACTCTATGCTAGCTGGTAGCTCTAGTGGGCTGAGGTTCTCCCCATGTGCCATGAGTTGGCACATGGGTTCTTGTAATCTCAGGATGGTTTTTGATTAGGGTTTTTTGCTGACCGCTCAGACCCCTTTTGTATCATTCTGCTTTCTAGTTATAGCGGGCCTCATTTTGCTAAACCTATTTTCATCTCTATGTGCGTGCCTTCCTCTCATTTCACCGTCAATGTGGGGGGCAACTATACCTTTTGGGGTTCATTCCTCTGGAGGCAAGCTAGGTCTTTATTTCCTCTGCAGTGCTAGTTAGCTCTTAGGCTGGCGCGTGGCGTCTAGAATCAACGTAGGCACGCTCCCTGGCTATTTCTAGTTGTGTTTGTCAGGAGTAGGGCAGCGGTCAGCCCAGGTTCCATCACCCTAGAGCTCGTCCGTTATTTATGTTATTTTGCTTGTCCAGTGCGATCCCCAGCCATTGGGATCCATGACAACAGAGAGCCTGGTGTGGGTGGGGTTAGTTTTCTCAGCTACGCCCCATCCTGTGATAAGCACCTCACTGCCTATGGATTTTTTACACAGAGAGCCTGGTGTGGGCGGGGTTAGCTTTCTCAGCTCTGCTTCATTCTAAATGTAAAAGCTCTGATTGTGTCAGAACTGCTGCACCCAGTAATCTAAGTGACCCATCATTGGAATCGTGATCTCATTGCCTACATCATGCTGCTGTCAGATGAGGTAGCAAAAACCTGAAAACAGATTCCCTTTAACCCGCTAAATGCCGCTGTCAGTCACTGACAGCTGCATTTAAATTACGGTACATGTAGTGACAGTTTTCTCACGTACCGGAAACACTGACACACGTAGACCCATTCAAATGACTGGGTCTATGCACATGTCAGCGTGTTTTCACGGACCGTGTGTCCATGTGCAAAACATAGAGACATGTCTGTTTTTTGCCGGCAGCACGTACCATACATGTGCACACGGAGAACCAGCCTTAAGGTGAGTCGGGAATTAATGCCAGCATGCCTCATTTAGTCTGATCTGTCAACTATTACTAGCATCATTGAAAGGGTTAAAAGGCCCCTGTCAGCTTGGAAATGCAGGGCAAACCACCAGCAGCATGCCAGCAGCTGTTTTTGATAGTAGGTTAGGACTCGCAAGTTAATGAGGACCCTTGGCGTTGGGTTGCGAGCTTATCCATTTTGGCCAAAATAGTAACCAATACCTCATTTAATGTATTATATGCATTAATTAATTTTTTCATATTTTTTGCACTTTTTATCATTTTTTGCAGGGTGCAGCAGGGCCCCTTTATGTTGGCTTGGCTTTTGTGTGGCGCATTAGTGCTGGACGGCCCGCCTGCTAATACTATGGGCGTGATCAATAGGTTGTCCAGACACTGTGCATCACATCTATCTGTGTAAATATTGTCTTATGCAAGCCCTACCTGTGTGCATTTTTGCTACTAGGCAGCCAACCCCTCTATTATTTAGGTGAGTGAGTGGTTGTTCTCGTCAGTAGCTTGCACCTGTGCTGCTCCAGCCTTTATCAGTGGGGGCCTGCTGCACCCTGCTAGTGCATTTGTCATTTGACAAGGTTTTGGTGAGTCTCCTTTTCAAGATGTGTTTTCATGAAGCAGGGGGAACTGAACAGATTAATTTGGGAAGAGACCCAGTAAAACTTATTTTTTATTCAATGTAATCTCTGCTCTTTCTGTGCACTTGGGTCCAGTGGGCAGTTTCCATCAGTGATTGACAGCTATCTCTGCAGGCAGTTTTACAAAAGACAAACTGTCAATCACTGATAAGGATCGCCCACTGCACCTCCATGTGTAGAAAGAGCAGGGATTTCATTGAAGAAAATATAAGTTTTATTGAGTCTTTTTTTTTACAAAACTATATATTAATCTTCCACGCTCCCCCTGCTTTATAACATGATGCCTGCAGATTACACTGCATGTCAAGTTGACAGGTTTCCTTTAAGGCAAGCACATTCAGTGGTCTAAGGGCTGTCCCACACGTCCAGATAATTCCGGTACCGGAAAATTCGGTACCGGAGTTATCCGTGTCCGTGTGCCCCTACGTTTCTTGTGTACATCAGTGTGTCACACTTGCGGCACACGTGTGCCGCCCGTGTTCCCACTGGGTACCACACGCACCGTGCTGGGTACCACACGTAGGAGCATCTGGTGCTGAAGCTGCGATCCATATGTTCCCTGCCGCATCGTTTGCGGCAGAGAAGATATGAATAATAGTGTTTAAAATAAAGATCTATCTGTCCGCAGGCCCCCCACCCCCTGTGCGCCCCCCCCCCGCTCTTCAGAAAATACTTACCCGCTCCCTCGCTGCTTCCTGGTCTGGCCGCGGCTTCTAGTGTATGCGGTCACGTGGGGCCGATCATTTACAGTCATGAATATGTGGCTCCACCTCCCATAGGGGCGGAGCCGACTATTCATGATTGTAAATGATCGGCCCCACGTGACCGCATACAGTAGGAGGCGCGGGGCAGAGAGGAAGGAGTGACAGCCAACGTGGGAGCGGGTGAGTATTTTCAGGACAGCGGGGGGGGGGGGGCGCACAGGGGGTGGGGGGGCGGCGGACACCTAAATCTTTATTTTAAACACTATTATTCATATTTTCTCTGCCGCAAACGCTGCTACAGGGAAGATATGAATGGCGGCTTCAGCACCATGTGGGGGGGACAGCGCTTACTGTAGCGCTGTCTCCTGCACGCACACGGACCCCAGACGGAGAATGTCCGTGTGAGGTGCGTGTTTTACACGGACCCATTGACTCTATTGGGTCCGTGTAATACGTGCGCTCCCACGAACACTGACATGTCTCCGTGTTTTGCACACGGAGACACGGTCCGCAAAAAATCAATGACATCTGAACAGATGCATTGATTTTTATGGGTCTACGTGTGTCAGTGTCTCCGGTACGTGAGGAAACTGTCACCTCACGTACCGGAGCCACTGACGTGTGAAACCGGCCTATGACAGTAAAGGGTGATAGTAATATTCCTGGTGGTTCAGTGTATTCAAGAGGTCACTATTATAAATTACATCAAACTTGGTGGTTTGGAGTCGTAATGGAGTTAATATTAGCATCCCTCATAGTAAAAGGCTTAATCTCAATATTCTTGGTGGTTTACGGTAGTGAAGAGGTTAATTTATTCCTTTCTGTCTGGTGACCTAGTCAGAATAATCTGATCTTTCGACAGCATGAAAATTGCATATGTTACGTCTACCCAAGAGTGGACATGTCCAATTTCCAATCCGCCCAGTTGCACACATGCCCAGTAGGTAACAGACCCACTGTCACTGAAGAAAAATGCATCCTATTTATTAAGAGTCATGCACCTCTTAAAGATTTTTAGCGCATCTTTCATTTACAGTGCGACACTGTTGTAATTTACGCCACTTTTAAAACGTTGGCGAAGATGGCTGAGTGACAGAAAAATCCCAAAAGTTGCAATTTTTGGCGCAACTGTGAGTTGCACAAAAAATTTGTGACATTTCACATATTTTTTTCCAGAATATTGTTGAAAACTGCTTGATGAATTGGGGCAAAAATGTTTGTAGTTTACACTGATTAAAACTTCAGTCCCTGCGGGCCGCGACCTTTCATACTGTAGGTGTGGAAGCATATGAATTTTTCTTTCCACATATCATTTTATAGAACATGTCCTATGAGTCAGCTTAGAAATGTATGTAGGTGGCCCTGACGATTCTTAAGTTGTTTGTTCAACTTTGAAAACCTTCTTTACAGTTTTTCTATAAAACAAACCCGTGCAAAACATTGGTTATTTTTGTGAGTACATTGCTTTAATGAGGATTCAGATCATTCTATGTTCTCAATCTTTTATATGACACACAAGATAAAACAGCAGACTGGTAAAACAGACAAGCAATAGCAGACAGGAGTCCAAACTTCCATCTTTGAGACTCTGTTTGCCTCAATAAGTGAATGGATAATTCAGGGGCATGTGTGCATTCTTTATATTCAAATGTAACCTCATGGACTGAGAGTTCAATGAAGAAGATAGTGAGATGTGAACCCTCCATTATGTGAACCAGGGTGTGTGTGTTTTTTACTTTTTACTACTAGGTTAGTAATGGGGGTTGTCTGATAGACACCTCTCCACTACTAACACCAGGACTTGATGTCCGCTGTGTTTTTGGACAATTCACAGCTGACATGGCAAGAGGGAAGAGCAAAGGGCAAAGCACCAGAATTGCTGCACCTACTGTGATAAACCACTTATGAAGCAGCTGCAGGCTGTGTATTTTTAGGGAGGGGCACAATAACCATGCACCTTCCCAGCCTGATAATATCAACTCTCGGCTGTCTGCTTTACCTTTGCTGGATAAAACAAAATTGGGGGGCCCTGTGTACTTTTTTTCACTTATTTATTTATTCATAAAAAGTAGTGATGAGTGAGTATACTCGTTGCTCGGGTTTTCCCGAGCACGCTCGGGTGGTCTCTGAGTATTTATGACTGCTCGGAGATTTAGTTTTCTTCCCTGCAGCTGAATGATTTACAGCTACCAGTGAGCTTGATTACATGTGGGGATTCCCTAGCAACCAGGCAACCCCCACATGTACTCAGGCTCGCTAGCAGCCGTAAATCATTCAGCTGCTGCGATGAAAACTAAATTCTCAGAACACTAAGGCTGCCGTCACACTAGCAGTATTTGGTCAGTATTTTACACCAGTATTTATAAGCCAAAACCAGGAGTGGAACAAATAGAGGAAAAGTCTAATAGAAACATATGCACCACTTCTGCATTTATCACCCACTCCTGGTTTTGGCTTACAAATACTGATGTAAAATACTGACCAAATACTGCTAGTGTGACGGCAGCCTAACAAATACTCGGAGACCACCCGAGCGTGCTCGGGAAAACCCGAGCAACGAGTACACTCGCTCATCACTAATAAAAAGCTGTCTGATTGTGCAATTATATGTTTGTATGTCTGTCGCTCTATCTTTATGTTGTCTGTCTATATGTTTGTCTATATGTCTGTCTGTCTGTATGTACAGTGGGGGAAATAAGTATTTGATACATTGCCGATTTTGCAACTTTTCCCACCTACAATAATGGAGAGGTCTGCAATTTTTATCGTAGGTACACTTCAACTGTGAGAGGCAGAATCTAAAAAGGAAAACCAGAAAATCACATTGCATGATTTTTAAATAATTAAATTGCATTTTATTGCATGAAATAAGTATTTGATCACCTACCAACCGGCAAGAATTTTTGCTCTCACAGACCTGTTCGCTTTTCTTTAATAAGCCCTCCTACTCTGCTCTCCTTACCTGCATTAATAGCACCTGCTTTATCTCGTTATTAGAGATAGGCGAACCTCTGGATGTTCAGGTCCGGCGGATTTGGTCAAACAGTTAAAAAAAAGTTTAGTTTGGGTACCAGAACAGTACCTGAATTCGAACATGGGCCTAATTTCTTTGAATGGGAGGCCCGAACATCCAGTGTTTGCCACTCTGTCATATGCATGACAGTGTGGCAAACACTGCCTCTGAATGGCGGTAAAATCATTACCACCGGTCAGACAGTCACAGTTCCCATGCTGTCAAATTACAGCGTGAGCCAGCAGCTGTGATCAGAAAGGGGTCCAGTCCATTTCTGCTCTCACGGAAGAGCTAGAGGAAGGTGAGTTTCAATGTTCCTTTCATTTGGTAATGGTGTTGTGTGGCGGCCATGGTTGCTGTGTTTTGTGCTGGTGGGGTGGAACAGCACAGTCTGGAGTCATGGGGACTCAGTCTTGCAGCATGGGCACTGTGAGGCACCATGCCATCTGCCCTTCCAGTGCATTGTTGCTGCGGTGGTGGTCAGCCACGGCTCCTCTCCATTAGGGCGATAGGAACCCTCTAAGAGGTTTGCTGTGACGTGGCAGTGGACTTCATACAGTCTTATCAGAATGTTAAACTAAGAACCTCATGTTCAGTTATATATATTTTTGCCTAGCAGCTTTAGATCATTGTATGATTTTTGGAGGTGCTGTCCATTCTCTTTTTCAGCATATTGCTTTATTTTTGGGTTTTCTGATGACTGAGGAAGGTACAGCGAGGGTCCAGCAGCTTGTTGGTGATCTACGAGGTCTGGGCATGTCAACAGTGGAGACAAGAAGGGCTGGTACCAGGGGCAGAGAAATGCTGGTGGCTCCTTTGGCTGAATGCTATGGCGATCTAGCTTCCTGAAGAGAAGTTTATAGTTATGATCTACAGCTGTGACATGGGTTCATTTGTGAGTTTAGGACCAGTCATCCTGTCTACGTAGAGAAGTAGATGGTCGAGACAGAACACCTGGGTCAGAGATTGAACTCTGTCATGCCAGGTATGAGAGTAACCTTCTTTAAGATAGACGGCCCCCACGGATGGAATGTGGTTAGCGTAGTGCTTGAGAGCATGGCTGCTTTTGTGTGGTTCTGGAAACAAAGGGCCTGGGAAAGGACCACGGAGGCTGGCCAGCCTGAAGGTGCAGGGGGAAGGGAAGTGTCATCCAAACGCTTCTTAGAAACAAAACTTGGAGGAACCCCCCAGGATGTGTGAACCATGCTAAAGAGATTCCGGAGCTCAAAGAAGTCCACAAACTGCTTGCCGCACCCTCGTGTCTGGAGCACTTCCGAAGTTCCAGAAGGACCAAGTCCAGCAGACCTATAATCCAAAAGCCTGGGTCTCCAGTGACCTGATAGCCACTGATGACTGAAGTTGTTTACCCCCTCCAGTTTTGTTATGCTCATTGCATCTCCCTCTGCTGGATTGAAACATGTTGCAGATGCTGGAGGGTCGTACTCTCTCAGTTATAGACTAATCCCAAACCAGAATGGAATTTGCCTCTAAGGGAATGTGTGCATGTCTCGCGGACATGAGTGGAGCTAAAGGACTTTTACCCCCGTCCTAAGGACTGATGTGAGACAATGGAATGTGCCCTTGACATAAGGGGATAATAAGGAAAATGTAAGAAGATGGAAGTTCTGCCCACGTTCCCCCTTGAAGACACATGTATTGTTGCAATATGTTCTAATGTGTAATGTGATATGCATTATCAATGTCGGTGCTGTGTTCTGCCCGACAGTAGAGAGAGTTAGAGTTAATGATTTGGACTAACCCAGGGTGGGAGGGGATAAAGTGAAGAGACAGAGACAGTTTCCTGTCAAGAAGTTAGATAGGGCCTAGCGTGCAGTAAAAGCAGTTCTTTGGTCTGACTAGTCAGCAGAGTCGCACAACGTGGGTGTCCCTGATGTGAGTGGAGACCGAGGCAGTGGATAGCGTGATCTTCTGTAAAGAGAGAGAGAGGGAAAGAAAGAAGTGATTGAAGGAGAAAATGATTCACTGGAGACAGGTCCTGGGACCGGACACTTAGCAGTACCACCCTGAGTTTATAATTCAGAGAGGTAACGGGCCAGGACGGAACAGGGAACGTGAGATGAAGAGAGTGCCTCAGGTGGGAGTTCCAAGGTGTCAGCAAACTGAGAAGCGAAGTACTGGCTGTATTGACATACAAGTTCCATTAAAAGTTAAGAGGAAGCAGAACCGCAGGTTGAGGATAGAACTCTCAGTTACCGAACTGTAGTACTGTGCTGGGTAGTGGTGAACATGTAGAACTGAGTGAGGCAGAACCAAGCCACTCTGAGAAGAACAGGAACACCTGATCCTGGCCAGTTGAAGTCACCAGCATCATGCAGCCTGCAAGGGAGTAGAGCCCCCCATAGCACAAGTTCACACACCCAGCCAGAACCCCCACCTTCATGTAATGTGCCAGGCATAAGAGACGAGCACTTCGCCCACGACTACCGCCTGATGCCACATTACACTTTAACAGAATAAGCATTATGACTCAGCCTAGAAATGTCTGTAGGTGGCCCTGTCGATACTTAAATTGTTTGTTCAACTTTGAAAACCTTCTTTAGTTTCCCCATAAAACAAACTCGTGCAAAACATGAGTTATCTTTGTAAGTAAATTGCTGTAAGGAGGATTCCGATCACCCTATGCTCTCAATCTTATATGACGGACAAGATAACACAGCAGACTACAAAATAACAACAGCATATAGGAGTCAGAGTCCAAACTTCCATCTTTGAGACTCCGTTTGCCTCAATAAGTGAATAGATGTGTGTGCATTCTTTGTAATCGAATGTAACCCCAACGACTGAGAGCTCAGTGAAGAATACAACAAGATGTGAACCCTCCATTATGTGTCTTGCACTGATACTGCGAGTATATTAATATTTCTGCAGGTTTCCAAGTCTCTACATCAGAAAATAAACAGTAATTTAATTTATTTGTATCTAATTTACACCACTGAAGTATAGAAGGTCAATGAAAGGCTATATCTCTTGATATGTGTGTCTTCAGCTAGGGTCGCACAAGTGTATATTCTTTTATCCAAGGGGATTGGGTCGATTATGCAAATCACACTCTGATCAAACAGAGTTTGATAATAGTGTGATCCGATTCTCTCGAGTGAGGAGAAAATGGAGAAAAACATTTCTCTATCTTCTCCACTGCGTCAGTCCGTGGAAATCGGACTGTACTCCGATGTCAGTCCCATGTTTTCCATAGACTCATTGACTTGAATGGCTGGATAACACTGGGGCATTCTGCAATTTTTTCCCAGGGAAAAAAATTTGTCATGTGCACGGTCCCATAGTATAACACTGATCAAAGTGCAATTCGCTATTTTGTCGGACAGACTCGGATCAAAAGTACGAGCCCTTCTAGTTTCAGTACCTACCAGTAGATCTGTGATTGACACTTAAAGCTGAAGGTCAACATTTACTCTGCACAAGCGCTTGTTAAGCAATGCAAATGTTCATAAAGTAAGTCTACAAAAATTAAAATGGTGCTCAAAAAGGGAAACATACCCTTTGTGTGACTTGGATCATTTTGGTTCTTGAAGGTCAAAATTATATACACAAGTTTTTTTCTGCATTTGAATTTCACTCCAACAGGATTTGCAGTTAATGGAAAAAGGATCATTTATTTTCCAGTATCCTGACATCAAATTAATATGGCTAAGTTCACTCTTCTACCTTGCTTTCTGCTGAGCATAAGGGTTTCGGTTGGAATCCCCAAAAACAGGATTTTGACGCAAACTCCATCGAATAAAATCAACTGAGTCACTTTAGATACTGTCTGGCCTTGGCCCTGGCTGTATTTGTCCTTGTCAGTATTTTTTGGCATATCAGAATATCACTGATGGTAAAAAATGGACACCCTGACCAAAAACTGATGAAAATCTGATCCAGCAAACAGATAAAAATTTGGGGGCCGATTTTGAAAAAGCATCTGGCAAAACGGCGTCGTCAGGGGCATCTATACCGAAGAGCACTGGGCACTTTGTAAGTATGTTTACTCTTTGTGGCTTGATTTACCTAAAACTTTACACTCTGTAATGTATAATATTTAAATTTTTATACAATATGAAGGCTCTGTACAGGGGGCATTCATTCATTTTTTTTCTAAGTAAGCCACTATTGTTCTAACTGCTTGACCTTTTAATACTATTTTAATATGATTCATTAAAAAATACTTTTAAATGTATTTTGTGCAATGGATCCTCTCTTCCTCTTAAAATAGTTATTTATTTAGGGATGTGTTTGATATTATACTTATACATCCTGACTAGTGATGAGCGAGTATACTCATTACTCGAGATTTCCCGAGCAAGCTCAGGTGATTTCCGAGTATTTGGATGTGTTCGGAGATTTAGTTTCTGTCGCTGTAGCTGCATGATTTGCGGCTGCTAGCCAGCCTGAGAACATGTGGGGATTGCCTGTTTGTTAAGAAATCCCCACATGTATTCAGGCTGTCTAGCAGCCACAAATCATGCAGCTACGGAGACAGAAACTAAATCTCCGAGCATATCCAAATACTCGGAGATCACCCGAGCATGCTCAGGAAATCTCGAGTAATGAGTATACTCGCTCATCACTAGTCAGGATGATGTAAAATGACTATGCACTAGGCGGTCTTGTAATGATCTACCCTTTGTGTAGGTAATCTTTGGGTGTGGCGGTAAGAGTTCTCCAATATCTCAGTCGATTTTGAGTATTGGCCAGTGTCTATTGAAAATAGTTTTAAATTCATCAACGCCATTGTTAGGCTTCTTTCACACTAGCGTCGTACCGACGCTAGAGTTGTTTGCGCCGCACAACGGGGGCAGCAGATGCTGTTTTTCCACGCATCCGCTGCCCCATTGTGAGGTGCGGGGAGGTGGGGGTGGAGTTCCGGCCGCACATGTGCGGTCAGAAGTGGCAGACCGTCGGCACAAAAAAACGTTACATGTAGCCTTTTTTTGTGCCGACGGTCCGCCACAACACGACGCATCCGTTGCACGACGGATGCGACGTGTGGCAATCCGTCGGAATGCGTCGCTAATGCAAGTCAATGGTGAAAAAACGCATCCTGCAAGCACTTTTGCAGGATGCGTTTTTTCGCCAAAACGACGCATTGCGACAGATGCCAAAAAACGCTAGTGTGAAAGTAGCCTTAAATGTAGTTATGAAGCACAATCCTGCATTATTGTTGGGTCTTTTTCAGAATAGCAGAAAATCCATCAGTCCTGATTTTCGTCAGGGCTCCATGGTACACTTTTATTAAGATCTTATAGGGGTAACCCCTTTCAAGAATCTTTTACATAAATCTCTTGTTTGTCGCTTAAAATGTTTCATATCAGAACACTTTCTCTGCAATCTCAGGTACAGCCCCAGTTTATTGATATTCAATGCTTCAAAGAAACTTGAAAAACTCTCATTTACACCCCTCCAAATGACGAATAGGTCGTTATTATACCTTAAACAGAT
Organism: Ranitomeya variabilis; assembly: GCF_051348905.1. Classification (NCBI taxonomy): domain Eukaryota; kingdom Metazoa; phylum Chordata; class Amphibia; order Anura; family Dendrobatidae; genus Ranitomeya; species Ranitomeya variabilis. Next base: position 187,727,832 of record NC_135238.1, on the reverse strand, counting down.
TAAGTAGCTATCACTGCCCATTACACTGTACTCACCAAAAGTTATAGTTTCCTCCCACAAGCCCAGGAGCAGATTAGCTTACGAGGGGGCAATAGGCCTCCCCATCTCAGTGCCCCTGAGCTAGTGGAAGTACTTACCATTAAAAATAAAGACATTTCTGGTGAGAAGGAATTTAAGCCCCTCCAGCACAAACTCATTATGTTTTATGAATTTACAAACTCTTCTTTTTAAGAAATACTCAACCGCCTCCAGGACTTTGGAGTGTGGGATGGAGGAATATAATGCTTCCACATCAATTCTAGCCAGGATAGAATCCTGTTCCAAGACTGGTCCTTCGGTTGTGTTCCGAGTATATACAGTGGGGGGAATAAGTATTTGATCCCTTGCTGATTTTGTAAGTTTGCCCACTGACAAAGACATGAACATTCTATAATTTTTAGGGTAGGTTAATTTTAACATTGAGAGAATATCAAAAATAAAATCCAGAAACTCACATTGTATAAATTATATAATTTTTTTTGCATTTTGCAGTGAGAAATAAGTATTTGCCCCAAAAATTAAAATTGTAGCCAGCTAACCCAGTCTATCATCTTAAGGAGGTCCGCTCAATGCCTGGAAGCAGCACAGAGTTGAAATGGGAGAGGCACACCCATGATGCAATAGCCACAAGAACCAAGAAGTAATTCCAGCGGATCTATCCTACTTGCCAGTTAAAATCCATTTTATTATTTCATCTTTGAAATAATCAATTTTGCAGAAATCCTTGATGCACACAGGGGGAACAAAGAAAGGGCACACTGCTGCTTTATGCGTGCAGACAACACGTTTCGACCTTCTTAGTTCTTCTTAGAGACCTAGAAGAAGACCTAAGAAGGTCGAAACGTGTTGTCTGCACGCATAAAGCAGCAGTGTGCCCTTTCTTTGATCCCCCTGTGTACATCAAGGATTTCTGCAAAATGGATTATTTTAAAGACGAAATAATAAAATGGATTTTAACTGCCAAGTAGGATAGATCCGCTGGACTTACTTGTAGAAATAAGTATTTGATCCCTCTGGCAAACAATTAATACTTTGTGACAAAACCCTTGTTTACAAGCACAGCAGTCAGACGTTTTTTGCAGTAGATGTTGAGGTTTGTGCACATGTCAGGAGGAATTTTGGTCCACTCCTCTTTGCAGATAATCTCTAAATCATTAAGATTTTGAGGCTGTCACTTGGCAACTCAGAGCTTCAACTCTCTCCATAAGTCTTCTATGGCCACTCCTTGACCTTAATGTGCTTCTTTTTGAGCTACTCCTTTGTTGCTTGGCTGTATGTTTTGGGTCATTGTCTTGCTGGAAGACCCAGCCACAACACATTTTTAATGTGGTAGCGGAGGGAAGGAGGTTGTCACTCAGCATTTTACGGTACATGGCTCCATCCATTCTCCCAGTGATGCGGTGAAGTAGTCCTGTGCCCTTAGCAGAGAAACACCCCCAAAACATAATGTTTCCACCTCCATGCTTGACAGTGAGGATGGTGTTCTTTAGGTCCTAGTCAGCATTTCTCTTCCTCCAAACACGGTGAGTTGTGTTAATGCCAAAGACCTAAATTTTTGTTTCATCTGACCACAGCACCTTCTCCCAATCACTCACAGAATCATCCAGGTGTTCATTGGCAAACTTGAGACCGGTCTGCACATGTGCCTTCTTTAGCAGGGGGACCTTGCAGGCACTGCAGGAGATTAAACCTTTATGGCGTAATGGTTTTCTTGCTGACTGTGGTCCCAGCTGCCTTGAGATCATTAACAAGTTCCCCCAATGTAGTATTAGGCTGATCTCTCACCTTCCTCATGATCAAGGATACCCCACGAGGTGAGATTTTGCATGGTGCCCCATATCGATGTTGATTGACAGTCATTTCGTATTTCTTCCATTTTCTTACTATTGCACCAACAGTTGTCTCCTTCTCACCCAGCATCTTACTTATGATTTTGTAGCCCATTCCACTGCATTATACTATACAGGCCTATGGGGAATGCATTATACTATACAGGCCTATGGGGAATGCATTATACTATACAGGCCTATGAGGAGTACATTATACTATACAGGCCTATGGGGAGTACATTATGCTATACAGGCCTATGAGGAGTACATTATACTATACAGGCCTATGGGGAGTACATTATGCTATACAGGCCTATGGGGAATGCATTATACTATACAGGCCTATGGGGAATGTATTATACTATATTGAAGACTATCTGGCACATTATACTATATGGAGGCTTTCTAGGGGGGCATCATAGAGTGTGGGGATTACAGTGAATGGGCCATCATACAGGTTGGGCCTATCATGTAGTTTGGGGGTTACTAAGGGGTCAGTATACTGTGTGGGGGTACATTACAGTGAGGAGGCATCATGTTATGTATAAGAGACCATCATGCTGTGTATAGGGGAGCTGTACAGGGGGAGACTTGGGACATTATTCAGTGTTAAGTGGGCACTTATTGTTATAGGGGAACTCAGGTTACTGTGTGTTAGGAGTCGAGTTCCCGCCGCTGCACAGGGGCATCTTGAACCATGTCTGCTGCGGTCTCTCATTCGGCATCAGCTGCAGTGGAGCCTGCTCAGCGGAGACGTCGGTCCCAGCGTCTCGCTCAGTCTGATTCTGTGCAAAGGGTTACTGCTGCCTTTCCAGGCTCTGCCATTGTAGCCTGTACTGAGCAGCGGCGAGCAGACGTCTCTGGGACTAAGTCCTGCTTTTCCTCTTCTGAGCATGCCAAAACGAAGACTTCTCAGTGGAGGTCTGGGGTCACATGCTCAGGTACTGCAGTAGCTCCTATTGGTCCTCTAGGAAGGTTCTGAAGCTGCTCAGTTACTGTAGCAGTTCTCATTGGTCCTCTAGGAAGGTCCTGAACTTGCTGCAGCTATGAAAGGTTTGGTAACAGAGACCCCAAATACATAATGTGAGATAGGAAGTGTGGCAGAAATTAACAGCCACCCTCAGATTCACTAAATCAGCTCCAAGAATATCATATTTGAAAAAAAGGAGGAAATACGGAGCATCGATGAATAGAATATCAAAATTTTATTCAATAACAAATTTTTTATTGAATAAAAAAAGGTTTGCATGGCCGCACGACCATGCGCTAGTATACACTTGTTTATGTGTGTGTGTTGTGAGTGAAAGTCGCTCTTTAATCATCCCCTTCCTTGTGTTTGAATGCTCGCATAAGGAGGATGATTGTAATCTAGCGCCCGACTTGTAACCAACACTGGTACACAAACAGCGTCTATTGCTGTGACCGCCAGTGCGGCGCCGTGCGCTATCACCGCGCTTTCCAAACCCAAGTCTGAGTGGTTAGTGGCATCCGCCAGTGCGGCATCGCTTGCACTCTCGTGCTATTCAATTATTATTTCTGTTACATGCGGTACTGCGGCCCTGTGACGCAACAAGGTTCGCTTCTTTCACGCAGGGTGAAGCTAACCCATGTATATCCTCATTGTACCGCCAAATAGTCTGTCATTGCTTAGCAGCAGGTTTCATCTCTGCACGGTGAACCCTGGGCTGCGAACGCACTTTATTCCTTTTCTCTAATTATTTGGTGCATTCTGCTAGCCCTAACATTATACTAGCGCCAGGCTCTGGCTAAGTAATGACGGACGAACAGCGATTGCAGGGGTACATCCAGCTGCTGGAGGGCCGGTTTGCGGCTCTCAAGCATGCAACCTCAGCGGTGGATGTTACCGCAATAGCTGTTCAGGCTGCTAGTGTGGCTGCGGCAGCTTTACCCACTGCCATCTCTGTTCTGACCTTATCTCACCTCCCGCTGCCAGAGAAATACTCTGGTGACAGTAAATCCTGTAGGGGTTTCGTGAGCCAGTGCGGTATACACTTCGAGCTCCTGGCTGCACGTTTTCCCACAGAGTGGGCAAAGGTGGGATTCATAATTTCTCTGCTGTCAGACAGGGCATTGGAGTGGGCTACGCCGCTGTGGGAGCGCGACGACCATGTGGTGCAGATTGCTCCTCGGTTTTTGAGCACTCTAAAACAGGTCTTTTTAGGACCCCAAGTCACCCATGATACGGTGCTCCAACTGCTGGCATTGACTCAGGGTTTGTCCATGGTCAGCCATTTTGCAGTCTACTTCCGGACATTAGCGTCTGAGCTGGAATAGTTGGATAAAGCCCTTATCCTGGTATTTTGGAGAGGGCTGGCTGACCATGTGAAGGACGCTTTGGCCCCTAGGGAGATTCCCGCCACACTGGAGGAGCTCATAGCTATATCAACCCGCATCGACCTTCGTTTTCACGAGCGAAGGTTGGAGTGAGCCCAGTGTAGGCAGAGGTTTCGGCTGGCTCCCACCTTCGCCTAACCTCAGGAATCTACGGTCACATGAGGCCATAGAGGCGTTGTGTGCGGGATCTAAGTCCCGGTCCGCTCGTGCACCTATGGTCTGTCATGTTTGCCGGCAGTCAGGACATCTTGCCTCCAAGTGTTCTCAGCGGTCGGGGGAACGTTGGCGTCTAGTGGTAGTTGGAGGAGGTACACTAGACACGGAGATGTTTTCCTCTAAATTGTCCTTCAAGGGGACAATAACCATAGGCCCATCCACTCTTATGGTAGAGCTTTGCCTGGACTCCGGGGCGGAAGGCAATTTCATGTCATCTGCTTTCGCCCAGCATCACGCAATACTCCTGGTGATGCTCGCCAAACCTGTGACCGTTCGAGTGGTAAATGGGTCGACACTACCCTCACAGATTACACTGTCATGATCTCAATGGCAAGAGAACATAGCATCAGCATATATAGGAACTAGCTCTTGGAAGCTGGGAACTGAGCTTGACCATGAACTAAACCTACCGCACAACTAGCAGTGGCCGGGTAGCATTCCTACGTTTTATCCCTAGATGCCCAGCGCCAGCCGGAGGACTAAATAATGCTAGCAGAGGAAAATATTAGTCCTAGCTCACCTCTAGAGAAATACCCCGAAAGGAGACAGAGGCCCCCCACATGTATTGGCGGTGAATTAAGATGAAATAACAAACGTAGTATGAAAATAGGTTTAGCAAATTTGAGGTCCACTTACTAGATAGCGGAAGACAGAAAGGACACTTTCATGGTCAGCTGAAAACCCTATCAAAATACCATCCAGAAATCACTTTAAGACTCGGGCATTAACTCATAACACCAGAGTGGCAATTCCTGTTCACAAGAGCTTTCCAGACACAGTAACAAAACTACAGCTGTGAACTGGAACAAAAATGCAAAAACAAACATGGACAAAAGTCCAACTTATCTAGTAGTTGTCTAGGAGCAGGAACAAGCACAGAGAGGCTTCTGATAACATTGTTGACCGGCAAGCAACTAACAGAGAAGCAAGGTTATATAGCGACTCCCACATCTTGATGGGAACAGGTGAACAGAGAAGATGAAGACACCAGTTCAATTCCACCAGTAGCCACCGGGGGAGCCCAGAATCCAAATTCACAACAGTACCCCCCCCTCAAGGAGGGGGCACCGAACCCTCACCAGAACCACCAGGGCGATCAGGATGGGCCCTATGAAAGGCACGAACCAGATCAGAGGCATGAACATCAGATGCATTCACCCAAGAATTATCCTCCTGGCCGTATCCCTTCCACTTGACCAGATACTGGAGTCTTCGTCTGGAAACACGGGAGTCTAAGATTTTCTCCACAACGTACTCCAACTCACCCTCAACCAACACCGGAGCAGGAGGCTCAACGGAAGGCACAACCGGTACCTCATACCTGCGCAATAATGACCGATGAAAAACGTTATGAATAGAAAAGGATGCAGGGAGGTCCAAACGGAAGGAAACAGGGTTAAGAATCTCCAAAATCTTATACGGGCCGATGAACCGAGGCTTAAACTTAGGAGAAGAGACCCTCATAGGGACAAAACGAGAAGACAACCACACCAAATCCCCAACACAAAGCCGAGGACCAACACGACGGTGGCGGTTGGCAAAAAGCTGAGTCTTCTCCTGGGACAACTTCAAATTGTCCACCACCTGCCCCCAGATCTGATGCAATCTCTCCACCACAGCATCCACTCCAGGACAATCCGAAGATTCCACCTGACCAGAGGAAAATCGAGGATGAAACCCCGAATTACAGAAAAACGGGGACACCAAAGTGGCAGAGCTGGCCCGATTATTGAGAGCGAACTCCGCCAATGGCAAAAAAGCAACCCAATCATCCTGGTCAGCAGACACAAAACACCTCAGATATGTCTCCAGGGTCTGATTAGTCCGCTCGGTCTGGCCATTAGTCTGAGGATGGAAAGCGGATGAAAAAGACAAATCTATGCCCATCCTAGCACAGAATGCCCGCCAAAATCTAGACACAAATTGGGTTCCTCTGTCAGAAACGATATTCTCAGGAATACCATGCAAACGAACAACATTTTGAAAAAACAGAGGAACCAACTCGGAAGAAGAAGGCAACTTGGGCAGAGGAACCAAATGGACCATCTTAGAGAAACGGTCACACACCACCCAGATGACAGACATTTTCTGAGAAACAGGCAGATCTGAAATAAAATCCATCGAGATGTGCGTCCAAGGCCTCTTAGGAATAGGCAAGGGCAACAATAATCCACTAGCCCGAGAACAACAAGGCTTGGCCCGAGCACAAACGTCACAAGACTGCACAAAGCCTCGCACATCTCGTGACAGGGAAGGCCACCAGAAGGACCTTGCCACCAAATCCCTGGTACCAAAGATTCCAGGATGACCTGCCAACGCAGAAGAATGAACCTCAGAGATGACTCTACTGGTCCAATCATCAGGGACAAACAGTTTATCAGGTGGGCAACGATCCGGTCTATCCGCCTGAAACTCCTGCAAGGCCCGCCGCAGGTCTGGAGAAACGGCTGACAATATCACTCCATCCTTAAGGATACCTGTGGGCTCAGAGTTACCAGGCGAGTCAGGTTCAAAACTCCTAGAAAGGGCATCCGCCTTAACATTCTTAGAACCCGGCAGGTATGACACCACAAAATTAAACCGAGAGAAAAATAATGACCAGCGCGCCTGTCTAGGATTCAGGCGCCTGGCGGTCTCAAGATAAATCAAATTTTTGTGGTCAGTCAATACCACCACCTGATGTCTGGCCCCCTCAAGCCAATGGCGCCACTCCTCAAAAGCCCACTTCATGGCCAAAAGCTCCCGATTCCCAACATCATAATTCCGCTCAGCGGGCGAAAATTTACGGGAAAAGAAGGCACAAGGCCTCATCACGGAGCAGTCGGAACTTTTCTGCGACAACACTGCCCCAGCTCCGATCTCAGAAGCGTCGACCTCAACCTGAAAAGGGAGAGCAACATCAGGCTGACGCAACACAGGGGCAGAGGAAAAACGGCGCTTAAGCTTCCGAAAGGCCTCCACAGCATCAGGGGACCAATCAGCAACATCAGCACCCTTCTTAGTCAAATCGGTCAATGGCTTAACAATATCCGAAAAACCAGCAATAAATCGACGATAAAAGTTAGCAAAGCCCAAAAATTTCTGAAGACTCTTAAGAGAAGAGGGCTGCGTCCAATCACAAATAGCTTGAACCTTGACAGGATCCATTTCAATGGAAGAGGGAGAAAAAATATATCCCAAAAAGGAAATCCTCTGTACCCCAAAAACACACTTAGAACCCTTCACACACAAAGAATTAGACCGCAAAACCTGAAAAACCCTCCTGACTTGCTGGACATGAGAGTCCCAGTCATCCGAAAAAATCAGAATATCATCCAGATACACAATCATAAATTTGTCCAAATAATTGCGAAAAATATCATGCATAAAGGACTGGAAAACTGACGGAGCATTTGAAAGACCAAAAGGCATCACCAAATACTCAAAGTGGCCCTCGGGCGTATTAAATGCGGTTTTCCACTCATCCCCCTGCCTGATACGCACCAAATTATACGCCCCACGAAGGTCAATCTTAGAGAACCACTTGGCCCCCTTTATGCGAGCAAACAAATCAGTCAGCAACGGCAATGGGTATTGATATTTAACAGTGATTTTATTCAAAAGCCGATAATCAATACATGGTCTCAAAGAGCCGTCTTTTTTTGACACAAAGAAAAAACCCGCTCCTAAGGGAGATGACGATGGACGAATATGTCCCTTTTCCAAGGACTCCTTTATATATTCTCGCATAGCAGCATGTTCAGGCACAGACAGATTAAATAAACGACCCTTTGGGTATTTACTACCCGGAATTAAATCTATGGCACAATCGCACTCTCGGTGCGGAGGTAACGAACCAAGCTTGGGTTCTTCAAAGACGTCACGATAGTCAGACAGGAACTCAGGAATTTCAGAGGGAATAGATGATGAAATGGAAACCAAAGGTACCTCCCCATGAGCCCCCTTACATCCCCAGCTCAACACAGACATAGCTCTCCAGTCAAGGACTGGGTTGTGAGATTGCAGCCATGGCAATCCTAGCACCAAATCATCATGTAGATTATACAGCACCAGAAAGCGAACAATCTCCTGGTGATCTGGATTAATACGCATAGTTACTTGTGTCCAGTATTGTGGTTTATTATTAGCCAATGGGGTGGAGTCAATCCCCTTCAGAGGAATAGGAGTCTCCAAAGGCTCTAAATCATACCCACAGCGTTTGGCAAAGGACCAATCCATAAGACTCAAAGCCGCGCCAGAGTCGACATAGGCGTCCGTGGTAATAGATGACAAAGAGCAAATCAGGGTCACAGATAGAATAAACTTAGACTGTAAAGTGCAAATGGAACCAGATTTATCAAGCTTTTTAGTGCGCTTAGAGCATGCTGATATAACATGAGTAGAATCACCACAATAGAAACACAACCCGTTTTTCCGTCTAAAATTCTGCCGCTCGCTTCTGGACAGAATTCTATCACACTGCATACTCTCTGGCGTCTTCTCAGTGGACACCGCCAGATGGTGCACTGGTTTGCGCTCCCGCAAACGCCGATCGATCTGAATAGCCATTGTCATGGACTCATTCAGACCCGCAGGCACAGGGAACCCCACCATAATATCCTTAATGGCATCAGAGAGACCCTCTCTGAAGGTCGCCGCCAGGGCGCACTCATTCCACTGAGTAAGCACAGACCATTTACGAAATCTTTGGCAGTAAATTTCAGCTTCATCTTGCCCCTGAGAAAGGGACATCAAAGTTTTTTCTGCCTGAAGCTCCAAATGAGGTTCGTCATAAAGCAACCCCAAGGCCAGAAAAAACGCATCCACATTGAGCAACGCAGGATCCCCTGGTGCCAATGCAAAAGCCCAATCTTGAGGGTCGCCCCGGAGCAAGGAAATCACAATCCTGACCTGCTGTGCAGGGTCTCCGGCAGAGCGAAACTTCAGGGACAAAAATAATTTGCAATTATTTCGAAAATTCTGAAACCCAGATCTATTCCCCGAGAAAAATTCCGGCAAAGGAATTTTCGGCTCAGATACAGGTGCCTGACAAACAAAATCTTGCAAATTTTGTACTTTCGTGGCGAGATTATTCAAACCTGCAGTTACACTCTGAAGATCCATTACAAACAGGTGGACACAGAGCCATTCAAAGATTAGAAGGAGAGAAAGAGAAAAAAAAAAAAAAGACTGCAGCATAGACAGACTGGCAAGAGGTCCAATTAAGAGCACACTCAAGAGGAAAAAAAAAAAAAAATCTCAGCAGACTTCTTATTTCTCTCCTTTCTCAGCCAAGGATTTTAACCCTTTAGTGGGCCGGTCAAACTGTCATGATCTCAATGGCAAGAGAACATAGCATCAGCATATATAGGAACTAGCTCTTGGAAGCTGGGAACTGAGCTTGACCATGAACTAAACCTACCGCACAACTAGCAGTGGCCGGGTAGCATTCCTACGTTTTATCCCTAGATGCCCAGCGCCAGCCGGAGGACTAAATAATGCTAGCAGAGGAAAATATTAGTCCTAGCTCACCTCTAGAGAAATACCCCGAAAGGAGACAGAGGCCCCCCACATGTATTGGCGGTGAATTAAGATGAAATAACAAACGTAGTATGAAAATAGGTTTAGCAAATTTGAGGTCCACTTACTAGATAGCAGAAGACAGAAAGGACACTTTCATGGTCAGCTGAAAACCCTATCAAAATACCATCCAGAAATCACTTTAAGACTCTGGCATTAACTCATAACACCAGAGTGGCAATTCCTGTTCACAAGAGCTTTCCAGACACAGTAACAAAACTACAGCTGTGAACTGGAACAAAAATGCAAAAACAAACATGGACAAAAGTCCAACTTATCTAGTAGTTGTCTAGGAGCAGGAACAAGCACAGAGAGGCTTCTGATAACATTGTTGACCGGCAAGCAACTAACAGAGAAGCAAGGTTATATAGCGACTCCCACATCTTGATGGGAACAGGTGAACAGAGAAGATGAAGACACCAGTTCAATTCCACCAGTAGCCACCGGGGGAGCCCAGAATCCAAATTCACAACATTACACATCAGACCATTCCATTCACTCTTTCTATGTCTCCATCACATCAGGAGATTATCTCCCTATTAGTCATTCCTGAGGGAATTGATGAGGTCCTGTTGGGGATACCATGGCTTCGCTATCATTCTCCTCATATAGAGTGGTCCTCAGGGAAAATTTTGGGATGAAGTAAATCATGTGAGGGTAGATGTGAGAGGGAGTGCATTCAGGTTGCTTCTACAGACGTACCCGCAGATCTTTCCTCTCTCCCCAAGCACTATTGGTCCTATGCGGACGTGTTCTCCAAAAGGGCTGCGGAGACCCTTCCTCCTCACTGCCCCTATGACTGTCCTATTGACCTCTTGCCTGGTGCAGAGCCTCCCCGGGGTCGAGTCTATCCATTATCTCTCCCGGAGACAGAGGCAATGTCCCAGTACATTCAAGAGAATCTGGCAAGTAGATACATTAGGAAGTCAGTGTCACCTGCAGGGGCTGGGTTCTTCTTCATGCAGAAGAATGGAGAACTATGTCCATGCATAGACTACAGGGGTCTTAACGCCATCACCGTTAAGAATAAATACCCACTACCCCTGGTATCTGAGCTTTTTGATAGGCTACAGGGAGCAAGGGTATTTACTAAGTTAGATCTGCGGGGTGCTTACAACCTGATTCGCATCCGTGAGCGGGAAGAATGGAAGATGGCTTTTAACACTAGGGATGGGCACTATGAATATCTGGTGATGCCCTTCGGGCTCTGTAATGCCCCAGCCATTTTCCAAGACTTTGTGAACGACATCTTCCGGGAGATGCTCACCACCTTGGTCGCAGTCTATCTGGATGATATTCTCATCTACTCTTCAGATATTGACTCCCATCGGAGAGATGTTCGCAAAGTTTTTGACCTCTTATGAGCAAACTCCCTCTACGCCAAGTTGGAGAAGTGTGTGTTTGAGCAGGAGTCCTTGCCTTTCCTTGGCTATATCATCTCTGCCCAGGGATTGGCTATGGATCCTGCCAAGCTACAGGCTGTGATGGACTAGCAAGAACATCATTCTCTTAAAGCGGTTCAGCACTTTATGGGGTTCATTAATTACTATCGCCAGTTCATCCCACTTTTCTCAACTTTGGTAGCTCCCTTGGTTGCCCTCACCAAGAAGGGAGCAAATCCCAAGTTGTGGTTGGAGGAGGTCTCCAAGGTCTTTCTCTTGATTAAGTCACACTTCGCTAGCGCTCCCATCCTACATTGCCTCTATGTAGATAAGCCATTTATTACGGAGGTGGATGCCTCATCCGTTGGTGCTGGAGCAGTCCTCTTCCAAAAGGATGCTCAAGGTCAGAAGTATCCTTGCTTCTTCTTCTCCAAGACCTTTTCACCAGCGGAGAGGAATTATTCCATCGGGGACAGGGAGTTGCTAGTCATGAAGTTGGCTTTCTCAGAGTGGAGACACCTCTTGGAGGGAGCTCTCTTTCTCTTCCAAGTGTTAACAGACCACAAGAACTTGGTGTACTTACAGACGGCCCAGCGGCTGAATTCTCGCCAGGCTAGATGGTCCCTGTTCTTCTCTCGGTTCCATTTTACTCTCCATTTGCTCTCTGGGGAGAAGAACATTCGTGCCGACGCTCTCTCTCTCTCGCTCCGTAGTGTCATCTGAGGAGGAGGAGCCTCGGCTTATTGTCCCTTCTGAGAGCCTGAGAACTGTGGCTCCGGTTTCGCTAGAGTCTGTGCCCCCAGGCAAGACTTTCGTTCCATCTAATTTGCAACCGGAGGTTCTCTCTTGGGCTCACCTATCCAGGGTGGCTGGACATTTTGTGACCAAGAGGACATCTGAGCTTTTGGCGAGGACGTACTGGTGGCCGCATATGGCCCGTGACGTCGGGGACTATATTCGGGCGTGTGTCTCTTGCGCCAAGACTCAGTCTCTTCGGCAACGGCCTGCTGGGCAACTTTACCCCCTGCCGGTGGCAGACAGGCCATGGGAGATGGTTGGGATGGACGTCGTGGTGGGCTTACCCAAGTCTCATAACTGCACCGTTATCTGGGTTGTCACTGATCATTTCTCTAAGATGGTGCACTTGGTGCCGCTTCCACGGTTACCTTCTGCAGGGGCCTTGGCGGCATTGTTCATTAAACATATTTTCCGTTTACATGGCATGCCTGATAAAATTGTCAGTGACTGGGATCCCCAGTTCGCATCTCGGTTTTGGAGAGAGCTCTGTCGTTTACTCAGCATAGAACTAAATCTCTCCTCTGCATACCCCCCCGAGACAAATGGGTTGGTAGAGAGTGCCAACCAGACTCTGGTGACATATTTGCGACATTTTGTCTCTGCTAGGCAGGATGACTGGGGATCTTTGCTACCTTGGGCAGAATTTGCTCTGAACAACGCCGTAGCCGATTCCACTGGGCAGACTCCTTTTCTCCTTAATTACGGCCAGCATCCGCGTGTCCCTGTGCCCATGCCCGTGTCTTCCACTGATTCCAGGGTGGCAGACTGGGCAGTGGAGGCACGTGAAATTTGGGACCGCACACAGGATGCCATTCGGGCTTCCAAGGAGAGAATGAGGGTTTCTGCCGATGCTCACCGACACCCCGCTCTGACTTTCACTCCTGGTGACTTAGTGTGGCTCTCCACCCATAACTTCAGGCTGCGAGTTGAGTCCACTAAGTTTGCGCCTCGCGACATTGGTTCTTTCAAGGTTCTGGAACAGGTTAACCCTGTGGTCTACCGTTTGGCCATTCCTCCGCGCCTAGGTATCACCAACACCTTCCACGTTTCCCTCTTAAAGCCCGTCTATATGTCCCGGTTTTCTGAGTCATCTGCTGGGACATCGGGTTCGTCCACGGATGAGTACGAGGTGAATGCTATCATGGGGTGCAAGGTTGTACGTGGCAAAAAATACTATCTGGTGGACTGGAAGGGCCACGGCCCTGAGGACAGAACCTGGGAACCTGTAGAGCACATTTGAGCTCTGCTGCTCATTGCAGCCTTTGAGCGTGGTGAGGCCCAAGGAGGGGGGGGGCCATGTTAGGAATCGAGTTCCCGCCGCTGCACAGAGGGAATCTTGAACCATGTCTGCTCCGGTCTCTCATTCTGCATCAGCCGCAGTTGAGCCTGCTCAGCGGAGATGTCGGTCCCAGCGTCTTGCTCAGTCTGATTCGGTGCAAAGGGTTACTGCTGCCTTTCCAGGCTCTGCCATTGTAGCCTGTACTGATCAGCGGCGAGCAGACATCTCTGGGACTAAGTCCTGCTTTTCCCCTTCTGAGCATGCTGAAAGGAAGACCTCTCAGTGGAGGTCTGGGGTCACATGCTCAGGTACTGCAGTAGCTCCTATTGGTCCTCTAGGAAGGTCCTGAAGCTGCTCAGTTACTGTAGCAGTTCTCATTGGTCCTCTAGGAAGGTCCTGAACTTGCTGCATCTATAAAAGGTTCGCATGGCCTCACGGCCATGCGCTAGTATACACTTGTTTATGTGTGTGTTGTGAGTGAAAGTTGCTCTTTAATCATCCCCTCCCTTGTGTTTGAATGCTCGCGTAAGGAGGATGATTGTAATTTAGCGCTCGACTTGTAACCAACACTGGTACACAAACAGCGTCTATTGCTGTGACCCCCAGTACGGTGCCGTGCGCTATCACCGCGCTTTCCAAACCCAAGTCTGGGTGGTTAGTGGCGTCCGCCAGTGCGGCATCGCATGCACTCTTGTGCTATTTAATTATTATTTGTGTTACGTGCGGTGCTGCGGCCCTGTGACTCAACAGGGTTTGCTTCTTCCACACAGGGTGAAGCTAACCGGTGTGTATCCTCATTGTACCGCCATATAGTCCGTCATTGCTTAGCAGCAGGTTCCATCTCTGCACGGTGGACCCCGGGCTGCGACCGCACCTTATTCCTTTTCTCTATTTATTTGGTGCGTTCCGCTAGCCCTAACAATGTGACTATTAAAGTGGTACACAGAGGGCCTTATTGCTTTCTAGGGAGCAAAATGTGGGCACTGTTTTCTAGAGCATTTGCACCCGGCATTACTATATTCTAGAGGGTTGCTTTAGAATTTAGAGGGCACATAGCACCACACAGTAGGTGCAGTAATAGGGACACATACGGCAGTAGCATTGGGGTATTAGCAGGATGAGACGTTTGTGCAGGTTGGAAATAGATGGTACTAGTGATGAGCGAATATACTCGTTACTCGAGATTTCCCGAGCACGCTTGGGTGTCTTCCGAGTATTTTTTAGTGCTCGGAGATTTAGTTTTTCTTGCCGCAACTGAATGATTTACATCTGTTAGCCAGCATAAGTACATGTGGGGGTTGTCTGGTTGCTAGGGAATCCCCACATGTAATCAAGCTGGCTAACAGATGTAAATCATTCAGCTGCGACGCTGAAAACTAAATCTCCGAGTACTTACAAATACTCGGAGGACACCCGAAAGTGCTCGGGAAATCTCGAGTAACGAGTATATTCACTCATCACTAATGGTGACGTGCTGAAAATATGAGAAGTGAAATGTGTCTTTGTTGTAATCTCTGCAGACAAATCCTGGGTGGAAGAAGTTATGTCGGTCTGGTTCAGATGGAAAAGACCGGAAAAGTGAACGATTCCATCAGAAAGAACGTCAGCGGTAAGTCACCATCTGTAACTGTGCTGTGATCTCTTATATGTTCTGTTGGACTGGTATCTACTAGTGATGAGAAAATATACTCATTACTAGAGCATGCTCGGGGGTCCTCCGAGTATTTTTTAGTGCTCAGAGAGTTTGTTTTTCTTGCTGCAGCTGAATGATTTACATCTGCTAGCCAGCATAAGTACATGTGGTGAATCCCTAGCAACCAGACAACCCCCCCATGTAAGGTTATATAGTAGCCAATAGGCCTATGGTGTACCAAAAGAAAATTAGACAGTTATATAGTAATTATATGTATATGTCTCCCAAATTAACTAAAAATTGAAACGTTAAAGGATAAAAAAGTATCCCATAATAGGGTTAAAAAGGAAAGTGACAAAAGTGCAAAGTGCAAACGTGCAATATAGGTTGGTGTAAATCACTCACAAATCTATCAAGTGCATTGCACACAAAAGACAATAAATTGGCCAATATAAAATATGGAGGACATATACCTGATGGTAACACCGTATCCAACAAGACGCACCCCGACGCGCGTTTCGGATACACGATCCTTCGTCAGGATGCACTTGATAGATTTGTGAGTGATTTACACCAACCTATATTGCACGTTTGCACTTTGCACTTTTGTCACTTTCCTTTTTAACCCTATTATGGGATACTTTTTTATCCTTTAACGTTTCACGATTTCATGAATTTTTAGTTAATTTGGGAGACATATACATATAATTACTATATAACTGTCTAATTTTCTTTTGGTACACCGTAGGCCTATTGGCTACTATATAACCTTTGGAGATTCAATTTTATTTATTTTATCCAACATGTGCACTTTTATTTATATGTATCATTACCATTAATAAAGATTTATATACATTAATACATATACCCTGCTCTATTTTCCTTTTTCTGGGACTGGTATCCAGGCTTTAGGTGTTTGTTTCTTTTTCTCCATGTTATGAGTGGATTCCACTCACGTTTTGTTGTTTTCACTGGGGTCATTATAATATCTTATATAATAATTTATTACCCCTTTTGTGGTTACAATTTTTTTCTTCATAAAATGTGCAGCATTTTACAGTACCAGCATAATCAATGAGATTTCTGAATTGTTAAGCATTTTCAGTTTTTTTTCTGTACAGTTTTTGAATCCTGCTACGTTTTTTCCATGACGCAGCGCACCAATTCTTTCAGTGTTTTTGCAGTGCCTTTCATCCATTCACGTGAATGGGTAAGAAACGCAAGTACGCAAGTAAAAACACTGTTAGGCCACGTGCACACGTTGAGTATTTGGTGAGGTTTTTTTACCTCAGTATTTGTAAGCCAAAATCAGGAGTGAGTAAAGGATACATTTAAACAATGAGTTTTGGATGAGTTTTTTACTCTGTGCATTTAAAAAAAAAGGCAAGTACTGGTAACCTATTTTACTTAATAGATGCAGAAATGGTGCAGAAAATCTGCAAAATCAAAAACTTACCAATAGCTCATGGTAAGAACCTAGCCTAAAAAAGCATATAAAAAGTGACCAAAAAAGAGTGCATTATACAAAATGTGTGAATATACCCCAAGTACAGATTGTCTCTGCATAGTTGTATGATTATTATTATGGACAGGAAAGTTTCTTTATTGTTTGAATGAAATACAGAAAGAATAAAACTAAATTGTAACTAACGAGAACTCATTACATGATATAAAGGCTTTGAGCACGTGCAGTCTGACAAGCTTTATTTCCATAAATTACAGTATGTGAGACACTTTAAGCTTCCAGATAAGCAAAGCAAATGACAATTCATTTACCGTAGTTTACCGCAAGTGAAACCGGAATAGTAAGCAAATGCATTAACATAGTTATAGAAAGGAAATTTGTACAGGAAATGAAATAATTTTTCTTCCTACTATGAAGATTCGTCGCGTCGCATGATCTAAAACAGAGAAAAATGGAAATGAGTTTATATAAAATATGAACTACTTGTTGAGTAATCCCAGAAATTTATTTTATGGAAGATAGAATTGTGAAAAAAATGAGCTCAAAATAGTAAAATAAAAAATGGTTATTTGAAAAGCAGCTTTGACTCACATTGTGACTCTTCTAAGCATACCGCATTACTTGTGAACTCATAAATTAGGCCTTAGCAACATTGATATTTATTGGATTGTCCAGTCAGGCACCAATTTGTAGATTATAAAGGGCTGGGAACAAGGTAAATGGATTGCCTACTGCTAGGACAACCACTTCTAACATTTTATATTCCCATTTGTAACATAAAACTTCCCAATGAAAATTGTCTCTTCAGAGAGAAAGAGGCCTTGAACTCTAGTACCACCTATTAAAAGTAGCGCTCCTACAGATCATTATCAACTTAGTCAATAATGGCTTGTAGGATTACTATTTCCTATAGGTGGCACTAGAGTTCAAGGCCTCTTCCTCTCTGAAGAGACAATTTGCATATTTAATTTCCCAGAGGAGCATGCAAGGCATTTAAGTCTCCTCATACAGACATGCCAGAGCTGGCATGTCACTCTCCAAAAGGAGAAACCTTATCTCTTAGATAAAAATACCCTACACTCACGTCATATACCGACACCATTCCAGTGGTAGAGCGCAATATTAGCTACCACTGATTGGCTGCAGAGCTCACGGGGCATAACAATCAGTGGTCGCTAATGTTGCAGCAGGAAGTGGATGAACAGCAGCTCCATTGTGGCTGCTGATTGGCTGCAGGGCTCACTCATATGGCAAGACAAAACTATATCATGGGAGCATCAAAAGACTGCGTCGACAATTTGGATTGGTGCCAGTGACAGAGGTGAGTATAGGGTAGTTTTATTTTATGGCTGGGGTCACAATTGCGTGTGTAATGCGAGAAATTCGAGTGAGTCTCATCAATACCTGGCACTCAGGACTGGAGCGTTCAGCTGTGTGTATTTCTATGCAGCCGCACGCTTCGGTCCCTAGTGCCGGCAGCAGCCCCTAGCGCCGGGTATTGATGCGATAGACTCGCGCAAGTTTCCTGCATTGCACTCGCAAGTGTGACCCGGCCTATAAGAGAGAATATAGTAATTAAGAAGGATTTGTCCTAGTAGTAAAAATCCCTTTTTAAAAAGCAATAAATAAATATATATACATACATATATATATATATATATATATATATATATATATATATATACACTCACTCGAACCTCACATATTTTTCAGTCTGGTCCCCAGTGCGGTTTTCACAGGGCCATCTTTATTAACTGCACAGGTCAATGGACCAAAGAAGTTGACTGGGTGCATTGCACGGTGAAACAGGTGAGGGCCAGGTGAACAAAATTTTTTTATTTCTTTTTTCAGATTTGCTAATAATGCTCTGTGGGCTGAACAGATATCAGACTTTACTTTAATTTACATAAATTCAATACAAATCATTTTTCCCTGCCAAACTTCAGCCAGTCTCCTTCTAATCATCATAAGAGGACTAAGATGTCAGTGACGAGAGCCTTCAGCAGGCCAGGTTAACTCATTGGCTCTCCATAGTTGCATTATGCTGGGGCCAATGTGAGTAATCCTCGCAATTATGCTATTTAAATACTGCTGTCAGTGATTGACAGTGGCATCTAAATGGTTAACAGCAATGATCAGAGTTTACTCCAGTCGCTGCTGTTACAGAGAGATGCCAGCTTATGTAACACAGCCAGCATCTGCCGTGCATAAAGTGGGATTAGGTCGCTAAGCAGTTAAGGTGTAGATGTGCAACAGCAATGTATTAGGAATTATAGGAAAGATTACACCTTACAGCAGATATATACCATTGGCTTTGCTGTGATATAATACATTTAAACCCACCCTTGCTGTGGCAAAGTCTTACAGGCTAGTATCCTCCATGGTGTCCATTAGACCAGTTGGGCCTGGGAGGTCCATTATAACTAGGTGGATGATGAACATTGCTCCAGCTGGGTCCATGATGCGGAGGAGGTGGTTGGTAATGTCCATGATGGGGAGGTGGTGGTTTGTAATGTCCAGGATGGGGATGTGGTGGTTTGTAATGTCCAGGATGGGGAGGTGGTGGTTTGTAATGTCCAGGATTATAGTTGGGTTGGGGGTGATTCACGGGGTAGTTCCCTGTAAAATGAATATTACAGTTTGTTCATAAACAATAGATTATTACTAGAATCACAACTATGATATGCATCACTTATTACACTAAGGCTAGCTTCACACTAGCATTCGGCAGAGCTGCAGACGGCAGCCTGCTTCCCTCGTGAAGCCCTGCCTACTGCCACGCCTCTTCCTTCAGCTCCGCCTATGCCTGCATGCGTTCTGCATACCCTAACTTTAACATTGGGTACGCAGGCCATGCGGATGTATGTGGATGCCTCCGCATGTGGCGTTTTGAAGCTGCGCCGACCGCAACAAAATCCTACATGTTGCATTTGATGCAGATCATCGCAAGCAATCAATTCCACCCCTGGACGAAGCTTTCCTCAGCAAAACGCGCGTCGGGTGTCGTGGGTCCCTGGCTGGTGGCTGACATTGGGTAATATGTTCCTTCTTTTTGCTATACTGTGACCTTGTTATATTGTTATTATATGGTACATTCCTGAACGCTGTGGCTGGTGGTGATTCTGCACCTCTTATATACTTATTTTATCTTTTTTATTATGCGATTTTGCACATATATTATATACTAATTTATGTCACGATATATATATATTGTATTATGTGGTGCATGATCATCAACGGCCGCCGCGTTGAGTGAATTGTTAGTTATATTTACATTACCTTTCAATAGGTGGTTAGATTTTCCTAATACGATTGTTAATTTGAGGGTAACTTTATATGTACTAGTACCACTTTACCAGCCATACCTGCCAGTTGCTCCTGCATCTTGTGTTTTTCTCTACTTTTATATATCATATATATGTTTTTATCCTTGTTATAAATAAAATTCATTTATTTTACTGGTTCCCAGCCTAGCGCTTATTTGGTGTTTATTAAAATTTTGTTGTGCGACAGTTGTTGCAGCCAAAGCCACCATGTATCCCCAACCTTATACATTTATGACATAACCTAAATGTATATGAATGGGTTAGCCATTTAAGATTCATTTGCTTCCGTTCAGAAACATAGTTTATAAAGTCTGCTATTGCAGGCATAAAACAGAGCTAGTAACATGTCCTTAAAGATTAATTTCTAACATTTGCATCTAAACTTTTTTCCATCAAACTGGGGAGCAGTGAGCGATGAGCACGATGAGAGATTTCACCACAATATTGCGGCTATGGAGAAAAGATATCAAGGAAAATGGAATCCATCAATGCTTGCAGATTACTGTTGGACAACTGTAAGAGATGATCTGATGCAGGAGTACAAGAGACAAGTAAAAATGAGTTGTCACTGAATGAGGACCAATTTTTTTAGTGCAATTTATGTAACTGTTTATAATTCACAATAGTAAACATGTTTTAGTTATTTGATTGTTGCTACGTTTTCTCTGAATGAATATCAGGCAAGTGGTATAACAAAATATTCTGCATTAATAGTTTATTTTATAAATTGAAGAACAAATGGAACAAATAATATAAAAAGATGGAGTTTCTAAGGTTTTATTGGATAGGAGAATATGTGAGAGGTCAAAAGATCTGTTAGTCACCTACCGTAATAAGACATGGTGGAGCACCTATAACAAAAAAAAAACACTTTATTAATTTATTTGGATATACTTTTGTTATAAGAATAAAGCTGGCCATACAGGTTCGATTGTTGTCAGACGAATATCAGTTGTCCCGACAGCTATCCCAACTCCCCCATACACAGGCCGCGTGCTGCGGGTTATCTCTGTGCAGAGGAGAAGGATCAACTGTTGAAATTTAACAGGTTGGATCCTTCATCCCCAACATAATCTGTCGGAGGAGAGTCTGGAGGTTTCCATACACATTAGACTGTCAGTCAACTGTGACGTTAGGTTCGGCAGACTTGAGTCTAATGTGTATGGGGGCAGAAGTCACATGTAATGAAAACAATGCACATGTCTGCATTTGTTCTACATAATTTTGTGCGTAGGTTAACTAGATTTTTGAAGGGCACGTCAGAAACACATGGTTAACCCTACAGATAAGTTTGCATAATATGATAACTTTACTAGAAATTCCACACCTACATGGATGAGTCATTCCTATTTATACTGTATATTATCATAAAATGTCATCAATGACTCCTGAATGCACATAATACATTTTAAAGGCTTAGACTTATTGTATATACAATTGTGTTATGTTTATCTGTGAATACTTGGGTAAGGGTTTGTTAACAATTTGTGAGTAATGGTGTAAGTCCAAGTCACGCCATAACCTGAGCATGTAAGCTGTAGCTAAAATAGTGGTTTTCTGTAAAGGGTTGTCCAGTACTTAGACCGTGATGAGTTATCCTTAGGATAGGTCATCCATGGTCAGACATACTATTGGTGCAACCTGTGCTGTCATGCAGGGGTCCAAGAGATAAGAGGGCGCACTACAACCTCCAAAGCAGGTGGGATTGTGCATTATGATGAGTTATTGGACTGCAAAGGGCCCATATATTGCTCTTGCATAGAGTCCTACTTATGTCTGCATCTGTTCCTGAGGTCATCAATATGTTGGTGGTTGTGTGACACCCAGTACTCCCGCCGATCAACTCCTGTGGGGGCCAGATGTAAAGTGAATGAGATGATAGCTGAGTACCCGGCCACTACACAGAGTATGGAGCTGTGCTGGTCTAGTTCTATACACTGATTACATTTGGCACCTGAGGAACCTACAAACAGCTGATAAGTGTGAATGTCCCCACAAATCTTATATTGATGAGCTATTCTGATAAAAGGTCATCAATAATTAAGTTCTCAACAGCTCCTCTAACGTCTTCCCAATGTAGGATGTACATGTGTGTCCTGCTTTGGGTGCAGGTGTATGGAGCAGGATCAGGAGCTGAGCCCGTCCAATACATAGTGGGTGTCAACTGTGTTGTACAGCCAGCACCGGTCTCTAACAGCAGCAACTGGAGCTAACTCCGATCTTAGCTGTTTAACCATTGAAATGCTGCAGTCAATCTCTGACAGAGGCATTTAAATAATTGTGCTCGGTGTGTGGCGAGATTTTGGGGTGCCAATGAATTACTATGGCAGCCGTGGACTACTGAAAGCCACCGTTACCACCATCTTTGTAATCTTATCAAGCCCAGCCTGCGACTTTATATGAGATAATTTAATTAATTACATATATGTAGCATTGCAGTATATAGTGCAAGTATATAGTTCAAGTTCACTAGGGGGCATAAGAGAAAAAAGGGAAAATCAATAAAACAAAGTTTTTAATAAATATGAAAACAAATAAAAAGTAGAAAAGGTTGAATCATCCTTCTTTTCCCAATATAAAAATAAAGATGAAAAGACCTAAATAAACATGCACGATATGACAGCATCCAAAAAAAAATCTGATTTATTAAAATAAATGTAACCTATATGGCAAAAGCCATAAATTGTTGTTTTTTGGTCATTGAGCATCACCAAATAAAACGGAATAAAAAGTGATCCTAATATTGGATATACACCAAAATGATGCCAGTAAAAAGCTTACAACACAAAAATCAAGCCCTTCAACTCCATAAATGAAGAAAATTAAAAAGTTACATTTCGGAAAATAGTGACATAAGCCAATTTTTCATTTTTTAACCATTAATTAAGATATACTTATAGAAATGTGGTATTGCCGTAGTCTGACCTGAAGAATCATATTACCATGTCATAGTTACCACATAATAAACGCTGCAAAAATTATAAAAAAAAAATTGGTATAACTGCAATTTTTCATAAATTTCCCTTATTTGGAATTATTTTCTGTACATTACATCATTCTGTACATCGGTACATTACTGTGTATGGCAAAATGAATGGTGTCATTCAAAACCACAACTTGTCCTACGAAACATATACCTTCATATGGCTATATTAACAGAAACATAAAATAGTTACGGCTCTTAGAAAAAAATTAAAGCGCAACAATGAAAATTGGCTTTAACGGGAAGGAGTTAAAGAAACTGGGGCAGAATCTATTCCCAGAACTGCTTCTTGTAAAATTGGAACAACAGCTTCAATAAAAAGTGTTTTATCATCAGGAGATTATCACTACAGGACTAGGTGTCTCCTGCCTCCTAGTCTAACTGCTCAGTAAAACCCCACCCACACCACTAACTGGCAGCTCTCTGCCAACATACAGTGTACACAAAAACCTGCCAATCAAAGGTGTGGGTGGGGTTATAGAGAGCTCAACATTCAGAGAACTGCAAGATCAGCAACCGAGAAAACTGTGATTGTATAAAAATGTTGACAGCAAGCAGCCCAGTAAGTGATACATCACTGGAATCAATGTCTCTGCTCTCGTATTAAATCGAAAAAACCTGCTGACCTATTTCCATTAAATATCAGAAAAGCTAAGATTTGGATATGCATTAAACCACACTGTATAGTAATAAAATTTCTAGCAATACTATACAATCTGAAATCAAGGTGTTGCTAGTTAAGTTATTTATATAAATCTTCCTTAAAGTATCACCTAAGATAGCTGAAACTTGAGGGAATGCATTCTCAAGACATAAAAAATATATTATAGATTCTAGTAACTGCTTATAGTTTGTTTTATTTTAATAAGTACTTACCTAGAACAGGAACTTTGGAAGAAATAGAATGTGTGTGTATTGCTGAGAAAGAGGCGGGCTACTTATAGAGCTGTGATAAGGCTGGGTGGAAGCAAGCATCATGCCTGGCACACAATGGGCATGGAGATCCCAATCTGCGTACCTAATTAGACTTAATTAACCTTTTCATGTGTCACTGGCAATGTGAAGACATTCTTCTTTTCTGGGGCACCTGTAAGACAATCACTGCTATAAATTACCTGTGATACCGTATGACAGGCAGGTGTTGCAATTTACAAGATTGTGCTCTACATAAAACTCTGTTCACACTTTTATCAGTTATCTCTATAATGATAAGTATGACTGATCTAGAAATGAATCCATTCCCAATTTATCGTATTGGATTAAAAAGCCATGTAATTACATATAATGGGGTCTTTCATGGTGCTGCCAGGGTTACATGTTTTTTTCAATTGGCACCCTACACAGTGCCAATGTGAACAGAGCCTAAAATTCCATTTACACTGGCTGATTTCTGCACAATGGCTGATACAAACTGTAAGGGGAAGAACAATTGTTAATATGATCGTTCTGTCCCAATTTAGCATTCTTGTTTAGCGATAGTGTGGCTTTTGTTTGTTTTTTTTTTCAACATTTTCACTACAAAAACTTTGCAAAAAAATGCATCAAATACTGCAATAAAATGCTTCAAAGAAAAGCAAAAACGTAGCCCTCAGCAAACCCATAGGCGGAGGGACCCATGACTTGGTTTGTAGGGTAAGCAGGGGTTGAAAAATAAATATGGGTAGAAGCATGGGCTTTGTGGGATCAAAAGTTTAGATGGTTTGGACAGTAAGGGGGATGTTTACATTTGAGAAGGGTTTATCTGTCAGAGAAAGGGTGGGTGCTAGCAGTCAGCACCAAGAGCAAAGGTTCCACCCTCCTGCCCCTTAATTTAGGGGTTCAAGTAAGGTTCAATATGTTGGATGATGATGTCATTGGGTCATTGGGCGAGCAGAGGTGAGGGGGTTCTTAGAGTTGGTGGAAAAATTGTGGTGGGGCGTTGTATATCAGGTGGATGCTAACCTCCCCTTTATGTTTGGGTTTTGGTTAATTGCCTGGTGGATTTTGGGACTCTACAGGGTGGGATCCTTGGGAGTTGGTGTTATAGAATAGGTTTTCCGGCAGAAAATACACCCTAGGGGCTCGTGTAGACAACCACATTTTCAATTCGAGTGCAATCCAACAAGACATTGCATTGCGCTCAATCCAATGTTGTTCTATGGGGCCGTGTTAATGTCCAATTTTTTTTTCCCATTGTCCTGCATGGCCGAGTGCATCTGATTATCGGATCACACTTGACCATTCAAGTCAATGAGTGTGTGGATAACATCCTACTGCACTCAGATGACATGATTTTCATGGACTGACAGATTAGAGAAGATGGAGAATTTTTTTTCCATTTTCTCCTCATCCAAAAAAATTGGATCACACCATGAGCATACTCTGGTCAGAGTGTGATTAGCATAATTGGCCAGATTCTCAGTTGAGAGAAAATACGGTGGTGTGACCCTAGACTTAGGGTGAATAATGGCGCATGTCAATGTACCCAAATAGAAGACAGCCCAAGCAAATGTTTACTACAGTCAGGTCCCCACCATAAAGCCCAATAAATAGACCATAACCATCAAAGCAAAGCTTCACTTGACAGATTTATACTCTGGGTATCTGTTTCCTACAAGCTCTGGACAAACTTATGTTGTTGCAGAAACAACCATATTGACGTCTGTTCTAGACACTCATGATGTAAAAACTCCCAGTCCAAGACAACCATCAGGCATTTTAATATAAAACTTTAATTACTAATAATATGCAATATGATAATTAGGCTTGCTGACTTGTACCTTATATATTTAGGCACAATTAACTAAAGAGATTCCACATATTTAAATAGATGTAAACTAGCAGGAAACAGTAGGATTTAATTTGATGGGATAACAAAGGAGCGCCTAGAAACGTAACTTGTCATAGCTTTGATTAAAATATTGAACAACCACGTAATGCCTCACGCCAGGTTTTTAAGGTCATTTGGCAAAGGAACATCAGAAGAATTCAGAAGAGAGTAAAAAAGGGGTATGGTTTAGTGTTCCACCCAAACCCCTCCTTCACAGTGGTGCTTAAAAGTTTGTAAACCCTTCAGAATTTTTCATATTTCTGCAAAAATTTGACTTAGAACTACATCAGATTTTTACACAAGTCATAAAAGTAGATAATGAGAACCAAATCCTACAAAGAAAGGCAAAATATTAGGCTGTCATTTTTTAAATGAGGAAAATGATCCAATATATCTGTGAGTGGCAAAAGTATGTGAACCTTTGCTTTTAGTATCTAGTGTGACCCGTTTAGGCCGGTTTCACACGTCCTGACATTTCCAGTACCGGAAAAACCGGTACCTGAGATATTCGTGCCCGTGTGTCCGTGTGTGTAATATGTGTGGCACATAAGTGGCAACCATGTGCCGCCCGTGTGCCGCATCAGTACCACATGGAAGGCCGCCAGGGAAGAAGCGCTGCAGTAAGCGCTGTTTCCAGGCAGCTGGTGCTGAAGCCAGCTCTCATCATTCTCCCCTGCTCTGCCAGCGATTGGCGCAAGCAGAGGAGAATGATGAGAGTTATCTTAAGGTCCGAACGATGACAGCAGGTCCCCGGGGGCTTTTGGGACTCTTATCCCCATCATCTGACACCTGCTGCCACTAATAACAATGACAGCAGGAACGGATGATTGGGGTATTCCACAGCCGCCGCCTGCGATCTAACAAAATAAATGAATGAAAAACCCTACGTGGGTTCCCCTCTATATTCTTGACCCAACCAGGCAAAACTGCAAGGTTGGTTATCAAAAAATAGAGGGGTCCCCATGCTGTTTTTTTAATTATTTAAGCAAATAATTTAAAAAAAATGGTGTGGGGTCCCCCCATTTTTCACAACCAGCCTTGCTAAAACTCACAGCTGGTATTCTTATGCTGGTAAGGGGCCATTGATATAGGCCCCCCGCCTAACAACAGCAGCCCGCAGCTGCCCAGAAGAGGCGCATCTATTAGATGCACCTATTATGGCGCTTTGGCCTGCTCTTCCCACTTGCCCTGTAGCGGTGGCAAGTGGGGTTTATATTTGTGGGGTTGATGTCACCTCTGTAATGTCAGGTGACATCAAGCCCACAGCTTAATAATGGAGAGGTGTCTATAAAATACCCATCCATTACTAATCCTATAGTTGTATTGTTTGTAAATAAGGACACAGCCAAAATAAAATCCTTTATTTGAAAAAAAATACACAGAATCCTTTAATATTCTAAATTAAACCATACTTATTGCAACACCTAATTCCCCAACGCCCTCGATCTCCTGTAATAAAAGTAAAATACAAAAACAACAACATACCATACCTGTCCATCATTGTGTCCCATGCTGTAATCCATGTCTAGTGGCTAAATAGTTTTCAACCTGGACGGTGCTATTATGCGACCATCCCAGTTGAAAACCACTGGTGAATGAGCTGCTGAGAGTGCAGCATCATTCACCAGTGGTGACATCATCACCAGAATTTTCCCATGGTCCTGAGGTCACCGCAGTTCAGCCTGGCCTTGATGATGTCACAGTTCACCTGGGTGTGCTGATGACTTCCAATTACTGACCTGTTTTCTCAGGGTGCCAAATGCAAAAAGAAGGTGATAGGGAAGCACAGGGCAGCCACAGCATTTGATGGTGGCACAGCACTGCTGCCTGCTTAAAACAACAGCCTAGGAATCGAAATATTAAAGAAACTTTTCAGGATATGAGTGTTTCCATTTGAGTATTTGCCCATAACAAAAGAACTTGTATTAGGACATAAGAGATGAAACATAAGTTACAATACAGTTGAAGTATAAAAAAGAGACAGAGAAAAGCAGTAAACACAAAATAAGGATCAGATGAGGCTATATAAGTACGCCGGGTTTGGTGTTAACATTTCGTGGGATGCCTGCCAAAGTAGAGACAGAAATACAGTAACTAAGCGTAAGACACTGACTGCAATTTTAAATATAGATTTGAAAGTATCCTGATGATGATGGGCTTTTGCATACGTCTACTCTTTAATCTCTATGGGTCCTCTACCAGGTCAAAAGTTTCTGCTCAAAAAGAGAAAAAGAAACTGTCATGATATGTATTTTGCCCTGTCCTGTATTTGATTAATATGCCATTTGATGTATGTAACTGTTCTCTGGTTTCTATTAGCTGTAATTTATGTATTTTCTTGTGCTGGGAGTTCACCTGTAACAATATGTTTCATTCCCCCAATACTTGCAGCCCTAAGCTATAATGTAATTAAGCTTTGTCAACTAGTGAAGAATAGCCATTCTTCCTCACAGGAGGTGGCTAGTCAAATGTACATACTGGATAGACTAAGCGGAGCCGACAAGTCTGGAATCTTCTGGTGGACCCAGCCATTGAATAGAAGGTGAGACCCCTACCCCCTTCATGGGCAGATCCCAGGAGCACAGACAAGAGACCCATGTGTGATCTAGCCAGTTGTGTGTTGGATACTGGAAGAGAAGGAACCGAAGCTGTCTGAGGAAGCAATCGGTATCCGTGTGATTGTGGTGGATCTGTTGGACTCATGGAAGGACGATTGTTTCGTTTATCGGGTGCGGGATTACTGGAAAGATCTGTTTCTTTACTTGGACTTATTGTGGACTTCTCGTGGACTTGAAGGACATTATGGATATTTGATGTTGTATGCTCCCTGCTTTAATAAATCTCATTGGATCGTCCCTCGGCCTGTTGTCCCTTCTTGCTCTGCCATACACCCCATCACAAACTGGTTGGCAGCAGAGGGATCAGAGCAGAAGGAATGGAGGACAATGGCCCAACATCGAGAACCAGCACCGCAGAGTACAAGAACTGTACTTTGGGGAGCCTACAATCAAAGGCCCGTGAAGTAGGAGTCCGTTTTAAAGGA
The DNA here is from genome assembly GCF_051348905.1 of Ranitomeya variabilis. Taxonomy (NCBI): domain Eukaryota; kingdom Metazoa; phylum Chordata; class Amphibia; order Anura; family Dendrobatidae; genus Ranitomeya; species Ranitomeya variabilis. The sequence continues at coordinate 187,699,116 of NC_135238.1, read as the reverse complement.
CTCTCCAAGGAGCAGCTAATTGAGGCTTTGGAAGGAGTTCGCCTGCAAGATGACGCTGAGGAAGGATCCTCACAGCAAATGGAGGAAAGACTGCAGCCGGAGGTAAATATCCAAAAAAGTCAGTGGGCTGTGTGGTACGAGGAGGAGATGGCATTGCTGGGAGAAGAGGCCACCATAGACGATAAGAGGGAGGCCATTCACAGAGCTCAGGAGAGGGAGGCCATTCACAGAGCCGAGGAGAGGGAGGCCATTCACAGAGCTGAGGACAGGGAGAGGGAGGCCATTCACAGAGCTCAGGAGATGGCATTGCTGGAGAGGCAGATCGCTTTGGAAGCAGCTAGAAGCTCCAGACAGACTGTGACCCCAGCACCCACCATGAGGGAACTCCCCAGAGTGTCCCGCAAAGACTTTAAGCCCTTTAATGAGGCTGCAGGCGACATTGAGGGCTTCTTCCAGGACTTTGAGCATCAGTGTCGATTAATGGAAGTCCCGGAAAGGGAGTGAGTCCGACATCTTGTGGGGCTCTTAGAGGGTGGAGTTGCCGAAGCCTATAGAGCTATGGACCCTCGAGGGAACCGTGAGTATGCGGAGATTAAGCAGACTATTCTAGAACATTATGCTGTGATGTCAGACACTTACAGGACTCAGTTCCGTACTTTGGCCTGTGATGGGGAAGTGTCTTTTAAGATATATGCTCATAGACTCAAACAAATATGTCATCGCTGGCTGGAGGCAGAGGAGGCCTTAACATGGAACACCTTTCTCCAGGTTATCCTAAAAGAACAATTCTTTGCCCAGTGCCCCGTTAAGATCAGGGAATGGGTGCGTGAGAGGAGACCAGCGACAGTGGAAGAAGCTGCATCTCTCGCTGATGAGGCTCTCATCATCAAGCCTCAGTGGAGGGTTCTGTTAGAGGATCGAGAGAGGCCTACCAGCTCCATAACACTGGTGGCCCCCAGTTCTTCTGTCCCCATTGTTCCCCGTTCCTCTAAGCCACCACCTCATGCTGATACCGGTGTAAATGTGCCTTCAGTTGCTTCTACTGCGTTTTCTGGAATACGACAAGGAGAGGAAGTAGCAGAGCACAGGTGTTATGGTTGTAGGCATCCGGGGCATCTGCAGGCCTCATGCCCAGCCAGCCCATGGAGGAGTCATCCTCAAACCCCTACAGCACCTTCAGGTGGGAGCTGGCCTCCAGGTTCCCTTACCCCTCGCCCAAGAGGATGCCTTGGATGGAGTGAGACCCAGCATAGATGCTATCGATGTGGGCAGCCAGGGCATCTGCAAGCCTCCTGCCCAGCTGTTCAAATGAGGATTGATCCTGTACCCAGTTGTATTATTAATTATGTACAGCCAAGTGCCATGGAGGAAGACGTGTCACCACTACGTGAGGACTGGCCTAGTGCCTCACCCACCCATGTTGCACCACTAGGAGTTTATGGTGTGCAACCTGCAGCTATGACGACTTCTGCTCATCGAGGTAAGCACTTGCAGGAGGTCATGCTGGATGGACAGAGACTTATTGGATTTTGTGACTCAGGGGCTTTCCTCACACTGGCTGATCCCCGAGTGGTTCGGCCTGAGGCAATCCATTGAGGACCTGGGATTGTCATTGAACTGGCTGGTGGACAATGGAGGACTATTCCCACAGCCACTGTGGATCTGAACTTTGGTTTTTGGGTCAGGCGATGTGTGGTTGGGGTGATGGGTGGTCTGCCTGCAGATGTTCTCCTGGGCAATGATGTGGGAGAGCTACGATGCCAATTCGTGGCTGCATGAAGCCACATGTAAGTTACGCTCTGCCTGTGTGTACTTAACCAGCGACCTGTAGAGGTCCCTAGTACGTACACAAATTGGGAGGGGAAGGGATTGTCATGATATGTATTTTTGCCCTGTCCTGTATTTGAATAATATGCCATTTGATGTATGTAACTGTTCTCTGGTTTCTATTAGCTGTAATTTATGTATTTTCTTGTGCTGGAGTTCACCTGTAACAATATGTCTCCTTCCCCCAATACTTGCAGCCCTAAGCTATAATGTAATTAAGCTTTGTCAACTAGTGAAGAATAGCCATTCTTCCTCACAGCAGGTGGCTGGTCAAATGTACATACTGGATAGACTAAGCGGAGCCAACAAGTCTGGAATCTTCTGGTGGACCCAGCCATTGAATAGAAGGTGTAACCCCTACCCCCCTTCATGGGCGGATCCCAGGAGCACAGACAAGAGACCCATGTGTGATCTAGCCAGTTGTGTGTTGGATACTGGAAGAGAAGGAACCGAAGCTGTCTGAGGAAGCAATCGGTATCCGTGTGATTGTGGTGGATGTGTTGGACTCATGGAAGGACTATTGTTTCGTTTATCGGGTGCGGGATTACTGGAAAGCACCTCCAGATCTGTTTCTTTACTTGGACTTATTGTGGACTTCTCGTGGACTTGAAGGACATTATGGATATTTGATGTTGTATGCTCCCTCCTTTAATAAATCTCGTTGGATCGTCCCTCGGCCTGTTGTCCCTTCTTGCTCTGCCATACACCCCGTCACAGAAACCAGCTCACCTGCAGTGGCATATGGCCTGCTGAAGCACGGAACTCGTGTGATCACTCGTGTATGTCAAAAAAGGAAAAAACGTTCCAGCTTCTTCAAAGTCCAAAAAAGTTTATTTAGAAAATATTGTTAAAATTCATGGCAAAAGTTGGTTACCATACATGTCCTTGTGAACCAATTTTTGCCATGAATTTTAACAATGATTGGGGTGCTGGAGAGAGCAATGAAGGGGGTGGTGGAGAGGGCAATGATGAGGGTGGTGGAGAGGGCAATGATGGGAGTGGTGGAGAGGGCAATGATGAAGGTGGTGGAGAGGGCAATGATGAGGGTGGTGGAGAGGGCAATAGTGAGGGTGGTGGAGAGGGCAATTATGGGGTGGTGGAGAGTGCAGTGATGGAGGTGGTGGGAGAGGACAATGATTGATGTGGTGGAGAGGGTATTGATGGGGTGGTGGAGAGGGCAATGATGGGGTGGATTAGAGAGCAATGATGGGGTGGTAGAGAGTGCAATGATGAGGTGGTGGAGAGGACAATGGTGGAGGTGGTGGAGAGCGCATTGATGGTGGTGATGGAGAGGACAATGATGGGTTGATTAAGAGGGCAATGATGGGACTGGTGGAGAGGGCAATGATGAAGGTGGTGGAGAGTGCAATTATGGAGGTGCTGGAGAGAGCAATGATGGAGGTGGTGGAGAGGCCAATGATGGGGTGGGGAAGAGGGCAATGATGGAGGTGGAGGAGAGGAAATGGATGGAGGTAGGAGAGAGGACAATGATGGGATGCAGGGGAAGGTCAATGAGGGATGTGGGGGATTGGAATGGAGGAATGGGGGTGGAGGAGGGTCCTAAGCCCATGAGAGTGTCCTCCACCATCTCTACGCAAATTGCCTCTTCTGAGAAAAAGAGGACTTAACTCTATAGCGCCACCTGTTGGAAGTAGAGATCCTACAAGTCACAATCAACCCTTTAACAAGTCGTGCAATATGACAGGATAAAAGCCAAATCAGTATCTCAATTTGCAGACACCATGTTTCGGGCTGTTGGCCCTCGTTAGTGCGAAGCATGAGAACTGATTTGGCTAGGTGAGAGGCTCTGGACTGGGGTCTAAGGGGTAATGTTTCTCCTTATGGAGAGTGACATACCAGCTGGCTTGTCAAGGTAAGGAGGCTTATTCGCCGTGCAATGCTCCTCTTGGAAATTAAATATGCAAATTGCCTCTTCTGAGAAAAAGATGACTTAACTCTATAGCGCCACCTGTTGGAAGAAGCGATCCTACAAGTCACAGTTAAGTCCTCTTTTTCTCAGAAGAGGAAATTTGCATATTTAATTTCCCAGAGGAGCATTGCACGGCGAATAAGCTTGGAATAATAGGAGGAATGAGGTGAACAACCCAATGGTTGATTCTATCAAGATAACAGTGGAGAAGACCCTGGTGGACCTATCTAGGCTTGTACAAGATCGATCTTCCTACAGATCGTTCATCCATCATGTCGCAATGGTTCGAGACTGAGCCAAAGGTCATTAAATAAAGAAAAAATAATTCCCTGCAACATTTTATGGTCTTTTCTAAGGGATGTACCTGACAGAGAAATAATGCAGAGCCACCTAAAAACACGCCCAGGAGGATCTGTGAGTAACGTCCCAATAGTATTGCATGGTGGATTTAAAAAAAAAAAAAGTAATACTCAGAGGAGCAATAGGAATAAAATAAGAGCAAAAGTCGCATTTTTAACCTGGTGACAGGTCTTCTTTACTTATGTACATCGGGAGATTTTCAATTTATACTGTACACCAACGCTCCATCAAAAGCATGCTGTGAATTGAGTTTAGCACTAGCAGTATATCATATGCATCGGCAACAAACTAATAATTACCAAAGGCAGTTAGAGAAAAAGGAGGCAAACTTATAATTGCCCATAAAAAATGGAATGCAAGCAGTTTATCTATAAACTACAAGCCACAAAAACAGTGCGATGAGTCAATTAATTGTGTGTTAAATATAACATTACAAGACCAAGCAATCATTTAGTAATAATTATTGCTAAGCTGCCGTATTGCAAAATCAATTAAATAAGCTGAAATTGTCCTATTGTAAGAAACATTTTCGCGATGATAAAGTTCTGATGTAACTTTTCTTAACCTAATATTCGATCTCCGCAAGGAGAAACGATACTTCTTGCATAACGGTCTGACGCCTCTCACCCAGCCAAACCAGATCTCCTCTTTGCACTGATGAGGGGTTGTACCCCGAAATACAATGTCTGCAAATTGAGATTCTGGCTCGGCTATTATCAGTTGCAGGTAGATCGCGATTCCACCCGTGGCTGTTAGGGGCACATGTCAGCTGTTGAAATCTGCTGTATTATAGTCAGTGGCTGTAATCACGTCCTTGCCCTATGACTGACAGCTCGTACTGCACCAATGTGCATGCTGATCATGATTCCCCAACACCTCATGTGTACATAAGGAGTGATCTGTCAATCACCTCAAGCAGCACAGGGAACATCTAGCAGGGGCGTAGCCAAATAACTTGGTCTCCAGTTGTGTTTCCAGGCGAGATCTCGAAAGTACAAGTCTTCTGACATGCTGAAGTTTTTCAGAGAATAATAAACCTGGCCCCATTCGTACAGCCAGCCTGTGGTTGTGAGTGCCTGTGGTTTGGGCAGCATGAATGTTCTGATAAGTTCCCTTAATTTCTGAAGACGATTTACTAACACTTCTATTTTTTTAAATCATTAGCGCTTTCTTACTTTTACAGCATTCAAATAAGCCAGTGACACATATGTAGTGCACAGTGTCTGGCTTAGAGCCCATTAACCATGCCCCTCAATTAGATTCGGCAACTGAGCAGCACCCCACTGGGACAGGCACCATAACAAGGCTAACCGTTACAAGGCTAACATTATACAGCACTGGGCAGCCCGCCAAATCTAATTAGTATGGGCGTCGTTAATAGGCTGTAAGCAAGGCACTGTGCATTACATCTGTGTGACTGGCGCACTATACAAGCCTTATCCACAAAAATGAAGGCAGCACTCCAATAGAAAAAAATAAAAGTGATTTATTGGCCCATGTGCTACATTTCAGTCCAGGATGTGGACCTTTCTCAAGCTTGAGAAAGGTCCACATCCTGGACTGAAACGTCGCACATGGGCCAATAAATCACTTTTATTTTTCTCTATTGGAGTGCTGCCTTCATTTTTCTGGATAATAGCATGAGGTTTGGTATATACCTGGAAGGATTTTTTGCACCCTTTGTTTTCTTTTGGTGCTGCTTTTTGTTTTCTTTTTCTATACAAGTCTTATCCGTGTGTAATTCTATAACTAGGTGACCACTCCGATGTGAGAGTGGTTGGTTCATCAGCATTTTGCACCTACTGTATATTGCCTCCACCTTTATGAAGGGGGGCTGCTACATTCTGTAAGTCCATTAGTTTTCTGACATATGTTGGTAAATCCGGCTGCCTCTTTTCCCCCCGCTGTTTTTTTAATTTATGTCCTTTTGCTGTGTTTTAGTACATAAATCACTAACTGAACAAAGTTACAGCTTTTTTAAAATGTTTTTATTCTATTTTGGACAAATAAAAAAAAAACAAAAAACACTGACTCTACTAATACACCTGGAAGCCTATCATGCGGCAGCCGCAGACAGGAGTCGGGGATGAGTGCACCTGTACGCACACTGTGTGTATACCCACACTGACACTTTGTGAGCGTCACTGGTGATAACAAGCATTACAGGTGTAACCTGGTTAATGTATTGTTACTATAAGGCCGGGGTCACACTTGTGAGTGCAATGCGAGAAACTCGCGCATCAATACCTGGCTCTCGGGACCGGAGTGTGCGGCTGCATGTATTTCTATGCAGCTGAACGCTCCAGTCCCAAATGCCGGCGGCAGTTCCGGGTATTGATGCGAGAGACTCACACGAGTTTCTCGCATTGCACTCACAAGTGTGACGCCGGCCTTACAGGCATATAGTGCGGTAGGAATACAGCAAGTGTGAAATCTAAGATAAGTGATATAATACATATGTTAAGTTGTAGGCCATAAGGTAGTAACCATAGGATAACACAAACTTTGGTCTAAATGTGATATGTTCAATATACACAAATGCCATGCATAATGTTGTACTGTAAAGGTGTATCTGGCAGGTACAGACATAGAGACATACATAGTTATGCTAGCATAGTATGAACATCCCTTGTTTGGTAGAAAACAAACACTTTGAACAAGAATAATGCATTTATTACTATACACTTTTATACAACGACTACTGTAGCTAGAAAAGCCAATCTGTTTGTAACTCATATTTGCCATAGCAGAAAAGTATTTTTTAATTAAACGACAAGATACAAAATCCAAGTAATTCACACAGTTCACGTTTGTCAAATATTAAAATTAGTTTCGTTTCATAGTGCCGTATGCTGGCATTTTTAGTATAATCCTATATTCACTGCCATCGTGTCCTCTCTGCCCCCATGGCAAGACCACAATATCCTGTCATGAGATTATAGAGTATAATATAATAATAATAATAATAATAATAATAATGATTTGTATTTCTATAGCGCCAACATATTCCGTAGCACTTTACAAATCAGAGGGTGTTATGTAGGATCCAGCCATCAACTTAATAAATGAGAGCAATCACATATTGCTGCATGAATTGGCCATCAGCCAGTATCTGAATAAGTATAGATTGAAAGTTCTATTGAGTGTGTGAAGGGTGAGGAAACAGATGATAAAAGGGAACAGATTCCCAGGAAAAGTTAGGAAAGGAGAAAAGGGAAAGGATAAATGAGTGAGGTTATTGGTCAATGATCACACTTATATCTGAGGATGCTGGGGAAAACGCTGGCTTCACTCTCCTCTCCTTCGGACAAATCAAGAGCTGATGTTCTCTCATGTCTTCCGGTTGTCAATTACATCCATAGGAGGGGAGAGTGAAACCAGTGCTGATTGGTAGCGGGGGTCACGTGACATAACAATGTCATGGGAGCCTCGGCAGAACCAGTGGTGACCCTGGAGATGAGCACAAGTGTTGTTATTTTACTGGGGAAAGACATAGGGATACAGAAGGGGTTATCGGAATAGTGGACGATCCTTTTAGTGTTCGGCATAAACAAAGTATAATTTCATTTTGTGTCCACACCCTTAAGGTACCGTCACATTTAGCGACGCTGCAGCGATCTAGACAACGATCCCGATCGCTGCAGCGTCGCTGTGTGGTCGCTGGAGAGCTGTCACACAGACAGCTCTCCAGCGACCAACTATGCGAAGTCCCCTGGTAACCAGGGTAAACATCGGGTTACTGAGCGCTGGGCCACGCTTAGTAACCCGATGTTTACCCTGGTTACCAGCGTAAACGTAAAATAAAACAATAAAACAAACACTACATACTTACATTCCGGTGTCTGTCCCCCGGCGCTGTGCTTCTCTGCACTGTGTAAGCGCCAGCCGGAAAGCACAGCGGTGACGTCACCACTGTGCTCTGCTTTCCGGCCGGCTGGACCTTACACAGTGCAGAGAAGCACAGCGCCAGGGGACAGACACCGGAATTTAAGTATGTAGTGTTTGGGGTTTTTTTTACGTTTACGCTGGTAACCAGGGTAAACATCGGGTTACTAAGCGCGGCCCTGACAACCTTCCCCTGATGAAGACGCTCCAGTAGCGTCGATACGCGTGGGGCCTTGGTCCCCCCCTATGGACTTTTTTTGGTAATCTCTATTTGCACTTTAGCTTTGGAATTTGCACAGTTTGGATACTTTCATGGTCATGCCTATCCACACCAGGATCAGGGATAAGCCTTTATATGCATTAGGATTGGGGCAGACCTGAGATACGCTATAGGGTCTAGGACTCTTTTTTCACCCTTATATTTATTTTTTGATATAGGGTTGGTTACTGATAAGTATGTTGACTATTTATTATCATCTATACAAACTGGCAGTTCAAGGCTGAGGTTGGCTGGCAGTATAGGCTGTTAATAATTTTTTGATATTTATGTACTATTTATATACACCTGTATTTATCTTGTATATACCTATACTGGTCCGGTGTTTTGTTATTCAAGATTATCTAGGGGGGACCTGGGTTGGTCTTTTCTTTTAATTGTTTTTATACTATGTGTCCTTGTTGCTGTCCTTTGTGATTTCATGTTCAATAAAAGTTAATATTGATGGTTGATCCCACTGTTGTGCATATCTTTGTTCTTTGCGTAGTTTTCATATGTTGTTATATGCACGTGGTTGATCCCTGACCTACCATTTTTGTGCGGTGCCCGCCATTTCTCTTTTCTTGCCGATGTTTACCCTGGTTACCAGTGAAGACATCACTGGATCGGTGTCACACACACCGATTCAGCGATGTCTACGGGAGATCCAGCGATGAAATAAAGTTCTGGCCTTTCTGCTCCGACCAACGATGGCACAGCAGGATCCTGATCGCTGCTGCCTGTCAAACTCAACGATATCGCTATCCAGGACGCTGCAACGTCACGGATCGCTAGCGATATCGTTCAGTGTGAAGGTACCTTTACACTTAATAAGTATGAATCAAGTCTTACCTTATGTTTAAGCCTCTGGGTTGGCAGGTATTCAAAATAAAGACCCAGAAAAATTCTTGAATCTGCATTAAACAATTTTAATTTCTGGTAACCCCCTCTAACTGGTTGGGAAGCCAATAAATCCAACACTAGATACGTGCAGCCGTTATGTACCTTGAGTAGTAAATGAAAAATGAGTACAACTGAATTTGAAATCAATAGACGATCTTTCATCCTTTTGTTTATAGCACCCAAACACACATCAATGTGTAGCAAATTCACTATATGCAGCACATATTCCGCTGTTGGATCTAGCCCATGGGGTCACTCATTCTGCGTGGGGGCTATGGAGGCCCTCCTTCTGTGTGGGGGCCCTCAATCTCTGTGGAGCCATCATACTAAGAGGGGGCAACATACTGAAAGCCCATGATACTGTGTGTCGGTCATGATACTGTGTGTGTAGGGGGTGACTTTTGTGATATAATTCTATAGGAGGGAGCATTTTAGGGTCACCGTGCTGCGGGGGTGTTTGTGGCACTGTGGGGACATTATACTTTACTGGAGGCACTGTGAAGTCATCGTACAGTACGTGTGGCATGAAACTGTGCGTGGGGGAGAGGATTCACTGTGCGATACCATACTCATTGTGTGTGTGGGGCATTTTTGGAAAATCATACTCTATAATGGCCATAAAAGGGGTATCGCTGGTGAGAAAATTATGGGGCTTCAACAGAGACATAATTACTGGGTACGTGCCATAACACGTCATTTTCCCTGGTTTGTAAAAGTTGGGAGATATGACTCAAACATAGAGAATTTTTTTTAATTGGTGTGGTGATCTCTATGTATGCAAATGAACATTGTGTGTGTGCACGATACATGTGTATATGTATATAAGTGTGTGTATAGAAAGGGGGGACATAGTTGAATGGGATATTTCCTGTTTGGCGTATTTACAATTCAATTTTTTTTAACCCCTTAGTGACAGAGCCAATTTGGTACTTAATGACCGAGCCAATTTTTACAATTCTGACCACTGTCACTTTATGAGGTTATAACTCTGGAACGCTTTATCGGATCCCGCTGATTCTGAGACTGTTTTTTCGAGACATATTGTACTTCAAGTTAGTGGTAACATTTCTTCGATATTACTTGCAATTATTTATGAAAAAAACGGAAATATGGCGAAAATTTTTAAAATTTTGCAATTTTCAAACTTTGTATTTTTATGCCCTTAAATAAGAGAGATATGTCACGAAAAATAGTTAATAAATAACATTTCCCACATGTCCACTTTACATCAGCACAATTTTGGAAACAAATTTTTTTTTTGTTAGGGAGTTATAAGGGTTAAAAGTTGACCAGCAATTTCTCATTTTTACAACACCATGTTTTTTTTAGGGACCACATCACCTTTGAAGTCATTTTGAGGGGTCTATATGATAGAAAATAACCAAGTGTGACACCATTCTAAAAACTGCACCCCTCAAGCTGCTCAAAACCACATTCAAGAAGTTTATTAACCCTTTACGTACTTCACAGGAACTGAAACAATGTGGGAGAAAAAAATGAACATTTAACTTTTTTTTGCAAACATTTTACTTCAGAACCATTTTTTTTAATTTTCACAAGTGTAAAAACAGAAATTTAACCACAAATTTTGTTGTTCAATTTCTCCTGAATACGCCGATACCCCATATGTGGAGGTAAACCACTGTTTGGGCGCACCGCAGAGCTTGGAAGTGAAGGAGCGCCGTTTGACTGTTTCAATGCAGAATTGGCTGGAATTGAGATCGGACGCCATGTCGCGTTTGGAGAGCCCCTAATGTGCCTAAACAGTGGAAACCCCCCACAAGTGTCACCATTTTGGAAACTAGACCCCTTAAGGAACTTATCTAGATGTGTGGTGAGCACTTTGAACCCCCAAGTGCTTCACAGAAGTTTATAACGTAGAGCCGTGAAAATAAAAAATCGCATTTGTTTTCACAAAAATGATTTTGCGCCCACAAATTCTTATTTTCACAAGGGTAACAGGAGAAATTAGACCACAAAAGTTGTTGTGCAATTTCTCCTGAGTACGTCGATACCCCATATGTGGGGGTAAACCACTGTTTGGGCGCAGCGCAGAGCTTGGAAGTGAAGGAGCACCGTTTGACTTTTTCAATGCAGAATTGGCTGGAATTGAGATAGGATGCCATGTCGTGTTTGGAGAGCCCCTGATGTGCCTAAACAGTGGAAACCCCCCACAAGTGATACCATTTTGGAAACAAGACCCCTTAAGGAACTTATCTAGATGTGTGGTGAGCACTTTGAACCCCCAAGTGCTTCACAGAAGTTTATAACGTAGAGCCGTGAAAATAAAAAAATCGCATTTTTTCTACAAAAATGATCTTTTTGCCCCCAAATTTTTATTTTCACAAGGGTAACAGGAGAAATTAGACCACAAAAGTTGTTGTGCAATTTCTCCTGAGTACGTCGATACCCCATATGTGGGGGTAAACCACTGTTTGGGCGCATGGCTGAGCTCGGAAGCAAAGGAGCGCCATTTGACTTTTCAATGCAAAATTGACTGGAATTGAGATCGGACGCCATGTCGCGTTTGGAGAGCCCCTGATGTGCCTAAACAGTAGAAACCCCCCCAAAGTAACCCCATTTTGGAAACTAGACCCCCCATGGAACTTATCTAGATGTGTAGTGAGAACTTTGAATGCCCAAATGCATCACAGAAGTTTATAATGCAGAGTCGTGAAAATAAAAAATATTTTTTTTTTTAATAAAAAAGATATTTTAGCCCCCAAGTTTTTATTTTGACAAGGGTAACAAGAGAAATAGGACCGCAAAAGTTGTTGTCCAATTTGTCCTGAGTATGCTGGTACCCCATATGTGGGGGTAAACCACTGTTTGGGTGCATGGCTGAGCTCGGAAGGGAAGGAGCGCCGTTTTGGAATGCAGACTTTGATAGAATTGTCTGCTGGCGTTATATTGGGTTTGCAGACCCCTAATGTACCTAAACAGTAGAAACCCCCAACAAGTGACCCCATTTTGGAAAATAGACCCCCAAGGATCTTATCTAGATATGTGGTGAGAACTTTGAATGCCCAAGTGCTTCACAGAAGTTTATAATGCAGAGTAGTGAAAATAAAAAATATATTTTTTTTCCCACAAAAAAGATTTTTTAGCCCCCAAATTTTTATTTTCACAAGGGTAACAAGAGAAATTGGACCCCAAAAGTTGTTGTCCAATTTGTCCTGAGTATGCTGGTACCCCATATGTGGGGGTAAACCACTGTTTGGGCGCATGGCTGAGCTCGGAAGGGAAGGAGCGCCGTTTTGGAATGCAGACTTTGATAGAATGGTCTGCGGGCGTTATGTTGTGTTTGCAGAGCCACTGATGTACCTAAACAGTAGAAACCCCCCACAAGTGACCCCATTTTGGAAACTAGACCCCCCAAGGAACTTATCTAGATATGTGGTGAGAACTTTGAATGCCCAAGTGCTTCACAGAAGTTTATAATGCAGAGTAGTGAAAATAGAAAATATTTTTTTTTTCCACAAAAAAGATTTTTTAGCCCCCAAGTTTTTATTTTCACAAGGGTAACAAGAGAAATTGGACACCAATATTTGTTCTCCAATTTGTCCTGAGTATGCTGGTACCCCATATGTGTGGGTAAACCTCTGTTTGGGCACACAGGGCAGAGCTCGGAAGAGAAGGAGCACCATTTTGGAATTCAGACTTTGATAGAATTGTCTGTGGGTGTTATGTTGCGTTTGCAGAGCCCCTGATGTACCTAAACAGTAGAAACCCCCCACAAGTGACCACATTTTGGAAACTAGACCCCCTAAGGAACTTATCTAGATATGTGGTGAGAACTTTGAATGCTCAAGTGCTTCACAGAAGTTTATAATGCAGAGTAGTGAAAATAAAAAAATATTTTTTTCTCACAAAAAAGATTTTTAGCCCCCAAGTTTTTATTTTCACAAGGGTAACAGGAGAAATTGGACCCCAAAAGTTGTTGTCCAATTTATCCCGAGTACGCTGATGCCCCATATGTGGGGGTAAACCACTGTTTGGGCGCACGGCAGACTCAGAAGGGAGGGAGCACCATTTGACTTTTTTAGCTTTTTTTTGAAGACGCTCCAGTAGCGTCGATACGCGTGGGGCCTTGGTCCCCCCCTATGGACTTTTTTTGGTAATCTCTATTTGCACTTTAGCTTTGGAATTTGCACAGTTTGGATACTTTCATGGTCATGCCTATCCACACCAGAATCAGGGATAAGCCTTTATATGCATTAGGATTGGGGCAGACCTGAGATACGCTATAGGGTCTAGGACTCTTTTTTCACCCTTATATTTATTTTTTGATATAGGGTTGGTTACTGATAAGTATGTTGACTATTTATTATCATCTATGCAAACTGGCAGTTCAAGGCTGAGGTTGGCTGGCAGTATAGGCTGTTAATAATTTTTTGATATTTATGTACTATTTATATACACCTGTATTTATCTTGTATATACCTATACTGGTCCGGTGTTTTGTTATTCAAGATTATCTAGGGGGGACCTGGGTTGGTCTTTTCTTTTAATTGTTTTTATACTATGTGTCCTTGTTGCTGTCCTTTGTGATTTCATGTTCAATAAAAGTTAATATTGATGGTTGATCCCACTGTTGTGCATATCTTTGTTCTTTGCGTAGTTTTCATATGTTGTTATATGCACGTGGTTGATCCCTGACCTACCATTTTTGTGCGGTGCCCGCCATTTCTCTTTTCTTGCCGATGTTTACCCTGGTTACCAGTGAAGACATCACTGGATCGGTGTCACACACACCGATTCAGCGATGTCTACGGGAGATCCAGCGATGAAATAAAGTTCTGGCCTTTCTGCTCCGACCAACGATGGCACAGCAGGATCCTGATCGCTGCTGCCTGTCAAACTCAACGATATCGCTATCCAGGACGCTGCAACGTCACGGATCGCTAGCGATATCGTTCAGTGTGAAGGTACCTTTACACTTAATAAGTATGAATCAAGTCTTACCTTATGTTTAAGCCTCTGGGTTGGCAGGTATTCAAAATAAAGACCCAGAAAAATTCTTGAATCTGCATTAAACAATTTTAATTTCTGGTAACCCCCTCTAACTGGTTGGGAAGCCAATAAATCCAACACTAGATACTGTTGAGTCCTTATCAGTCCCTGGCTTCTTAATTGTAGGAAATCCAAGTAAATAACACACAGCACAAGAGTTGTGTATTCATATGCAGGGATCGCCCTCTGGAGCACGACTGACCCACTGAGGCTCACCCCTCCTTTTTATATAGGAAAGAGTAAGACATTTACAGACATGCGTACAAGCGCTTATATTTCACATTCCTTTACAAGCAGATCTATACTATGATGAGGTATTCTTTCTAGTATGTAGGTAAAAGGTTACACTATCAAAGGAATGCGTCCATAAAAAGGAAATGTCAACATTGCTCTAGTTTCTTGCTGATAAGCCAGACGTCTCAGCAGAAAGACACAATGGATTCTTTCAGTCTAATCTCTACAATTCCCCCCTTTGACATATTCCTTTTATTTATTACCACAGGGCCAAAGACAAAGCCTTTATTTTTGGTATTACACATGTACATGCTTATATTATTAATAAGAGAATCAAATCTAGTATTAATTATTCTATTGCAAATTATTTTCTTCTTTAGCAGTATACTAAAATATAAAAACAAAAATTAGTACAGTAATATTAATTAGAATCACTAGAGGATAACATAAGAATAAAGAAAAAAAAAAAAACAAAAAAACTTTATACTCTTGCATCTATTACACAAAGTTTATCTGTGCATACTGAGATACCCTTGAGCACAATCTGGAATAGTACGTATATGACTACAATAATCATAACTATATGTATTATGCTCTGCATTATCCCAGCAACCCACCCACCGATCCCTCTGAACCAGTTGGCTGGGTTAAGAAAAGAAAAGGTATCTGACCACCAGCTATCCTTATTCTGGTCATTATCTTTGTCATACTGATCTCTGAGTCGTTGTACGTCCCCTAATTTAAATGTCATACTCATAGTACTATTCGGGTCTATACAATGACAGCAGGTGGGTCCGATGATTTGACACATACCCCCTTGTGAGGCAGTTAGGTAATCCAATACCAGAGTATGTTGGTTGATGACTATTATAAGCTGATTCTGTACAGCTATACTAGTGTTTAGTATATCCAATATATCCCAAATCTGATCATCTAGATAATCCGTGGCTCTAACTAATTTATCCCACATCTGTGTTAACATTATTAACATCAATATCATGAGTTTTGTACTGCTTTTTTGCAGTGGCTTGCATGTATCCATGATGCCTTTCCTTCAAGCTTGACTGATGTAGGTGTTGTCAACAGGACTTGGAAGGGTCCGTCAAATCTTGGTTCAAGAGCCTTTCTGGTGTGTCTTTTTACATAGACTTGATCACCTGGTTCCAACTTGTGACTTCCTTCAGTGTTGTCAGGATCTGGAAGAGAAGCAAAAACTTGTGCATGCACCTTAGTTAATTGTTTCTGGAGGTTTTGCACATAAGAAGTCAATGACTCAATATTTAACACAAGTTGCTGTGGAAAATAACATCCTAAATTGGCAGTCCTGCCAAACAAAATTTCATATGGAGACAGTTTAGTCTTACCCCTTGGGGTATTGCGTATTGAGTAAAGGGCCAGTGGAAGGCATTCTGTCCAAGGCTTTCCTGTTTCAGCCATGGCTTTCTGTATTTTTAATTTTAAAGTTCCATTCATGCGTTCCACCTTACCAGAACTTTGAGGATGGTATGGAGTGTGTAACTGACTTTCAACACCCAACATTTTCAGTACATTTTGAAATATTTCTCCAGTGAAATGAGTACCCCTATCTGACTCGATCACTTCAGGGAGACCGTAACGGGGTATCAGTTCGGCAACTAGCTTTACAGCAGTGTTTTTAGCTGAAGCCTTCCGAACTGGATAGGCCTCTGGCCACCCTGAGAACATGTCCACACACACCAACACATACTCATACCCATTACTTTTTGGCAGCTGGATAAAGTCTATTTGTAATCGCTGAAACGGATAGAGAGGTCGGACGTGGTGCTTCATAGGGGTCTTTGTCGTCTGTCCGGGATTATGTGCCAGGCATATAACGCATGCAGCACAATAGTCTCTTCCGTAGTTGCCAAAACCTGGAGCCAACCAGACTTGCTTTGCCAGTAGTGTCATTGCATTTGCAGACACATGAGTAGGGTGGTGCAGTCCACCAACTACAATCGGGTACCAGGCTCTAGGTAGACATATTAGTCCATCTTTCTTCCAAATTCCTGCTTGTTCTTCTGCCCCTTCCTTTTTCCACCTGTCCCTCTCCTCTTCTCCTGCATCTTCCTGTGCTTGTCTCAGTCTATCTTCAGTATTTTCTGTGAGGTTTACAGTATGAACCTGTCGTAAGGGTTTGACTGCCGCTGCTTTGGCTGCTTTGTCAGCCCTATCATTTCCCCTAGATTCCCTAGTGTCGAGTCTCACATGTGCAGCTACCTTAATTACTGCTACTTCTTTTGTTTCTTGTGCAGCCTCTAAGATCTGTTTGATCAGAGAAGCATGTTTTACAGGTTGGCCTGACGCTGTCATGTAACCTCTAGCTCTCCAGATTACTCCAAAGTCAAACACAATACCATGTGCATACCTAGAATCAGTGTATATATTAGCTGTCTGATTCTCAGCTATTTTTAGCGCTTCAATCAATGCTGTTAGTTCTGCTTCTTGTGCAGACTGTTTCGGTGGAAGAGGTTCTGCTTTGAGAGTTTCAGATTCTGACACAACTGCATACCCTGTATGAAAGTTACCTGTGTCATCTGCAAACCTACTACCATCTATAAACAGCTCTAAATCTGGATTTTGAAGTGGTGTTTCGAATACATTGGGTAAGCCTGCTGTTTCTTGTAAAATGAGCTCTGTACAATCATGTGTGTCTGTAGGGAAAAAATTTGCGTGTGGATCAGTGTCCTTATTCCCCCCTTCAGACTTGAGAGGTAGCAGTGTTGCTAAATTAAGAGTCTGAAGCCTTGCAAATGTGATAGTAGAGGGGAGCAGCAAAGAACACTGTAGCCGCAAATGTCTGGCCATGGAAATGTGTTTTGGTTGGACCTGGTTTAATATCCCATAAACATCATGTGTGGTTTGAACTGTGAGTGGATGCTCTAGGACAATTTCTGATGCTTTGTCCAACAATAGTGAGACAGCAACAACCACACGTACACAGGTTGGCGCTGCCTTAGCCACTGGATCTAACCTTGCTGAAAGATATGCAATTGGTCTTTGTTTCCCTGCATGCTTCTGGGTAAGAACTCCTGTAGCATGAGAATCAACTTCTGCAGCCATAAGCTGAAATGGTTTGGTGTAGTCTGGTAGCCCTAACGCTGGAGCTGAAACAAGGGCATCTTTTAATTGTTGGAACGAAATCTGACCTTCTTTTGTCAACAAATAAGGTTCACTTTTTACACAGTCATACAGTGATTGCATTAGTTGACTGGCATGTATAATCCATTGTCTACAATGAGACACTATTCCTAAAAATGCTCGTAGCTGTTTATGATTTCTAGGCTCATTCATCTGTCTTATTGCTTCAGTTCTTTGAGGTGTAAGATGCTTTTTACCTTGAGAAATGCAATGACCTAGAAAGACCACTTTGGTCTGACTAACTTGTACCTTTTGTCTATTCACTTTACACCCTTCTTTTTCTAGAAAACATAGTAAACTTACAGTGGACCTCTCTGCGGTTTCTAGATCTGGGCAACAGAGTAGTATGTCATCCACATACTGTAAAATTACTACCTGTGGTTCGGGTTCAAACCTCTGAAGGACTGTTTGTAGGGCATTTGAATAAAGAGTAGGGGAGTGTATCATTCCCTGTGGAAGGCGTGTCCACGCCAACTGTTTGCCCTTGAATGTAAATGCAAACAAATGCCAACTATCTTGGTGTAAAGGAACCGAGAAAAATGCATTTGAAAGATCTATTACAGTAAATACTTGAGAACTGGCTGGTATCTGTGATAGTAACGTATGAGGATTGGGTACAACTGGGGTGATTGGATCTAGAACTTTGTTTATTTCTCTTAGATCATGTACCATACGATATTTGGGCATAGAACTCTTATCAAGAGTTCTCTTCTTGACTGGATACAGAGGAGTGTTAGCAGGTGATTGTATCTCTACCAAAACTCCTTTCTCTCTGTATTCCTCTATCTGTTTTGTAATTGCTAGTTCCTGCTGGGCACTCACAGGGTATTGTCTGAGCTGTGGGAGAACAGTTCCTGGTTGCACAGATAGTTTTACAGGAGAGATATGCAATAATCCCACATCAGTGTCACCCTGTGCCCACAGTGTTTCTGGGACCATTGAGAGGTCTAGATCTGTGGTGTACTCTTTTTCTTCAATACAATCCTCAAAAGCCTGAATTCTGACATATTGTTCTAATGTTTCTGCATCATCAGGGATAGTCAGCATAACTGTGCCATCTTCCCTAAAATTGATGTTAGCTTCTAATTTCTTTAGGACGTCAGTTCCTAACAAACATGTTGGAGCACCTCTGGCATACAAAAATCTGGATGCAAAACATTTAGGTCCTAACGAGACCTCTAAGGGTACAGTATATGGCAGTGTTCGAATTACCCCATCATAACCCTCAGCAAAAGTCGTTTGTTGTGAAATATCTTCCGGGTTTGGAAGAAAATCTTGATTCAAAATTGAGGAAGTTGCACCTGTATCTATCAAAAATGGAATCTCTCTCCCCCCCACATTCACCTGTATCATAGGTCTTCTAGCTGGTAGGGAAGTTTGTAATACATCGAGTCAATCTGAATCTGATATGGGACCATCTACGATGGTAGATTTCTGCTGGTTATCCGTTTGGGGAGGGTTATTTCTGGGAACAAATTTGCCTGACTTTATGTCTGCCAACTTTTTCCTACACTCTTTTTGGAAATGACCTGGCTTTTTACAGTAGTGGCAAGGAAGATTATGTCTCGCTCTTCCTCCTGTATTAGCTTGTGCTATTCTAACAGGCTTGCGATTCTCTCTCATATCCATGGCTATTCCTAAACATCGTTGTTTCACAATATTTGGTTGTTCTAACGTTCTCCAGTCTGGAGTAGCAGCTTTGAATTTTCCTTTAAGTATTGGCTCTAACCCTTCTATCAGTTGTTTTGTGTAGAGCCGCAAGACACCTTGGTCTGTCATATCTAATCCTTCATCTCGGAAATTATTTTCCAATTCTCGACTATAGTCCTCAACTCCTTGCCCTGGTTTCTGCATAATCACACCCGTGGATCCCCTCTCTCTCTGTTTTCCCCTCATAAAAAGTATAAGCTGATTCACAAACTGAGTTCCTGATTCTACTGTCTGTAAGGCACCTCCTTCGACCGGCGGTCTATTTGGTTGTAAGTGTGCCAATAATTCCTGAAAAAGTCCTGGTGTCATTTTCATTCGACACAACTCTTCACCATCAGCCCAAACTCCAGCATGAGTTTGCACAATTTGTTGTATGTACTGCGCAAACCTTATGGGGTATTGAGTGGGATCTGGTGCATTATGCAAGAGTGACATACCCTCAGCAGGGGACCAAGGAAAGTATTGTCTGGTCTGATGATATCTGGTGTTCATTACTCCTCTTTCACCAGCTTCTCTAAAAGGTCTTGGCACTATCCTAACAGGGGCGAGAACAGCGCCATGTCTGGGTGCACCACAGGCTTGGCAATCATTTCTCCAATCTGGATTTTGTTGTCCACAGTGTGAACATACCCATCCTCCTGGTCCGCTAAGCCTAGGATATAACGATGGAATCTGTTTTTCCCCTTCTGCTGGTGTAAATGGTGGAGCATTTGGATCTAGGTAAGGAGGTGGAATACATCCTTTCCTTCCTATTGACCATTTGGAAGTGTCTGGGTCATATCTCCAATTTTCCTCTCTTGCTGTTTTTGAGACTTTTATCATGCAATGCACAATATCTTCCCACCCATTATCTTTAACTATTCCTCCTCTTTATTTACTCTTTCCCATTCTGTGCTGAACATAAGTGCTTCTGAAATTCCCAATTTTTCTCTTACCCTTCTAATCTGCCTTCTGATTGTCCTTCCACATCTTTCTTGTATGATATCTGCTGCTTCCACTTGTCCTAGGACGGTTTTTGTCTGTTTATTTCCCATTTTAGCTATTTCTACCCCAGGTGACGTTTGGACAATCACTGTGGTGATGTCTCGTTGCCTTCTCTCCTAGGGAGCTAAAATATCCTTTTAATATTTGCTATTTCTACCCCAGGTGACGTTTGGACAATCACTTACTCTGTGGTGATGTCTCGTTGCCTTCTCTCCTAGGGAGCTAAAATATTGAAAGACTTGTCTGCTCTGTTCTTCCTAACATGCAGAACGTACTTAAGTGCTATTATGCACGCAAACAGACCCAGCAACACCATACAGATCACAAAACTCTCAGTCTCTGTTATCATACTTGTCCCAGGCTCATGAAACCGCGTCCTGGGCTCATTCTATCAAACCTTATCCAGAAATGAAGGAGGTTAAGCACTTAATGAGAGTCAAGCATGGGCGGAGGTCTCCTCGAAAGGACACAACCACATGACCCAGTTAGGCTGACTTCCGTGTATAAGGCTTATACCCCAACTATTTTGGCTTATTTTTCTACGTACTTTTGCTCTTCTTTCACAACATGCCACAACCTTCACACTGTTCACACACTGCCAGGGACAGGACTTATAAATCTATACAATATGGTAACCCGAGTTTTATAGGTATCTACTCACTACTAGACTAACCCAGCGTGACACGGCTCGTAGAGATCTTTCGGATAATACAGGGCAGATAAAAGAGAACTAATAATGTCTCTTACCTGGCCAGGTTTTTCAGTTCATTTGCCGTCCATTATCCCAGATCTCCGTTGTCCGTATCCGCAGGTGAATCTCGAGCAAATACTCTCGCCTCGGGTCCCTGTGTTCGGGCGCCAAGAAATGTTGAGTCCTTCTCCGTCCCTGGCTTCCTGGATGGGATCCAAATAAATAACACGCAGCACAAAGGTTGTGTGTTCATAAACGGGGATAGCCCTGGAGCACGCCTGCCTCACTGGGCTCTCCCCCTTCTTTATATAGTAAAAAGTTAGACATTTACTGACATGCGCACAAGCGCTCATATTTCACAATCACTTACAAAGCAAATCTATTTTAGTGAAAAGTTACAACAACTGGTATGTGGATAAAGGCTACAATATCAAGGAGAAATGTGCGCGTGATTACTTTCATAAAAGGAAATGTCAAGTTTGCAAAAAATGTTTTCTGCTGTAAGTCAGATTTCTCAGGAGGAAAAACAAAATGGATTCTTTGGTTCAGTCTGATCTCCACACCGGCCATCAATGTAACCAGAAGCCTTTCTGTTGCATGTTCCTGCTCCTAGACTACTACCAGCTAAGTTGGACCTTAGTCCTTAGTTTGTTTTTGCATTTTTGTTCCAGTTCACAGTAATTGGTTATTTCTGTGCCTGGAAGCTCTTGTGAGCTGAAATTGCCACTCTGGTGTCATGAGTTGATATTAGAGTCTTAAAGTAATTTCAGGATGGTATTTTGAAAGGGTTTTCAGCTGACCGTGAAGTTCCCTTTCTGTCTTCCTGCTATCTAGTAAGCGGACCTCCATTTTGCTAAACCTATCTTCATACTACGTATGTCAATTTCCTCTGAAATCACCGTCAATATTTGTGGGGGGCTTCTGTCTGCCTTTCGGGGAAATTTCTCTAGAGGTAAGCCAGGTCTGTATTTTCCTCTGCTAGGGTTAGTTAGACCTTCGGCTGGCGCTGGGCGTCTAGGGATAAAAACGTAGGCACGCTACCCGGCCACTGTTAGTTGTGCAGCAGGTTTAGCTCATGGTCAGCTCGAGATTCCATCTTCCAAGAGCTAGTCCTTATTTATGCTTGGCTACGTTCTCTTGCCATTGAGAACCATGACAGGGTTCCCTCTGGTGGCTGAAAGTGGAGCTGCCGGTCTTGAAGTGACTTCCTCACCTGCATCGTTTAGGACTGGGCTGGTTCCTCTATTTAACTCTGCTCAGATCGTTACTTGATGCCAGCTGTCAATGTATCAGTACTGGTTCAGATCTCACTTGGATCTCCTGATGACCTGTCTACTTCAACAGAAGCTAAGTCCCTGCTAAGCTCATTTGTTGTTCATTTGTGTGCTGAATATATTTCTGAGTACCTGCTAAGTTTCTGTCCAGCTGGCTATCATGATATTGTCTCGCTAGCTGGAAGCTCTGGGTTGCAAAGTGGCACCTACCACACCGTGAGTCGGTGCGGGGTTTTTTTTGCTCACTCTGCGTGGCGTTTTGTAGTTTTTGTGCTGACCGCAAAGATCCCTTTATCTATCTTCTGTCTATTTAGTAAGTCTGGCCTCCTTTGCTGAAACCTGTCTCATTCCTGTGTTTGTGCCTTCCTCTTAACTCACAGTCAATATATGTGGGGGGCTGCCCTTTTCCTTTGGGGAATTTCTCTGAGGCAAGGTGAGGCTATATTTTTCTTTAGGGGTAGTTACCTCTCAGGCTGTGAAGAGTCGTCTAGGCAGAGTCAGGCACGATCCACGGCTAATTCTAGTGTGTGTGATAATAGGATTAGGGTTGCGGTCAGCAGAGCTCCCACTTCCCAGAGCTCGCTCTATTCTGGCAGTTTGACTAGCAGGTCATTCCAGGTGCTCCTAACCACCAGGTCCATAACAGTACAGCTGGCCACATACTGTTAATGCATCTCAATAGAGGGATAAGAGAAGTCCTGAGACCATTTTTTTTTTTCTGCAGTGTGTTTTGCCTTTCTTTACCCCTAAACCTCTGGGTGGTTCAGGACTCAGGTGTAGATATGGACATTCAAGGTCTGTCCTCTTGTGTGGATCATCTCACTGCAAGGGTACAAAGCATTCAGGATTATGTAGTTCAGAATCCTATGTTAGAGCCTAAAATCCCAATTCCTGATTTGTTTTCTGGGGTTAGATCTAAGTTTCTGAATTTCAAGAATAATTGTAAACTGTTTCTTGCTCTGAAACCTCGCTCCTCTGGTGACCCTAGTCAGCAAGTAAAAATCATTATTTCCTTGTTGCGTGATGACCCTCAAGACTGGGCATTTTCCCTTGCGCCAGGAGATCCTGCATTGCTTAATGTAGATGCGTTTTTTCTGGCGCTTGGATTGCTCTATGACGAACAAAATTCTGTGGATCAAGCAGAGAAAATCTTGCTGGCTCTATGTCAGGGTCAGGATGATGCTGAAATGTATTGTCAGAACTTTAGAAAGTGGTCTGTGCTTACTCAATGGAATGAGTGTGCCCTGGCAGCAATTTTCAGAAAGGGTCTTTCTGCGGGCCTTAAGGATGTTATGGTGGGGTTCCCCATGCCTGCTGGTCTGACTGAATCAATGTCCTTGGCTATTCAGATCGATCGGCGTTTGCGGGAGCGGAAAGTTGTGCACCATATGGCGGTGTCCTCTGAGCAGATGCCTGAGCCTATGCAATGTGATAGGACTTTGACCAGAGCTGAACGGCAAGAACACAGACGTCAGAATGGGCTGTGTTTTTACTGTGGTGACTCCACTCATGCTATTTCTGATTGTCCTAAGCGCACTAAGCGGTCCGCTAGGTCTGTCACCATTGGTACTATACAGCCTAAATTTCTTTTGTCCGTTACTTTGATTTGCTCTTTGTCATCCTACTCTGTTATGGCGTTTGTGGATTCAGGCGCAGCCCTGAATTTGATGGACTTAGAGTATGCCAGGCACTGTGGTTTTTTCTTGGAGCCCTTGCAGCATCCTATTCCATTAAGGGGAATTGATGCTACGCCTTTGGCCAAGAATAAGCCTCAGTACTGGACCCAGTTGACCATGTGCATGGCTCCTGCACATCGGGAAGATATTCGCTTTTTGGTGTTGCATAATTTGCATGATGTGGTCGTGTCGGGTTTGCCATGGCTACATGTTGTGAATTCTGCTTGTGGGCTCCCCCGGTGGTGTTTTATGGTAGTGCCTCTTATGTGCCTTCTTCTATCCCTGATCACCTGTTGCCACCCATTAGGGGAGTTTCCTATTTAAGGCTGCTTGGCTGTTAGCCCTATGCCGGCCAACAATGTATCAGTAGCATTCTGTTGCATTCTCCTGCCTCAAGTTCCAGTTCAGCTAAGTTGAATTTTGTTTCTAGTTAATGCTATTTTCTGTCCAGCTTTCTGCAATGTGACTCTCTTTAGCTGGAAGCTCTTGTGGACTGAAATTGCCACTCCAGTGGCATGAGTTGTCACTGGAGTTTAAAGTAATTTCAGGATGGTGTTTTTTGAGTAGTGTTTTGAAGTTGACCGTGAAGTAACTCTTTCCTATCCTTCTGCTATCTAGAAAGCGGACCTCACTGTGCTAAATCTGCTGTTCATCCTACGTATGTCTTTTCCTCTTAACTCACCGTCAATATCTGTGGGGGGCTGCTATTTCCTTTTGGGGTTCATCTCTGGAGGTAAGGCAGGCCTGTATATTCCTCTGATAGGGGTAGTTAGATCTCCGGCTGGCGCGTGGTGTCTAGGGCATCGTAGGAACATCCCCTGGCTACTTCCAGTGTTGTGTCAGGTTCAGGTCACGGTCAACTTTAGTTTCCATCACCCGAGAGCTAGTCTGTTTTGTTATTTTTATTCCCCTGCCATTGGGGTAATCATAACAGCTACAGGTCCATAATCCAGTATTGGACTGGAAATCAATGTCTGTGTCCAGTTGGTGTTGTCAAGGGGCCCATGGTGATGTTCCAGCATTGTCAATTTCTTCTTCCACTCCTTCTGAAGTACCTGAGTTTTTGTCAGATTACCAGGATGTATTTGATGGGCCCAAGTCCAGTGCCCTGCCTCCTCATAGGGATTGTGATTGTGCTATTAATTTGATTCCTGGTAGTAATTTCCCTGTTATGATCCTAATGGCAGAGGATCTCAGGAGTACCAGCTAAGTCTGCAAACACAAAAAAACAGCTCATAGGGAAGTGGTAACTTGACTGACCGTATACCTGATCCTAGCACAAACAACTAGCAGCAGCCGGGGAACGTACCTACGTTGGTTCTAGACGTCTCGCGCCAGCCGGAGAACTAACTAACCCTTTCAGAGAAAATAAGACCTCTCTTGCCTCAAGAGAAAGGACCCCAAAGTTATAATACAAGCCCCCAACAAATAATAACGGTGAGGTAAGAAGAAATGACAAACGTAAGAATGAACTAGATTTAGCAAAGAGAGGCCCACTGACTAATAGCAGAAAATAGAAAGATGACTTATACGGTCAGCAAAAAACCCTACAAAATATCCACGCTGAATATCCAAGAACCCCCGCACCGACTAACGGTGTGGGGGGAGGATAACAGCCCCCCTTGAGCTTCCAGAAAAATCAGGAATCACATTTTAAACAAAGCTGGAACAAAATAAGGGAAATTCAAATGCACAAAAATAAGAAAGCAAGGCTTATCTTGCAAAATCAGGAGACAGGAGAAAACAGACAAGGTCTGATAACAACGAATCCAGGCACAATACAGAGAATCCAGGAAGTTTATATAGGCACACCCAAGCCAAACGAAGCAGGTGAGTGCCAACCTGGGGAAAGACACTCCAAGTGCCATACCGCTAATGACCACAAGAGGGAGCAAAGAACTATAGTTCACAACAGTTCCCTAAAGGCCGACTTTTCAATTTATCTGTGCCAGAACACGCCGCTATGCGGAGCTATATAAAGGAGTCCTTGGAGAAAGGGCATATTCGCCCGTCGTCATCACCGTTAGGAGCAGGGTTCTTTTTTGTGGCCAAGAGTGTTGTGAACTCCGTTTTCAGGCTCCCTCTTGTGGTCACAGATGGTATTGTGTGACTTTGGTTTTTTGGCTCCCCCTGGTGGTTTGGTTTATTATCCTGCGGGTCTGCTGGATCAGCTGCCTCGTTATTCACCAGGGAGGCTCCTATTTAGCTCTGCTTCACTTCCACGTGTTGCCGGCTGTCAATGTATTCAGTGCTATTCTGATTACTCCTGATTATCTCGTTTTCTGCCTCTTCAGGATAAGCTAAGTTCTGTGTGAATATTTTTTGCTCATCTGCCTGCAATATGGTTTCTGTGTATGATCAGTCTAGTCCAGCTTGCTAACATGTGATTTCTTTTTGCTGGTAAGCTCTGGGGTACGGAGTTGCTTTCCCCGCACCGTTAGTTGGTGCGGGGGCTCGAGCAATCTCTGCGTGGATATTTTGAATAGGGTTTTTTATTGACCGCACAGTTTCCTTCCTATTTTCTGCTATCTAGTATTAGCGGGCCTCATTTGCTAAATCTGATTTCATCTCTGCGTTTGTGCTTTCCCCTTAACTCACCGTTAATATTTGTGGGGGGCTATTCTATATCTTTGGGGTCTTCCACTGAGGCAAGTGAGGACTTACTTTCCCTCCAGGAATAGTCAGTTTCTCAGGCCGTGACGAGACGTCTAGGATTTTTAGGTAACGTTCCACGGCTGCCTATAGTTGTTTGCGGATAGGATCAGGTTGCGGTCAATCTAGTTACCACTTCCCCAGAGCTAGTAGTCTGTTCAGTTACTTAGCTAGTCCGACCTGCAATCCTTGCCACTAGGATCATAACAGTACAGCCGGCCCATAAAGTGTTAACTGCATGGCAGAAGCAGGAGAAAAGAAGCTTGGAGATATTTTTTTTTTTTGCTGCCGTGTGTCTAGCTGCTGTGTGTCTGGCTTTTCTCCTCCTTTTAATCTTGGTGTGGCTCTGGAGTTCAGCTGCTGACATGGATATCCAGAGTTTGGCCTCCAGTGTAGATCATCTTGCTGCAAGGGTACAAAGTATTCAGGATTTTGTTGTGCACAGTCCTATGTCAGAGCCTAGAATACCTATTCCGGAGTTGTTTTCTGGAGGTAGATCTAGGTTCCTGAATTTTAAGAACAATTGCAAGTTGTTTCTTTCTTTAAAACCTCGTTCCTCTGGGGATTCTGTTCAGCAAGTTAAGATTATTATTTCTTTCTTGCGTGGCGATCCTCAAGATTGGGCTTTCGCATTGGCTCCAGGGGATCCTGCATTGCTCAGTGTGGATGCGTTTTTTCTGGCCCTTGGATTGCTCTATGAGGAACCTAATCTTGAGAACCAGGCTGAAAAAGCGTTGTTGGCCCTCTCTCAGGGGCAAGATGATGCAGAGGTGTACTGCCAGAAATTTCGGAAATGGTCGGTGCTTACTCAATGGAATGAGTGTGCCCTGGCTGCAAATTTCAGAAAAGGTCTTTCTGAAGCCATTAAGAATGTCATGGTGGGGTTCCCTACGCCTGCAGGTCTGAATGAGTCAATGACTGGCCATTCAGATTGATCGGCGTTTGCGGGAGCGCAAACCTGCGCACCATTTGGCGGTGTCTTCTGAACAGACACCTGAGTCTATGCAATGTGATAGAATTCTGACCAGAAGTGAACGGCAAAATTATAGACGGCAAAATGGGTTGTGCTTTTACTGTGGTGACTCAGCTCATGTTATCTCAGCATGCTCTAAGCGCCCAAAAAAGATTGATAAATCTGTCACCATCGGTACTTTACAGCCTAAGTTCATTTTGTCTGTTACCCTGATTTGTTCCCTGTCATCTTACCCGGTTATGGCTTTTGTGGATTCAGGTGCTGCCCTGAGTCTGATGGATTTGTCATTTGCCAGGCGCTGTGGTTTTGTTTTGGAGCCTTTAAAATTCCCTATTCCACTAAGGGGAATTGATGCTACACCATTGGCTACGAATAAACCTCAGTACTGGACACAAGTGACCATGTGCATGACTCCTGTTCATCAGGAGGTGATTCGCTTTCTTGTATTGCATAATTTGCATGATGTTGTCGTGTTGGGCCTGCCATGGTTGCAGACTCATAATCCAGTCCTGGATTGGAAAGCAATGTCTGTGTCAAGTTGGGGTTGTCAGGGAATTCATGGCGACGCTCCTGTGGTGTCAATTGCTTCATCCACTCCTTCTGAGGTCCCTGCGTTTTTGTCAGATTACCAGGATGTATTTGATGAGCCTAAACTCAGTTCTCTACCTCCTCATAGGGATTGTGATTGTGCTATAAATTTGATTCCTGGTAGTAAGTTTCCTAAGGGATGACTTTTCAATTTGTCAGTGCCGGAGCATGCTGCTATGCGGAGTTATATAAAGGAGTCTTTGGAGAAAGGACTTATTCGCCCCTCCTCCTCCCCTCTTGGTGCGGGGTTCTTTTTTGTGGCTAAGAAGGATGGTTCCTTGAGACCTTGTATTGATTATCGCCTTCTAAACAAAATCACGGTCAAATTTCAGTATCCTTTGCCATTGTTATCTGATCTGTTTGCTCGCATTAGGGGGTCTAGTTGGTTCACCAAGATAGATCTTCGTGGTGCGTATAACCTTGTGCGTATTAAGCAGGGTGATGAATGGAAAACTGCATTTAATACGCCCGAAGGCCATTTTGAGTACTTGGTGATGCCTTTTGGACTTTCTAACGCTCCTTCTGTCTTTCAGTCCTTTATGCACGACATCTTCCGCGAATATCTGGATAAATTTATGATTGTGTATCTGGATGATATTCTGTTTTTTTCAGATGATTGGGAGTCCCATGTTAAGCAGGTCAGGATGGTGTTTCAGGTCCTGCGTGCCAATGCTTTATTTGTGAAGGGCTCAAAATGTCTTTTTGGAGTCCAGAAGGTCTCTTTTTTGGGTTTCATTTTTTCTCCTTCTGCTATTGAGATGGATCCAGTCAAGGTTCAGGCTATTCATGACTGGACTCAGCCTACATCTGTTAAGAGTCTTCAGAAGTTCTTGGGTTTTGCTAATTTTTACCGTCGCTTCATCGCTAATTTTTCTGGTGTTGTTAAGCCATTGACGGATTTGACCAAGAAGGGTTCTGATGTTACTAATTGGTCTCCTGCGGCTGTGGAGGCCTTTCGGGAGCTGAAGCGCCGGTTTTCTTCGGCTCCGGTCTTATGTCAGCCAGACGTCTCCCTTCCTTTCCAGGTCGAGGTTGATGCTTCTGAGATTGGAGCAGGGGCTGTTTTGTCGCAGAGAAGCTCTGATGGCTCTGTGATGAAGCCATGTGCTTTCTTTTCAAGAAAGTTTTCGCCTGCCGAGCGGAATTATGATGTTGGTAATCGGGAGTTGTTGGCTATGAAGTGGGCATTTGAGGAGTGGCGACATTGGCTCGAGGGAGCTAAGCATCGTGTGGTGGTCTTGACTGATCACAAGAATTTGATTTATCTCGAGTCGGCCAAGCAGCTGAATCCTAGACAGGCTCGTTGGTCGTTGTTTTTCTCTCGTTTTGATTTCGTGGTCTCGTACCTGCCTGGTTCGAAGAATGTGAAGGCTGATGCTCTTTCTAGGAGTTTTGTGCCTGACTCTCCTGGTGATTCAGAGCCAGCTGGTATCCTCAGAGAAGGGGTGATTTTGTCTGCCATCTCCCCAGATTTGCGACGAGTGCTGCAGGAGTTTCAGGCGGATAGACCTGACCGTTGTCCACCGGAGAGACTGTTTGTCCCGGATAAATGGACCAGCAGAGTTATTTCCGAGGTTCATTCTTCGTTGTTGGCAGGCCATCCTGGGATTTTTGGTACCAGAGATTTGGTGGCTAGGTCCTTCTGGTGGCCTTCCTTGTCGCGGGATGTGCGTTCCTTTGTGCAGTCTTGTGGAATTTGTGCTCGGGCTAAGCCTTGCTGTTCTCGTGCCAGTGGCTTGTTGTTGCCTTTGCCTGTCCCGAAGAGGCCTTGGACGCACATTTCCATGGATTTTATTTCAGATCTCCCTGTCTCTCAGAGAATGTCGGTCATTTGGGTGGTGTGTGATCGTTTTTCTAAAATGGTCCATTTGGTGCCCTTGCCTAAGTTGCCTTCCTCCTCCGAGTTGGTTCCTCTGTTTTTTCAAAATGTGGTTCGTTTGCACGGGATCCCTGAAAATATTGTTTCCGACAGAGGATCCCAGTTTGTGTCTAGATTTTGGCGGACCTTTTGTGCTAAGATGGGCATTGATTTGTCTTTTTCGTCGGCCTTCCATCCTCAGACGAATGGCCAAACCAAACTAATCAGACTTTGGAAACCTATTTAAGATGTTTTGTTTCTGCTGATCAGGACGACTGGGTGACTTTTTTGCTATTGGCCGAGTTTGCCCTTAATAATCGGGCTAGTTCTGCTACTTTGGTTTCGCCTTTTTTTTGTAATTCAGGGTTTCATCCTCGTTTTTCCTCGGGTCAGGTGGAGTCTTCTGACTGTCCTGGAGTGGATGTTGTGGTGGATAGGTTGCATCAGATTTGGAATCATGTGGTGGACAATTTGAAGCTGTCACAAGAGAAGGCTCAGCGCTTTGCCAACCGCCGTCGCTGTGTGGGTCCCCGACTTCGCGTTGGGGATTTGGTGTGGTTGTCTTCTCGCTTTGTTCCTATGAAGGTCTCCTCTCCTAAGTTTAAGCCTCGGTTTATCGGTCCTTATAAGATTTTGGAAGTCCTTAACCCTGTGTCATTTCGTTTGGACCTCCCGGCATCGTTTGCTATTCATAATGTGTTCCATCGGTCGTTGTTGCGGAGGTATGTGGTGCCTGTGGTTCCTTCGGTTGAGCCTCCTGCCCCTGTGCTGGTTGAGGGAGAATTGGAATGCGTGGTGGAGAAGATCTTGGATTCTCGAATTTCTAGATGGAGGCTTCAGTATTTGGTTAAGTGGAAAGGCTATGGTCAGGAGGATAATTCCTGGGTTGTCGCCTCTGATGTTCATGCGGCCGATTTGGTTCGTGCCTTCCATGTGGCTCACCCTGATCGCCCTGGGGGTTTTGATGAGGGTTCGGTGACCCCTCCTCAAGGGGGGGGTACTGTTGTGAACTCCGTTTTCAGGCTCCCTCTTGTGGTCACAGATGGTATTGTGTGACTTTGGTTTTTTGGCTCCCCCTGGTGGTTTGGTTTATTATCCTGCGGGTCTGCTGGATCAGCTGCCTCGTTATTCACCAGGGAGGCTCCTATTTAGCTCTGCTTCACTTCCACTTGTTGCCGGCTGTCAATGTATTCAGTGCTATTCTGATTACTCCTGATTATCTCGTTTTCTGCCTCTTCAGGATAAGCTAAGTTCTGTGTGAATATTTTTTGCTCATCTGCCTGCAATATGATTTCTGTGTATGATGAGTCTAGTCCAGCTTGCTAACATGTGATTTCTTTTTGCTGGTAAGCTCTGGGGTACGGAGTTGCTTTCCCCGCACCGTTAGTTGGTGCGGGGGCTCGAGCAATCTCTGCGTGGATATTTTGAATAGGGTTTTTTATTGACCGCACAGTTTCCTTCCTATTTTCTGCTATCTAGTATTAGCGGGCCTCATTTGCTAAATCTGATTTCATCTCTGCGTTTGTGCTTTCCCCTTAACTCACCGTTAATATTTGTGGGGGGCTATTCTATTTCTTTGGGGTCTTCCACTGAGGCAAGTGAGGACTTACTTTCCCTCCAGGAATAGTCAGTTTCTCAGGCCGTGACGAGACGTCTAGGATTTTTAGGTAACGTTCCACGGCTGCCTATAGTTGTTTGCGGATAGGATCAGGTTGCGGTCAATCTAGTTACCACTTCCCCAGAGCTAGTAGTCTGTTCAGTTACTTAGCTAGTCCGACCTGCGATCCTTGCCACTAGGATCATAACACAAGATGGATGGTTCTCTGAGACCTTGTATAGATTACCGCCTTCTTAATAAAATCACGGTCAAATTTCAGTACCCTTTGCCCCTATTGTCTGATTTGTTTGCTCAGATCAAGGGGGCTAGTTGGTTTACCAAGATAGATCTTCGAGGAGCGTATAATCTTGTGCGTATTAAGCGGGGCGATGAATGGAAAACCGCGTTTAATACGCCCGAGGGCCATTTTGAGTATCTGGTGATGCCATTCGGGCTTTCTAATGCGCCATCTGTATTCCAGTCCTTTATGCATGACATCTTCCGAAAGTATCTGGATAGATTCATGATAGTATATTTGGATGATATTTTGGTCTTTTCGGATGATTGGGAGTCTCATGTGAAGCAGGTCAGAATGGTGTTCCAAGTCCTTCGTGCTAATTCCTTGTTTGTGAAGGGGTCTAAGTGTCTCTTCGGAGTTCAGAAGGTTTCCTTTTTGGGCTTCATTTTTTCCCCTTCTACTATCGAGATGGATCCAGTTAAAGTCCAGGCCATTTATGATTGGACTCAGCCTATATCTGTAAAGAGCCTTCAGAAATTCCTGGGCTTTGCGAATTTTTACCGTCGCTTTATCGCTAATTTTTCTAGTGTTGTCAAACCACTGACTGATTTGACCAAGAAAGGTGCGGATGTGGTAAATTGGTCCTCTGCGGCCGTTGAGGCGTTTCAGGAGCTGAAACATCGTTTTTCTTCGGCCCCTGTGTTGTGTAAGCCAGATGTTTCACTCCCTTTTCAGGTCGAGGTTGATGCTTCTGAGATTGGAGCAGGGGCTGTTTTGTCTCAGAGGAGTTCTGATGGTTCTGTGATGAAGCTATGTGCTTTCTTTGCTAGAAAGTTTTCACCTGCTGAGCGTAATTATGATGTGGGCAATCGGGAGTTGTTGGCCATGAAGTGGGCATTCGAGGAGTGGCGACATTGGCTTGAGGGCGCCAAGCATCGCGTGGTGGTCTTGACGGATCACAAGAATCTGACTTATCTCGAGTCTGCCAAGCGGTTGAACCCTAGACAGGCTCGATGGTCGCTGTTTTTCTCCCGTTTCGATTTCGTGGTTTCATACCTTCCGGGTTCTAAGAATGTGAAGGCTGATGCCCTTTCAAGGAGTTTTGTGCCTGATTCTCCGGGAGTTTCTGAGCCGGCTGGTATTCTCAAAGAGGGGGTAATTTTGTCTGCCATCTCCCCTGATTTGCGGCGGGTTCTACAGGAGTTTCAGGCAGATAGACCTGACTGCTGTCCTGCGGAGAGACTGTTTGTCCCTGATAGATGGACTAGTAGGGTTATCTCGGAGGTTCATTGTTCGGTGTTGGCTGGTCATCCTGGAATTTTTGGTACCAGAGATTTGGTGGCTAGGTCCTTTTGGTGGCCTTCCTTGTCGCGGGATGTGCGTTCTTTTGTGCAGTCCTGTGGGACTTGTGCTTGGGCGAAGCCCTGCTGTTCTCGTGCCAGTGGGTTACTTTTGCCCTTGCCGGTCCCGAAGAGGCCCTGGACGCATGTTTCTATGGATTTTATTTCAGATCTCCCTGTCTCTCAAAGGATGTCGGTCATCTGGGTAGTTTGTGATCGCTTCTCTAAGATGGTCCATTTGGTACCCTTGCCTAAGTTGCCTTCATCCTCTGATTTGGTTCCGTTGTTCTTCCAGCATGTGGTTCGTTTGCATGGCATTCCGGAGAACATTGTGTTGGACAGAGGTTCCCAGTTTGTTTCAAGGTTTTGGCGGTCCTTTTGTGCTAAGATGGGCATTGATTTGTATTTTTCTTCGGCTTTCCATCCTCAGACAAATGGCCAAACTGAACGAACCAATCAGACTTTGGAGACCTATCTGAGATGCTTTGTTTCTGCTGATCAGGATGATTGGGTGACCTTCTTGCCATTGGCTGAGTTCGCCCTTAATAATCGGGCCAGTTCGGCTACTTTGGTTTCACCTTTTTATTGTAATTCTGGTTTCCATCCTCGTTTCTCTTCAGGGCAGGTTGAGCCTTCGGACTGTCCTGGTGTGGATTCTGTGGTGGACAGGTTGCAGCAAATTTGGACTCATGTAGTGGACAATTTGACATTGTCACAGGAGAAGGCTCAACGTTTCGCTAACCGCCGTCGCCGTGTTGGTCCTCGACTTCGTGTTGGGGTTCTGGTTTGTTGTCATCTCGTTATGTTCCTATGAAGGTTTCTTCTCCTAAGTTTAAGCCTCGTTTTATTGGGCCTTATAAGATTTCTGAAATCCTCAATCCTGTGTCATTTCGTTTGGACCTTCCAGCTTCTTTTGCCATCCATAATGTGTTCCATAGGTCGTTGTTGCAGAAATATATGGCGCCTATGGTCCCTTCCGTTGACCCTCCTGCTCCGGTGTTGGTCGAGGGAGAATTGGAGTATGTGGTGGAGAAGATTTTAGATTCTCGTATCTCGAGACGGAAACTTCAGTATCTGGTCAAATGGAAGGGCTATGGTCAGGAGGATAATTCCTGGGTTCTTGCCTCCGATGTCCATGCTGCCGATTTGGTTCGTGCCTTTCATTTGGCTCGTCCTGATCGGCCGGGGGGTTCTGGTGAGGGTTCGGTGACCCCTCCTCAAGGGGGGGGGTACTGTTGTGAACTCTGTTCTTGAACTCCCTCCTTTGGTCAGGAATGGTATTTCTGTGAGTTCTGTCCGTGGGTTCCCTCTGGTGGCTGAAAGTGGAGCTGCTGGTCTTGAAGTGGCTTCCTCAGCTGCATCGTTTAGGACTGGGCTGGTTCCTCTATTTAACTCTGCTCAGATCGTTACTTGATGCCAGCTGTCAATGTATCAGTACTGGTTCAGATCTCACTTGGATCTCCTGATGACCTGTCTACTTCAACAGAAGCTAAGTCCCTGCTAAGCTCATTTGTTGTTCATTTGTGTGCTGAATATATTTCTGAGTACCTGCTAAGTTTCTGTCCAGCTGGCTATCATGATATTGTCTCGCTAGCTGGAAGCTCTGGGTTGCAGAGTGGCACCTACCGCACCGTGAGTCGGTGCGGGTTTTTTTTTCCTCACTCTGCGTGGCTTTTTGTAGTTTTTGTGCTGACCGCAAAGATCCCTTTATCTATCTTCTGTCTATTTAGTAAGTCTGGCCTCCTTTGCTGAAACCTGTCTCATTCCTGTGTTTGTGCCTTGCTCTTAACACAGTCAATATATGTGGGGGGCTGCCCTTTTCCTTTGGGGAATTTCTCTGAGGCAAGGTGAGGCTATATTTCTCTTTAGGGGTAGTTACCTCTCAGGCTGTGAAGAGTCGTCTAGGCAGAGTCAGGCACGATCCACGCCTAATTCTAGTGTGTGTGATCAGGTTCGGACTGGGGCACCGGGACACCGGAGAATCCTCCGGTGGGCCCCGCCCCCATCCTCCTTCATTTGTGATTTGTCCCTGCCCTGCATGCTTTGCACGTTTATTTAGCATAGTTTATTTATTCTATAGCCGGGGCCCGGCGCACAGCAGGCTGTACCAAAGAGGAAGAATGTGATGTGATTGAAGTGCTGCGCGGCAGCTGCTCGCTCCTTCACTTGATGAAATGATCATCTTTCGCACTGCTGCCGACGGCGCCGAGTCTGTGCTCTTGATAAGAGCAGGCTGCAGCCCGTGCGCAGCGTGGTGCGAGTGCCGACCTCATCTCACTGACTTCTGCCAGCACAGTCCAAGGAAACAGCTGAGCTGACTGACTGTGTGTGTGAGTCAGAGAGGAGAAGACAGGGACGCACGCACACACTGCACTGTGTGAGTCTGCAGCACGGGTCATCACTGACCTGTTTCTTGTTACTTTGCCCGCCCTCGACACCGCCTCTCTGTCTGAGTGACTCTGGAGTCTTGGGACACAGGACAATATCCAACATCCAAAAAGTCACCCAAAACTTATCGTGAGCACACAGCAAATTATAAAGGCCACCATATCCGCATACTTTATGAAGCCGAAGATCCTTCATGAAAATGCCAGCGGCGTGTCATACTCACTAGCATGGTACGGGGCTGCTGTGCTTCACCTTGCACATTGCTGGTATCTGGTAACCGTTGGGGCTGATTTCAGCTGATTGTCTCAGGTGCCAAGTGTTGGACCACCCCCGATCTCATGATGATGCCCTATCCTACAGATACAGCAGGTCATCGGTTGTTTTGTCTCAGAACCCCTGTAATTTTGCTTGTGGTAGAGCTGTAGGGAAATAAATCATTTGCTGTCTGGTTATCCCTCTGAATACAGTGGACGGTCCTGGAGATGGAAAACTTTGTCGTCATCTTATTGTCCAAGAGCCC
Organism: Ranitomeya variabilis; assembly: GCF_051348905.1. Taxonomy (NCBI): domain Eukaryota; kingdom Metazoa; phylum Chordata; class Amphibia; order Anura; family Dendrobatidae; genus Ranitomeya; species Ranitomeya variabilis. The sequence continues at coordinate 187,663,060 of NC_135238.1, read as the reverse complement.
TTCTAACATGCAGACATCGTCCAAAGCAGACAACACCTGTACCCCAAGTCTCTATGTATTATTTGTCCCAACAGGGTAATGTCTCTTCTTATACGGAACCTGCAGCATGTGATCCCTCTTCGCAGAGCCCATTTACGCAAGAATCTAGAAATTACCAGAAGCTGTCTCGGTGTGAAGAGGTTTGATGTTGGGGTAATATGTATAAATGATACCAAGATCCGACAACTGAACAAACGTTATAGACGACAAGACAAAGCTACAGACGTGTTATCATTTCCATTTCATGAGGTACACCAAATAGCAGAGCAGGTTGTCTTTAAAGGGAACCTGTCACCAGGTATAAAAAGTAACCACTTTTGGCTCTGGTTTTATTCCTATCACTCCCCTGAGCACTCAGTTTTTTTGCTTTTTTTTAGTTGCTATACCGTTCCAGAGATATAGGCTTCTTTATTCAGTGCTAATTTTTATAGTCTTTATAAGGGGGTGTGGCTCAGAGTAATAATTCAGAGGAGCCTAAAGACACGCCCCTGAGGATCCTCTCTTGTGAGCCACGCACCCTTGTAAACACCATCAAAATTAATATTAGATAAAAAGGCCCATATATTTAGAATCATATGGCAGATTTAAAAAAAAACTGCATACAAGCAACTTTTGCTCAGGTGATAGCAACTCTTTAAGTAATTGCACTTATATACAATATGTGTTAGCTGCATCTGACTGTGTAATCCATGTATACTTCCAGAATTTGTGTCCCGGATTATTGCCTGATCCAGCATTCCCAGATGAATACAATTTAGGAGACATTTACCTTGGAGTAGAGTTTATATATCACCAGTGTGAAGAAAAGCAGGAGGATTTTAACAATGTCTTGACTGTAAGTTTTGGAGAATGGAAATCAAATGGTGTTATCATGCTATCAACAACAATTTTGTCACGACTCTGTTGTCGGGTGTCCCGGGACCAGGGGCTCCTTTCCTGTCCCTAACGCCAGGGGCGCCTTATCTTGCCTTATGCACCGAATTACTTCTTATGGTGAAGAAGCCGGCACCACATACTTTGCTTTAGCTCCTGAATCCTAGCTCAGTCTGTACCCTTTCCCCACCCAGGGAAGAGGAGAGTAGTAGTGTTCCGTAATACACCAACCAAACTAACAAGGTAGGTAATAAAAACAGGGATAAAGGAACATTCCCAGTCATACAAATATACTCACACAAACAACAGAGGTAAACACCGGGGAGTTGAGAATGGGGAAAAAAAACAAAGTAAGGGAAGGAATGGAATTATCACACAACCAAAACCTAGCAACAGTGTCCGATAAATCCACTAAACCACAAGAAACCACCATCTCGTAACCATGCAGCATAAGCTAGCTCTGGCAATGAGTGCTTGACGGGGCCCAGAATATATTGGAGAGGGGTGTGGCTACCAGTGAACCGCTGAGAGCCTTAATGCAGGAAAGCTTCTAAGAACTCTCAACTGAGCAGATTCTACACTGCTAAAAGAAACTTGTACCGCTTAATATGAAGGTGAAGTGCTTCTAAACAGTGCAGGAGTAGGAGAAATCAGACACTGCGATCTTCTGGCTCTTATCTGTCATGGTAAACCCATGGCAAATTATTTGTAGCTCAAAGGTTGGTTGTTGCGAGGTACGACATAGTAAAATGGATCTGAGCTGAGTTGGATAAGGACTTGTAGAAGATTTGGTAAAAATAAAAAAAAAGTAGAGAAGCAAAGGATTTATTACTTGTACTGATGCTTCAGGAATGTGTAAAGAGTTGTGTCCTCACTGAGAGTAGCACCTAACATTCAGGGGTAGATCTACTGGTGAAACATAACTACCCTCGCTAGTATCTGCTCCACAAGCGAGTACGTGTAGTCAGGGCCGGTTTTATGCAAAGTGGGGCCCTAGGCAAAGTTTAAAATGGGGCCCCAAATGCTAACATACGAGTATTGCGCATCATACAGAAGCATTTCGGTTGTATTTACATGCGCTGATCTCAGGCCGCTAAACGAGTGTGATCGACAATACTGAAGTCGTTGGACGCTTGTTTCCCCGCCTCTTTCCACCATCTGAGAAAGAATGAAGGGGACAGAACCATCACTAGTAGATCACTAACAGATCACCATACAGTATTATGTTATCAGCAGCACATCTACAGTTAACATCGGCGATGTGCTGATGAGAACAATGATTTTTATTCCGGCATAAACAATCCAATCACCCAATAAATATGCAGCATTTTGCTTGTTTAGTATAATACACCCCATAGTCCTCCATATATTTTAATGTGTACCATAGTCCTCCATATTGTAAAATGGACACCCCATAGTCCTCCATATAATATAATGTGCCCCATAGTCCTCCACATAGTATAATACACTCCTCATAGTCCTCCATATAGTATTATACACTTCCCATAGTCCTCCATATAGTATAATACACTCCTCATAGTCCTCCATATATTAAAATATACTCCTCAGTCCTCCATATAGCATAATACACTCCTCGCAGTGCTCCATATAGTATAATGCACCGCCATAGTCATCCATGTAGTACAATTCACTTCCCATAGTATAATGCACCCCATAGTTCTTCATATAGTATAATGTATTCCCCATAGTCTTCGATACAGTATAATTCAACCCACATATAGTATAATGCAGCCACCCCACAGAGTATACCGTATTTTTCGGACTATAAGATGCACTTTTCCCCCCCCAAAAAAAGGGGGGAAAATGGGGGGTGCGTTTAATAGTCGCAATGCAGGCTTACCGTGGCGGCAGAGGTGCGGTGGCAGAGGTGCGGCGGCAGAGGTGTGGCGGCAGAGGTGTGGAGATGAGGAGGCGCAGTGAGCGGGGTCCGTTTCCCCGATGAGGTGATGCAGCAGCCCGGTAATGCAGCAGAGCCGGGTGAATCCTGTTGTTATCGGTGCGCGCGGCCATCCTCCTGAGGCCGCGCGTGCGCAGATGGAGGTCTCTGCTGCCCGGGGCTTCAGGAAAATGGCCACGGGATGCCACGCGTGCGCAGATGGGGATCGTGGCGGCCATTTTCCTGAAGCCGAGATGCGAACTCGGCTTCAGGAAAATGGCCGCCGCGATCCCCATCTGCGCACGCGCGGCATCCCGCGGCCATTTTCCTGAAGCCCCAGGCAGCAGAGCCCTCCATCTGCGCACGCGCGGCCTCAGGAAGATGGCTGCGCCCACCGATAACAACAGGATTCATCCGGCTCTGCTGCATTACCGGGATGCTGCATCACCTCACCGGGGAAAGGGACCCCTCTCACGCCATACCTCTCACTGTGCCTCCTCATCCCAGCATCTGTCGGTAACCACTGCTGCCACCCTCCCATGGACACCATGCCGTGGCGTCGCCCACCTAAGCAGGAAGGTACCCTGCTCAGGTGCACGCCGTACCGCATCACCCCACCTCTGCCGACACCATGCCTCCTGTGATCCTGCTCTGCCACCACCAGCCCTCAGGTAAGATTCTGTAAATTCGGACAATAAGATGGACCCCCATCTTATAAAAAATATTTTTTCTGCAATTTTCACCCCAAATTTGGGGTGCGCCTTATCGTCCGGTGCGTCTTATAGTCTGAAAAATACGGTAATGCAGCCCTCACAGAGTATAATGTAACCCCCCACAGAGTATAATGTAACCTCCCCATAGAATATAATGCAGCCCCCCCATATAGTATAATGTAGCCCCCTCATAGAGTATGATGCCATCACCCCTCAAAGAATATAAATATAATACAGCCTCCCCCATAGAATATAATATACCCTCATAGTATATAGCACAGCCCACATAGTAGTATATAACAGCCCACACAGTAGTATAAAGCACTGCCCACACAGTAGTATACAGCACTGCCCACAGTAGTATACAGCACAGCCCACAGTAGTATACAGCACAGCCCACAGGAGTATACAGCACAGCCCACAGGAGTATACAGCACAGCCCACAGTAGTATACAGCACAGCCCGCAGTAGTATACAGCACAGCCCGCAGTAGTATACAGCACAGCCCGCAGTAGTATACAGCACAGCCCGCAGTAGTATACAGCACAGCCCGCAGTAGTATACAGCACAGCCCGCAGTAGTTTACAGCACTGCCCGCAGGAGTATACAGCACTGCCCGCAGGAGTATACAGCACTGCCCGCAGGAGTATACAGCACTGCCCGCAGGAGTATACAGCAGAGCCCGCAGGAGTATACAGCAGAGCCCGCAGGAGTATACAGCAGAGCCCGCAGGAGTATACAGCACAGCCCGCAGTAGTATACAGCACAGCCCACAGGAGTATACAGCACAGCCCACAGGAGTATACAGCACTGTCCACATCCCTCCTTCCCTCCCCGCCTCTCTCCTCCCGAGAATGGCCGCATAGTCTAGTTAAAAAAAAACAAAAAAAAACAAGCTCCTCACCTCTCCCCGAGCCCGCGCTGCTCCCTCCCTGCTCCTGTGTCGGCGGCGGCCGCCGCACTGCCTGACACACAGCGAGTGCGCGATGATGCGCACCCGCTGTGTCAGAGGTGTGGGAGAGGGAGCGTCAGGTGGCGCGCTCTCCTCCATCATTGCTTTGAACTGTATCGGCAGACGCTGGTATAGTTCAATGCGGCGGGGGAGTCGGCTGCGTGACTTGCCGCTAGCTGGGGGCCCCTGGGGGAGCGGGGGCCCCAGGCAGCTGCCTGGTCTGCCTGCCCCCAACGCCGGCCCTGCGTGTAGTAAGTGAATCTGCCCTAAGTCTGGCTGGTCACATTTTATGGTCTTGTTCCTTCCAGTGAATATTTATAATGTGTTTCTACTGACGGAAACTCAAATATAAATTACGTTTCTCCCAGGTGACGGCAGTGCATGGCTTATGTCACCTACTAGGTTATACTCATCATAGCCCAGAAGACTGGAGAAAGGTTAGTTTTGTGGGATTTTTCTTTTTAAATTAAGATTGTGCTGATATTACAAGGCTTTTAGCTTTACATGAGTATATAGTAATGGCTTATATTTGCAGTATTATTTTATTATAGGAAATCTGCTACAATCAGCATAAATTAGACTCTTCTGTGCAATTACAGCCAGGTTTGTTTTTAGTTTGAGATGCTCCTCCGTTTCAGAGAAAACATAGTTTAAAAGGCTGTAGAGACGTGAGTCATCTACTGCCAGGTCTGTTCATAATGCACATACATGGAGAGACCTGAAAATCAACAAGAGCAGAACAGGAACAGCACCTGATGAGCTAGCTTTCTCTCTATCCTCCCCGGCCAGCTTTTAAATCTGTGTTTTCACTAAAATGTCCCAGCATTTCACAGTTAAAGTTACATGTGCAGCCAGCATCTGATTCATACTGCTTGTAGTTCAAGCAGTATGAATCTAGTGACAGTTCTTCTTTAACGGAAAACCACTGGTTTGATCTCTTTACAGATCTCCAGTAGCTCCAGACATAAGGTGTTGTTTCATGTGCACAGGGCCGGACTGGGACTAAAATTCAGCCCTGGCATTTGAAGTCACACAGGCCCACTTGTCACATGGTGACTGTATAATATCTTTGTACACTTGTAGGCTACAAGAAGTGAGGGGAGTGTAACACGACTATATAACATATAATTACAGCTGTATCCAGCATTACAGCTCAGCCCCCATAGAATGTAATACAGCAGAGCCCCATAGAATGTAATGCTGCACAGCCCCCATAGAATGTAATGCAGCACAGCCCCCATAAAATGTAATGCAGCACAGCCCCCATAGAATGTAATGCAGCACAGCCCCCATAGAATGTAATGCAGCACAGCCCCCATAGAATGTAATGCAGCACAGCCCCCATAGAATGTAATGCAGCCAGCCCCCATAGAATGTAATACAGCCAGCCCCCATAGAATGTAATGCAGCACAGCCCCCATAGAATGGAATGCAGCACAGGTCCATAGAATGGAATGCAGCACAGGCCCATAGAATATAATGCAGCACAGGCCCATAGAAAATAATGCAGCACAGGCCCATAGAATATAATGCAGCACAGGCCCATAGAATATAATGCAGGACAGGCCCATAGAATATAATGCAGCACAGGCCCATAGAATGGAATGCAGCACAGCCCCATAGAATATAATGCAGCACAGGCCCATAGAATATAATGCAGCACAGGCCCATAGAATGGAATGCAGCACAGGCCCATAGAATATAATGCAGCACAGCCCCATAGAATATAATGCAGCACAGCCCCATAGAATATAATGCAGCACAGGCCCATAGAATGGAATGCAGCACAGGCCCATAGAATGGAATGCAGCACAGGCCCATAGAATACAATGCAGCACAGGCCCATAGAATATAATGCAGCACAGGCCCATAGAATGGAATGCAGCACAGCCCCATAGAATGGAATGCAGCACAGGCCCATAGAATGGAATGCAGCACAGGCCCAAAGAATATAATGCAGCACATGCCCATAGAATGGAATGCAGCACAGGCCCATAGAATATAATGCAGCACAGCCCCATAGAATATAATGCAGCACAGGCCCATAGAATATAATGCAGCACAGGCCCATAGAATATAATGCAGCACAGCCCCATAGAATATAATGCAGCACAGGCCCATAGAATATAATGCAGCAGAGGCCCATAGAATAAAATGCAGCACAGGCCCATAGAATATAATGCAGCACAGGCGCATAGAATATAATGCAGCACAGGCCCATAGAATGGAATGCAGCCAGCCCCATAGAATATAATGCAGCAGAGGCCCATAGAATATAATGCAGCACAGGCCCATAGAATATAATGCAGCACAGGCCCATAGAATATAATGCAGCAGAGGCCCATAGAATGGAATGCAGCCAGCCCCATAGAATATAATGCAGCAGAGGCCCATAGAATGGAATGCAGCCAGCCCCATAGAATATAATGCAGCAGAGGCCCATAGAATGGAATGCAGCACAGCCCCATAGAATATAATGCAGCAGAGGCCCATAGAATTGAATGCAGCCAGCCCCATAGAATATAATGCAGCAGAGGCCCATAGAATGGAATGCAGCCAGCCCCATAGAATATAATGCAGCAGAGGCCCATAGAATGGAATGCAGCCAGCCCCATAGAATATAATGCAGCAGAGGCCCATAGAATGGAATGCAGCCAGCCCCATAGAATATAATGCAGCAGAGGCCCATAGAATAGAATGCAGCCAGCCCCATAGAATATAATGCAGCAGAGGCCCATAGAATGGAATGCAGCCAGCCCCATAGAATATAATGCAGCAGAGGCCCATAGAATGGAATGCAGCCAGCCCCATAGAATATAATGCAGCAGAGGCCCATAGAATGTAATGCAGCACAGCCCCCCCCAATAGCTCCACAATCCAGTCATCACTCATTGATTAAAAAAAAAAAAAAAAAAAACACTCTACTCACCTTTCCTCCTGCCCCGCGCTGCTCTGGCTCTGGTCTCAGCAGTCGCAGTCTGCCCGCCCGGACACACAGCAGGTGCGCTATGATATGACGTCATCGCGCACCCGCAGTGTCAGCGGCAGGCAGAGCGGGGAATGATGGGAGAGGGGGCGTCAGCAGACGCTCTCTCCTCCATCATTGCATTCAACTGTACCGGCGTCTATGACGTAGGTATAGTTGAATGCGGGGCCGGGAGTGCGCCGACAGTGGGGAGAGTGTGCCGACAGCGGCACACTCGAGCGGCCCACTACTGCCACCGGCCCTTCTGGCATTTGCCAGAACTGCCCGATGGCCAGTCCGGCCCTGCATGTGCATTTTGGGGGAGCGCACGCTCCCTTGGCCCCTGGCTTCGTGCTTGATAGGGGCAGTGTGCTCCTGCATGATTGACAGTACAGACTAGTGGTATAGTCCTGTAATTGGCCCAAACTGTGTGCTCCAATGCTGCAAGCAGAAGCAGCTTTGCCTCCGTACCATTTGAAGACCGTAGTTACACTGAAACTTCTGGGACCCGGAGCTATTAGAAAGAGGTTGTAACCACTGCACATGCTCGGCCACCGTTGCTAGATTGCATTGATGGTCAGTAAACAAGGCAACAAGCAGTAAACAAAAAAATGAAAAATCCTCTTTGCAATTTTGCTCATTTTTACAACTTTACCCATTAATAAAGAGAATGGACCTTTAAAGACGTCTCATGTTTGATAATGGTCAAAACGGCAAAGTGCTTGTAAAAACAAGAAACTTTGCAATGTACGTCTTATTCTCCGATATCAAGAACGGGTGAATATTTAGTTATACAACTTGCTAGCACCACTCTGAAGTTGGCAGGATTGCTGGATCTGGGCAGCTTTGGTGTCCCTGCCATACCATGCTGCAAAGACAAACCTGTCTGTACTAACAGCACGGGAGAGAGCAACGTTCAGGCCAGTGATGCAAACATGCCAGTGGTGTGAACTGTCAGTCTTCATGAGCACACCATTACACGAGGCAAGCAGGAAGGCTGAAGGCAGGGAAGCGGTGCGCCCTGGCAGACAGAAGATGTGCTAGTAGTATTTGATATTTCTACTCAGGATTTGAGGTCATGCAGCAGGTTTTCATATCAGGAGGTGGCCTATTATGCTAAATATTTTCCATTCCATCCTGTCCACTAAAGAAAATGTTTGCTGCTGATCCACAAATACGTGGCCGTTACAATGCTGCTTTTATTGTTGAACTGTAGTAGCAAGGTCTTCTGGCCATTGGGGATACCTGTAGTCTCTGTGACCTGTATATTATGGTTTGTTTGTTTTTATAAAGGAACACTAATATAAAAGTTGACCCAAGGATTCAGATATTTAGGATTAATCTATGTTAATAAATGCTAATTGTTTTCATATCATTTGTTCACTTTAACAGATGTTTGAGAAGGAAAGTGAAGTTCTAATGGAGATAAACCGAGTTACTGGATCTGCACTTACGCCACTGACTTCAGAGCATTATGACCGAGAATAATCTATCACTTCCATGTCATGGGGTGCACAGATGGCAGAGAAAGCACAAATGGAATATTTGCAATTATATTTGTTTATATGTTTTCCCCGAGTTTCCTCCGGTTTCCTCCCACACTCCAAAGACATCCTGATAGGGAATATAGATTGTGAGCCCCAATGGGGACAGTGATGATGTCTGTAAAGTGCTGTGATAATTAATCGGCTGTGTAAGTAAACTAAAACAAATTATGCATCAATTATAGGATATGAAGGTATGAGCTAACTCGATAATCCTGTACTTGTATACTTCCACAATTTGTGTCCCAGATGACTGCCTAATCCAACATTACTAGTTGAATGCAATATTGGAAGCATTTCCCTTGAGATGAGTTCGTTTATTAACATTACGAACAACAAAGGGGGATTTTGATAATGTCCTGACTGTAAGTTATCATCTTTGCAAATCTTATGGTGGCCTTACCTTACAATGAAAAACAATTCTGCGCACTGTGGTAGCTTGTTGTCCAGAGGTACGCCACAGGCAAAATGAGATACAGGATCTAAGTAAACTTGGACAAGAGTTTATGAAAATCAGAAATGAAGAGAAAGAATAGTAAAAATACAAAATATTGTCCTGGGAGCAATAAGACTTAGGCAGGGGTGACACAAGTGTATGTATAATCGTTCGGTTTTCATCCAGAAACCTCAGATGATTTTCCTTGTGTCCCATTTTTACATCCGTGTGCGATCTTTTTTCGGACATTTACATTCAAAAATGTATATGATCAAATACCGTTTCCTAGGTTAAAAAAGTCAGGTGAAATACGGATGTTCTGTATAGGATCCAATTTTTTTACACACCCATAGACTTAAATAGGAGACAAATGGAGTCTTGGAAGAAAATAGCTAATTCTTTAATTTGTTTTTCACACGGACACTCTATCACCTGAATAGCCCCAAATTTGTGACAACAATGACATTACTGATCCTATCTTTTGGGTATGGAGGTCTTTGACTCACTGTGCAGAAAAGTCTCTCTACCTGCTAAAATTATTCTTCAATCAGCATCAGACTACAGATTTATCCAAGTCTAACTTGACAAACAACTCATCACCTTGATAACTTGATAAAAAATAATTTCATGGGGTTGTTCACCGCTGGGGTCAATGTTGTTGTTTTTTTTTATTTGGGGTTAAAAATCACTTTTTCAATTCGGCTTCATTCAAAATGTTGCACTTTTTTACTTTTACAGGACAATCATTCTTGTAGATGTCTTAAATAATCCAAAAAGGCCTTCATCAGAGAAAGTAACTTTGCAGGAAGTACAGGGGTTGGACTGCAGTAGACTGGGGTAAAGTTATTTAATCTGATGAAGCCCCCTTCAGACTGTTTGGGACATCTAGAAGAATGATTGGGGAAGAAAAGGCGAGCGAACAGGAGTTTCACCTTAGAACACTGCTATGAATAATGAATGGTAGACATCCTCCTAGAGCAAGTTCTCCCAATGATCCAGGTGGAATTTAGGTGATGAACAATGCTTTTCCTAGCATTTCACAAAGAGAAATGTGTTAACTGAGAGACTCGGGGAACAAAACATTGAAATTTTGCGCCAATGGCCAGGAAACTGCAAAGATTGAAAATCTGTGATCAATCCTCAAAAATCTGTCACAATTCCTCCACTCAGTGAGTGATTTCTATGCTGTCCGATGGATACTGTGTCAAAACTGTAAAGCGCTGCGGAATATGTTAGCGCTATATAAAAATAAAGATTATTATTATTGCTGGAGTGTCAGTGTATTGATTGACAGGTCAGCTGTCCAATCTGTGATTAGGAGGTGCGGGACTTTCTCCAGGTGTTCAGTGTTCTGGAGATTGTCCCAGCCTATTTACCTGATCTGTCTGCCCCTGATCCCTGTAGTTTGTGCTTCCTGGTGAGTGTTAGCCTGATTTTGTTGCCTAAGGCCAGTGTCACACTTGAAAGTGCAATGAGAGAAACTTGCATCAATACCCGGTACTGTGGCCGGCACTCAGGAGCGGAGAGTTCAGCTGTATAGATATACATGCAGCCGCACACTCTGGTCCCGAGTGCCGGGTATTGATGCAAGAGACTCGCGCTGCATTCACAAATGTGACCCCGGCCTAACCATTTGAACTGTGTTCAGAAAATCCCTTTGTCTCCTCCTTTTGCGTTGATCCGCTATTTCTTGTTATTGACCCTGGACTGTGACCTGACTTAAGGTACCTTCACACTGAGCGACTTAACAACGATAGCGATCCGTGACGTTGCAGCATCCTAGATAGCGATATTGTTGTGTTTGACACGCAGCAGCGATCAGGATCCTGCTGTGATATCGCTGGTCGTTGCTGAAAGTCCAGAACTTTATTTGGTCGTCAGATCGGCGTGTATCGTCGTGTTTGCCAGCAAAAGCAACGATGCCAGCAATGTTTTACAATGGTAACCAGGGTAAATATCGGGTTACTAAGTGCAGGACCGCACTTAGTAACCCGATATTTACCCTGGTTACCATTGTAAAAGTAAAAAAAACCACTACATACTCACCCTCTGATGTCTGTCACGTCCCCCGGCGTCCGCGCTGCTGCTCAGAGCTTCCTGCAGTGAATGTGTCAGTGCCGGCCGTAAGGCAAAGCACAGCGGTGACGTCACCGCTGTGCTTTAGGGCCGGCGCTTACACAGTGCAGGGAAGCTGAAGGCGAGGGACGCGACAGACACGGCAATGTAAGTATGTAGTGTTTGGGGTTTTTTTTACATTTACACTGGTAACCAGGGTAAACATCGGGTTACTAAGCGCGGCCCTGCGCTTAGTAACCCGATGTTTACCCTGGTTACCTGGGGACTTCGGCATCGTTGGTCGCTGGAGAGCTGTCTGTGTGACAGCTCCCCAGCGACGCTGCAGCGATCGGCATCGTTGTCGATATCGCTGCAGCGTCGCTTAATGTGACGGTACCTTTACAACTTTGTCTTTTCCCTTGGTTATGTACGTGCTCTCTTGGTATTGACCCCGCAATCTCTGACTTTTCTGCCTCACATTCTTACCGTGAGAAGTAACTAAAGTCACAATAGCGAGTGGACAAACAAAAATTGTGAAAAACTTCAAACACTGATTAGACAAGATTGTGTTGTCAGGATTTGGCCCAGAAGCTGATATCCAGACTCCTGGACGAGTTGCAGGAGTTTTGAAAAAGTAAGGGACAACGCTGTATACCGGTATATTGAGTCTTTGCCATTTGTCAATAAAATATTATACACTTTTATGAAGTTCTTGTAATTGTTCTTCAGGAACTATAGATACATCTGACTAAAAGGTCTAAAAACACTGAAGTAGCAAAATCTGAAAACCAAAATTTGTGTCGGTCTCAAAACATTTGGGCCTGACTGTTGAAAACTAAGTCAGAGCTTTCTGATTCTCCGGCTCAAACCTTAGTTCTTCTACAGCTATATAAATGATATGACATAGCTATGTATAGAGCTCAACTTAATTTTTGTGCTTTACTTCTTATTCATTCATTTTTGTTGGATGTGTTTTATATATGTTTCTCATATTTTTTGGCCTTTTCTACATGAACTTTCTTGCAGTTTGTAAATAAAACTGAAGAAATGTCCAATTTGAATCCGATTTGGGAAGTGAAATCATCCATCTTAGACCGGGGTCACACTTACCAGTGCAATGCAAGAAACTCGAGCCTCAATACCGACAATCGAGACCGGAGTGTGCGGCTGCGTGTATTTCTATGCAGCCGCACGCTCCGGTCTCGAATGAATTGAGGCGAGAGACTCGCATGAGTTTCTCAGATTGCACTCACAAGTGTGACCCCGGCTTAAGTCATTAGATCTGCGAAAAAAACAGACTAATGTTGGATCCTAGTGCTGTTTGCTTCACTTGTTTTGTTCTCCCAAAAAAATGTAATTGAAAGTTGTTGCTATCAGAAGGTGGGCATGAAAAAAAAATAATTGAAAGCCAAATTAGTCTGCGTCCTTACAAGGAATGAGGAATTGGATAGAGGATGACTTTGTCTCTGGGGGTCCTGAATGGAGTGAAGGAGCCCAGCTTGGTCTCAGCTCTGTCTCTGGGATTGTTGGAGAAAGCAGAGCACAACGCTCGCTTCTTCTGGCAGTCCTATAGGCAATGAGTGGAGCAGAGGATGAGAATTCGCACCTCTGCTCCATACAATAGGGGGCTGCGGAGCCCTTTTCTTAGGGATTCCGAGCCCCTTTGTAAGACCGGGGTTACACTTGCGAGAAACTCGCACGAGACTCACGTCTCAATACCTGGCACTGCCGCCGGCAGTCGGGTCCGGAGTGTGCGGCTGCATGTATTTCTATGCAGCTGAACGCTCCAGTCCGAGTGCTGGCGGCAGTGCCAGGTATTGAAACGCGAGTCTCGTGCGAGTTTCTCGCAAGTGTAACCCCAGCCTTAATCATGTGGTTTGACTCCAGCCCAGTGATTTTCTCCCTCCTTCCCCTACAGCTTGCACCATCTGTGCCAGTATACGTCGAGTTCCTATAGTAACGTGGCACGCACCTATGATAAGATCTTTTCAGGTCAGGCACCTGTGCACGGCCGGAGTATTGAGGTAGCAGGTGCACGCTGCTACCACTCACTGTATAGGATTCTATCCACATTTCCGATTGTGTTCAGCTCTTCTGCAGTAAGGTGCCTTAATCCCAACACAGCTCTGCTGTTCCTGGGTGCTGTGTGCACATACAACTCTGCTACAACCAGGAGCTGACAACCAACTTATCTCTGCTAATCCAAGGAGCTGTCTGCACACTTGTATGGAGGTACTTGTCCGCCTTCTCATTTCAGCTGATTCACAGTGCTGTCTGCACACTCAACTCTGCAGCATCAAGGTATCCAACAGCCTATTTGTCTGCTGTTCAAGGTGCCGACTGCATTCTTAACTCTGCTGCATCTAGCACTTCCAGCTGTGCTGCTCCTCTTGCTGCCTTGCACATCCAGCTCTGCTAGTCTTCGCTATTCACATGCTGTCCGGTGAGGCCAGTCCACTGAATCATCACCTGGCACAACGACTTAGTGGCTCCACCTCTCCAGGTGAGCCCATAACACCCATTTTTGAGGGTCCCACTTGTGGGACCTATGGAAGGAGGAGAACTTTTATTTTTAGGAAGGACCCTTTCAGGGTGTATGTCACCTACTGAGTGTCAGGGTGTTATAGAAGGGGCTAACACGTTCCTTTCACTCTGCATACCATCCGCACACTAATATGAGGTCGAGCTGTAATTGTCAATGCTATCACTACACAAAGCCGCAGCTTCTCCGTCTCCCGACAGCTCTGACCTCTCACTACGAGACCAGCTGCAGCCTGCACAACTACAGCAGCGACAGCGCTGGAAGGAACACGCTATTCCATATTTCTCATCACCCATTGGCTGGTAGCTGATGGCCCCGCCTACGTGTATACATCTATCTGCGCCGTGATTGGTTCCTGCTGCCTCTGCTCATGTCAGGATAGTGTGACGTAAATCTGGAGGCGTGGTGTTGTCTGGGAAATGTAGTCCTTTACTGTAACACTGACTAGGGCTTGGGGAGCTTCAAGAACTACAAGTCCTAGAATGCTTTGCGTTTAATGCAGTAGCCACTTTGGTTTTAAAGGATGGATCTATCGTTAGACTGTAACCAGGTGAAGCGCAGAGAAATGAGTGAAGGAACGTGAGTATTAGGCAGCTGTATGGGGACGGTCCCTGGAATCTCTGCTGCATAGGCATATGGGGGAGCACAGACTGTAGAAAAGCAAACTTTACAAATGTGCTGCCTGATCTAACACTATTGCATCATATAGCCTTGAATAGAATCAGTTTTTGGTGCTTACAGCCCCGGAGTGATTTTGTAGTATTCTACTCATGTCATCACTCCTGCTTATAAATGGGAGTTGCTATTTATGCAGTTGTCCGATATTTTAGTCCACGTACTGTAGTCATTGTAATGAAAGAAACCTAAAAAGTAATTTTGCAATGTTTTGTTCCAGGCGTCTCCGCAGAAGGGGGGGTCCGTACAAGACCGATCCAGCAACAGACCTCACACGCTGGCGCCTCTCGTGTACGGAGGGCAGGCAAACCTGGCGCTATGTGGAGGGAGAAGATCGCCCACAAACTGCCCTGGAGGCGCACTCTCTGGGGCTGGACCCGGTACATAAGACTACTTAAATTCAGCCCGTATTATACGCTAAGGATTTTAGAGCAAAAAAATGATCCAGTATTAAAATCCCTTTAAATAACTATAATATTATTTTATTATTAGAAAGTGAAACCCTCCCTTTAACTGCAGGAGAGCAAACACCAGGGGTTGTCCACCTCTGGGGACATTTTTGTCATTGCCGATCTGCTTTGAGCGCAGCCCTGTGCCCGGCGTTCATAGCAGATGAGCTGAATGTCTGATCTGTTCTAGGATCTGTTAATGGCGCTGATCATCAATAACGCGGATTTTGCTTCCTGCAGAACGAGTTTTTTAAAGACTTACCCAAGGCGCATACGGCCCACGATGGAGCAGAAAATGGACTAACTTTTTATTCTGCCTTACAAGCGGAGGATGGGCATTGGGCGGGGGATTATGGCGGACCACTGTTCTTGATGCCAGGTGAGGCTTTTCAGCGACATTGGACCACTATGACTAGATCTGTCTGCCATAGAATATACTCACGGTAAGTCCTCCTTCAGACTTCTCATAAGAGTGCTATCAGTGTTTTCCACGGATAGCGCTCGCACCTACAATAGTGAATGCGGTCAGTCATATGTCCGTGATTTTCCGGAGACCGAGTGCAACAACTGTGATCTGAGTGTCTGATCATAAACAGCACGGCAAGACTAAGGCTGCCGTCACACTAGCAGGATTTGGTCAGTATTTTACATCAGTATTTGTAAGCCAAAACCAGGCGTGGGTGATAAATACAGAAGTGGTGCATATGTTTCTATTATACTTTTCATCTATTTGTTCCACTCCTGGTTTTGGCTTACAAATACTGATGTAAAATACTGACCGAATACTGCTAGTGTGACGGCAGCCTAAGGGTCCGTAAAAAAAATGGCCAGCAGTTAGATGACATCCGAGTGTGGTCTGTTTTTACGGAGTGTTATGTTGGAAAAGAATATAGAAAAACTGATGACACTTGGATGAAACTCTGACCAAAAATCACTGATGAAACTTGGTCAGTTTTTCATGTATGTGAAAAAAACTTGTGAATGTGGCCTAAACCTGTGACACTTTTTAGGTCTCCTTATTGTATGTCACGTGACACAGACACCCCTCCCTGACGCTACCAAGAAGGAGATGGTGCGCTACCTGCGATCTGTGCAGCTACCTGATGGCGGATGGGGCCTGTGAGTATCTGACTGACTTCATATTTTGTGATCACCCATGCCGCATACATAAAGCAGGGTGCAGAATCTATGTGCGCTGTATATGCGCACAGTCAGACAGCCGTATAAATCGCACTGAGATCAGACTGCAATGCATGGACTGGCCGGTGACTCTCCCAGCCCGAGCGTGACAGGTTCATGTATTTCTATGCAGCTGTCACTCTCAGGTCAGGAGAACTGCATTCTGTCCGAGCACTGAGGTGCAATCTCTGTCCGATCTATACGGCCATCTGACTTTGCCCTTTGTATGTATAAGGGTATGTGCACACGTCTTTTTGGGGTCTGCGGATTTTTCCAAACCGCAGGTAAAAGGCACTGGGTTTTACCTGCGGATTTCCTGCAGAATTACTGTGGATTTATTTCGGATTTTGTGCGGATTCCTATTGTGGAGCAGGTGTAAACCACTGTGGAATCCGCACAAAGAATTGACATGCTGCGGAAATGTAAACCGCTGCGTTTCCGCACGTTTTTTTCCGCAGCATGTGCACTGCGGATTGCGTTTCCCATAGGTTTACATTGTACTGTAAACTCAGGGGAAACTGCTGCGGACCCACAGCTGTGGAAACGCAGCTAAAACCACAGCGTGTGAACATAGCCTAATTGTGCAGGATACCTTTAGGCCGGTTTCACACGTCAGTGTCTTCAGTACGTGTGGTGACAGTTTCCTCACGTACCGGAGACACTGACACACGTAGACCCATTAAAATCAATGCATCTGTGCAGATGTCATTGATTTTTTGCGGACCGTGTCTCCGTGTGCCAAACACGGAGACATGTCAGTATTCGTGGGAGCGCACGTATTACACGGACCCATTAAAGTCAATGGGTCCGTGTAAAACACGGACCTCACACGGACATTCTCCGTCTGCAGTCCGTGTGCGTGCAGGAGACAGCGCTACAGTAAGCGCTGTCCCCCCCACATGGTGCTGAAGCCGCCATTCATATGTTCTCTGCAGCAGCCTTTGCTGCAGAGAAGATATGAATAATAGTGTTTAAAAGACAGATCTATGTGTCCGCCGCCCCCCCACCCCCTGTGCGCCCCCCTGCTGGTCAGAAAATACTCACCCGCGTCCCACGTTGGCTGTCGCTCCTTCCTCTCTGCCCCGCGGCTTCCACTGTATGCGGTCACGTGGGGCGGCTCATTTACAATCATGAATAGTCGGCTCCACCCCTATGGGAGGTGGAGCCGCCTATTCATGACTGTAATCGCGGCCCCACGTGACCGCATACAGTAGAAGGCACGGGGCAGAGAGGAAGGAGTGACAGCCAACGTGGGAGCGGGTGAGTATTTTCAGAACAGCGGGGGGGGCGCACAGGGGGTGGGGGGGCGGCGGACACATAGATCTGTCTTTTAAACACTATTATTCATATCTTCTCTGCAGCAAAGGCTGCTGCAGAGAACATATGAATGGCGGCTTCAGCACGATGCAGGGGACAGCGCTAAACTTTAGCGCTGTCTGCACGCTCCGTGTGGTACCCACTCGCCACACGGGTGGCACACGTGTGCTGCACGTATGGCCTACGTGAGCTCACGGGCACACGGACACGGATAACTCCGGTACCGATTTTTTCCGGTACCGGAATTATCTGGACGTGTGAGACTGCCCTTAAGGTTTACTTCTAGGTTTATCTAGACCGACTGTGAGAGCACTAGCCAAAGGTTAATTGACAAGTTTCCAGAGTATTTATTTATTTTTTTAAACTTTGCATTACCATTTAATTTTTAAACAGGTATTTTGTTTGTTTATTTGTTTGTTTTTGCATTTTCCTTTATTTTTTTTTCTCCCCTTCTTCCAAGAGCCATAACTTTTTTTTTCTGTTGGATGGACGAGTTATAGTTTTGATTGGCATAATTGAGTTAACTGTATAATGGCTGAAAAAACGGGTAAAATAAAATTTCAAGTGGAATGAAATGGTGAGAAAAAAAAGCAAAAAACACAAATGTTTGGGTTTTACTGTTTACTGCATTAGGTGTGTGGGAAAAAATGACTTGACATTGATTCCTTAGGTCAGTACAATGACAGTCATACCTAGCTAGTATAGTTCTTGTTTGGTTTGTTTGTTTTAGCAGATTTAAATTTATATATATATTGTTTTCGATTGCTATTTTCTGATGCAAATAGCTTTATTTTTCTTCTGTGAGGACTTTTTTTTATGTATTGATTAGCGAGCCATAGTATTTATTGAGGTATGTATGATTTCTTTTCATTGCATTTTGGGGGGGAAGGCATGGTGACCCAAAAAATGTCAATTCTGTAGCTGTGGCAACCCCCAATCACATCGCGATTGGTGATGGTATAGGCGTGTATTGGCAACCAAACTTTTTCAATGCCGCTGTCAACGACATATACTGTATATAACAAAGCCAGCACCTGCCCTGTAAGGAACGGACTTCTACACGTTCACCAGCACATGAAGCAGCCGCTGATTGGCTGCAGTGCTCACGCGGCATAACATTAAGTGAGCCCTAGGAGACCTGATGCTGCTGGAATGGCACTGGTTAGTAGATGCTTTTTTATTTTATACTGGGAAATATATCAGCTGAGAAGGGCATGTCCGAATGGTGGACAGCCCCTTTAATGAGTTCTTTTTAGACGTGGATTTGGTCGTGAATTACTTCTTTTTGTTTTTTGTTTGCCAAAAATCAAATTGGTAATTATAGATTCTATGGGTTTTTTTTCTTTATTTATTGAGTTAGAAAAGAAGGAAAGAAATACAATCACAAGGCACTAACTGTGCCAAAATGAAGAAAAATCACGATGAGAAAGTAGTAACCATAGACAGTGTTATCATTTCCAAGGATCTGGCACCCAGACTAGGACCTCATCATAAAACATAGATTGAAGGCAGAATATTAATTCCCTAAACATAATCTGGGTCAAAGTGATCTAAAAGCAACATATGAGTAAGTTCAGAAGAAAAAGAGAGAGAAGCAGAAGAGAGAAAGAGAAGAGAGGGAAGGTGGGAGGGCAGGAAGGAGAGGTGAAAGGTGGATGTATGTAAGGATGGGGCTAGAGAAAATGCGGATTCAGTTATCCCCAGTTAGAGCCAGATATTCACCACAGGATCTAAATTGCAGCCAGTAAAACCAAGATTTATAAAAACGTTTGTTATTGATTGTAGAGGTCAGGTCCTCCATAAGCGTCACATCATTCACCTTGGCAAGCCCTTGGAAGATTGTTGGGGTGGCGCCTTTTTTTCCATAGTAGAGGAATACACGCTCTGGCAGTCGCGATTAAGTGTCTCAATATTGAGTTCCTGTGTATTTTTAATGGTACATGACAATGATGGATATTGGTTCTATGTTCCCATAGTAAATAACTCTCCTAATCGTAGGCATATTGAAGACAAGAGCACTGTATTTGGCACGGCTCTCAGTTATACCTCTCTGCGGCTTCTCGGAGTGTCGCAGGATGATCCAGATATGACCCGTGCTCGCAACAATCTTCACAGTAAGGGTAGGTTCACACGAGCTTTTAACTTTAGCACATCTCACACTTGCCGACCATTTGCAGCAGATAGTCAGTATCTATATATATTTTTTCCATGTTTGGTCTAATGCATCTTACTTTTGTTGCAGGTGGTGCCATTGGAATTCCTTCTTGGGGGAAATTTTGGCTAGCTGTGCTCAATGTGTACAGTTGGGAGGGAATGAACACGCTGTTCCCGGAGATGTGGTGAGTTTCTTTTAGAATTATTCAGACCTGATATGACACTATTGGTGGCTGTGACCATCAGAAAATTATCCATACCTTTATTAGTGGGATATACTAAAAGTCATACGACTATGGGCCTGGACCCCTGCATCAAGTTTCAAGCAAATTGGATTTCTTGCACTTAAGTGTTCGGCAACGCCAAGGGTGCACCGCACACCGGTACTGGGTGTGATCAGTCATTTTCAGGCTCCCTTCAAAAGGGTTGTCCACTATTCCGACATCCCTCTTCTGAATCCCTATGTTCCCCCCTTGTAAAATAATAACACCTATACTCCCCTCCGGCGGTGTCGCTCTCCCGGGGCTCACGTGACGTAACAATTAGACATGGGTGCCGACACCGGTTGAACGGCTCCAGCACCGGAGGTGAGTATAGGTGGTACTATTTTACAAGAGGGAAACATAGGGATTCTGAGTAGTGGACAACTCCTATTAAGCAGCACTGCTCTGCGTCACATTTAGTCACCGCCTGTCTCTTACTATCTTGCAGGGACAGTGATGTGAATTCTCCTTTACTGATTTTCTCTAACGTCCACCATTGTCTTGTAGGCTTCTTCCCCAGTGGTTTCCGGCCCACCCCAGCACCATCTGGTGTCACTGCCGTCAGGTTTACTTGCCCATGAGTTACTGCTATGCTACACGTCTGAGGGCCTGTGAGGACGACTTGATCCGCAGCTTGAGACAGGTAAAGGCATAACAAGAACTTGTATCTAGCAAACAGGCAATCCCTGCATGTGTTACAGCTGTCGAACAGCCGTGAGACATGTGTCCGCGAGGAGTCAAACCTATTTTTCGAGCACTCCGAAGACACTCTATTAGCACTCGAGCATGTTCAGATAACACCTTACCCGAGCACGTTCACTCATCACTAGTATCTCCACATCTGCTTCTCATGCAGGAGCTGTACGTGCAGGAATATAGCAGTATAAATTGGCCCACGCAGAGGAACTGTGTTGCTGCTTGTGACCTGTACACACCGCACAGCGCACTGCTGGACATTGCTTACGGTAAGAGGCACTGATTATGGTCAGAATGTTGAATGTAAGCCCGCGATGGCAGTGTCCTCGCCCCTCTGTATCAGTCTGTAATTGTTAGTTTGCTCACTGTAAGGGATGTCTGTAATTTGTATGTAGCTCCCTCTCATGTACAGCACCATGGAATCAATGCTGCTATATAAATAAATAATAATATTAATAATAATAATGTGGCATTTGCACCTATGTAATTCTGCAGATATATGTGGCTGCACAATAACGACATTTTTTAGCTATACTCTAGATATAGTATTTTATTTTGATCAGTAATTTTTGCCCTTTTATTCACAGTCCTGCTGAATATATACGAGTCGTACCACATTCCCGCCCTTCGCCGACGTGCGGTGCATGAATTATACGACCATGTAATAGCAGATGACCGGTTTACAAAGTGTATCAGCATTGGTCCAGTAAGTGTCATGGAAACATGAGTTATTTTTTTTTTATTAAAAATGTCTGGTCTTAAAAACAAATCTTCTTGTTTCACAGATCTCTAAAGTGATTAATATGCTGGTCCGGTGGCATGTCGATGGACCAGAATCTCCTTCATTTCAGGAACATGTAGATCGCATCCCTGATTACCTCTGGTAAGTAGTGATTCCCCACCCTGGGTCGAGTGTTATGATCCGGTGACTTTGGAGCCGCATGAGACTTTCTCAGGAGAAGTGGAATCTGTGCTGACAAACCCTGAACTTAACACCGCAACTAGAAGTAGCCGTGGGGTGTGCCTAACAAACCCTAGACACCTGGACACAGCCGGAGGACTAAATACCCCTATAGATAGAAATAGGAATACTCACTTGCCTCAGAGCAGAACCCCAAAGGATAGGCAGCCCCCCACAAATATTGACTGTGAATAGGAGAGGAAGGACACACACAGAGAGAAAACAGATTCCAGCAAAAGAGGCCACTCTAGCTAAACAGGGAAGGATAGAACAGAATACTAAGCGGTCAGTATTAAAACACTAAAAATATCCACAGCAGAAAATACAAAAAGTTCCACAATCTAACTAAAGACATGGAATGTATATCTGCAACTCCTGAGAATCCAGCAAGACTGAGAAATCACTGACACAATCTAAGCTGGACAAAAAAGGCACTGAATAGCACTAAATCATAAACACACGGCATGTGTGCCACGAACACCAGACACTTATCTTTGTAGATTTGGCAGCAAGGCAGAGGAACCAGGCAAGGAAAAACCTCCAAAAACAATGGACAACTGGCAAGGACTAATGAATCCTGCTAACCTAAATACCCCAGTCAGAACTGCAATCAGCAGAAACACCTGACCAGGGCTGCCACTCAGAAGCAACTGCATTACCACCTACAACCACCGGAGGGAGCCCAAAAGCAGAATTCACAACAGCCGAGATACAGGTCTTAGTGCTCGTGTTCTTAATAAGATCCTATGATTACAGCAGCCTCTGCATTATATGGGCATGTAGGTCATAGGAAGCTGAATATAATGATACCTTGATATCTGCGATCTGATGTCTTATTCCTGAGAAATCCACAATTTTCTTAGGTGTAAATGAGCTGTTAAGATCTATGGGCCGGACATAGATCTCCCTGAGAATCTGCCTCCAGGCCTTGTTTTAAATAGATGGGGGTATTACCAGTGTGACGTGTAATGGTTACCAGTGTGACGTGTAATGTCCGTTCTCTGCTCTCCTGATCTCACTGCAGAACTGTGTGTGATTATACCTGACACATCTGCAGGTTCCTCTCAGCTTCAGCTTCCATCTCACAGGCAGACAGTATTGCAATACAGCAGAGCTGTGAGAGCTGCAGCAAATGTGTAATAAGACAAAGTTCAGTTCTACTGTTCTGTGTTAGTTACACTGGTAACGCTCCCTGCCATTCAAAATTAATCTCTGGAGGCAGATTCTTATGCAGATCAGTGTCCGGCCCATAGCCTAGAACAGCTCCTTTACATATAAGAAAAACGTGGATTTCTCTGGAATAAGACATCAGATCACAGATATCAATGTATCATGTTATTCAGCTTCCTATGACCTACATGCCCATATAGACGGCTTAGGAGGGTGGATCCTACTGACAGATTCTCTTTAATAACATGTGCATTGAGAGGAAGAAGATATCTGCAAGTGCGACACACACAGCTGAGCTGTGAAGGGAAAGGCGTCTCAGGTACTGCACATGGGGACCTAAAACTATTGCACCTGTTTTCTTTTTTTATTAGAGCTAGATGTTACTGTACAATGTAGCATAAGAATTCACCTCGAAAAAAAAATATTTTATTTTATGCTGCCACATGTAACTGAAACTTAGTTCCTTTCTCCATTTTTCTTTAAACAATGATCTTCTTGCAGGCTCGGATTGGATGGAATGAAAATGCAGGTAAATGAATTCTTTTTAATCTTTTCTTCTTCCTATACACTTGGAAAATAGGAACTAGACAACCCTTTAGTAATGGGCACAGGGTGATGAGAAAAAAAATTTCTTTATCGCCTCTGTAATAATTATAGGGGATAATTCAGGAGACTCTTTGCGTGGAACAAGACAACAGGACACAGTTTTATAAGTGGTAAAGTTTATATTATCACACGGTGATTCAAGCAGGTGCAGAGAGAAACTCAAGTCCACAACACTTGGTCCAAATAATAAACGCAGCTTCGCAGTCAATAGGAAACTTCAGAGTTAGATGCAAACAAACAGAAAGTCTATGAAGCACAGTTATACTTGAGGAAACTTGACACGAATAGATCCTTGACTTAGTCCAGACACAGATAGATATGCTATTAGGCAGTTCAAATCATATCTTAGCTCAACCAGGGAGGCCTGGTTAATAGTCTCAGGTTTTGCAGAGCAGAAACAGCTTACATGTCCAGCAAATGCAGATGGAAGTAACACGAGCAGCAGATGAAGGAGGATTACTGAACACTGATGTATGCAGCAGGAACTCAGAGCAGAGTGGCAGGATCTCCAAAACAGGTTCACAGGAGCAGGTGCAAGTGCAAGGCCAGGGAGTAATAAGGAGCTGGATGCAAAGCAGAATAATCTAGCACAGACTGAAGGCTGGGGTGGAGTTTTATAGCAGGAAGACAAGTGCACATGAGACCAAAGACGCCATGTTGGAAAAGGGCAGTAATGCACAAAAGGTAAAAAATGTTCAGAGTCCTGACAGCCTCTCATTGGGGGACACAGGAACCATGGGTGTATGCTGCTGCCACTAGGAGGCTGACACTATGCAAATAAAAAAGTTAGCTCCTCCTCTGCAGTGTACACCCCACCGACTGGCATTATGCTCTTCCGTTTAGCTTAGTGTCAGTAGGAGGTGGACACGGGTGTTTCATTAGACCCTTATCTACCTCAATGTGTGTCGTTTCTTTTCAGGTTTTTCCGGAGGGATACAGGGTGAACAGTCACACCTGTAGTCCCATAATACAGACTATGAGTACGGCGTGTACTGCCACCTCGTATCCTCATAGATCCCTCTCCAGGACCAAGAGCCTAGCACACCAGCGTGCTTAGAAGTCCGGTCCTGGCTCTGTCCCCCACCCACTCGCCCACCAGAGCCTGTCGGTTGGAGGGGAAGAGGACGTCCATCACAGTTCCGTGGACGTCTCATTCCCCTCAGGTTAGTGTTATGATCCGGTGACTTTGGAGCCGCATGAGACTTTCTCAGGAGAAGTGGAATCTGTACTGACCGCAAACCCTGAACTTAACACCGCAACTAGAAGTAGCCGTGGGGTGTGCCTAACAACCCTAGACACCTCGACACAGCCGGAGGACTAAATACCCCTATAGATAGAAATAGGAATACTCACATGCCTCAGAGCAGAACCCCAAAGGATAGGCAGCCCCCCACAAATATTGACTGTGAATAGGAGAGGAAGGACACACACAGAGAGAAAACAGATTCCAGCAAAAGAGGCCACTCTAGCTAAACAGGGAAGGATAGACCAGAATACTAAGCGGTCAGTATTAAAACACTAAAAATATCCACAGCAGAAAATACAAAAAGTTCCACAATCCAACTAAAGACATGGAATGTATATCTGCAACTCCTGAGAATCCAGCAAGACAGAGAAATCACTGATACAATCTAAGCTGGACAAAAAAACACTGAATAGCACTAAATCATAAGCACACGGCATGTGTGCCATGAAAACCAGACACTTATCTTTGTAGATTTGGCAGCAAGGCAGAGGAACCAGGCAAGGACAAAACCTCCCAAAACAATGGACAACTGGCAAGGACTAATGAATCCTGCAAACCTAAATACCCCAGTCAGAACTGCAATCAGCAGAAACACCTGACCAGGGCTGCCACTCAGAAACAACTGCATTACCACCTACAACCACCGGAGGGAGCCAAAAAGCAGAATTCACAACAGGGGACATCCAGGCCGGCAGCAACCTGGTATCCGTTTTCTCGTCTGCCGTGAGTAGCTCTGCACTGCAGACTGACACCCCCCTCTGCCCCACTGTCCCTTAACCCACTCGCATTTTCTTCAGGGACCTCTTCAATATGTCTAACTCTAAAGGGGGCTGCTCTTGTCCTCCTACTTCTTCCTCTTCTGCCTTAGTCAAGTACTTTGCATGTTCGTGCTGTAACAGCAAACTTCCCTCAGTTCAGTCCTCTCCGCTCTGTCAGGCCTGCAGCAACCCGATTGTTCCCACCGCCCAGGATCCCCCGGCCGATCCACCCGAGAGTGATACCCCCATCCCAGGCTGGGCTTCCTCTCTGTCACAATCGGTGGCCGATCTAACACGGGTGTCTCAAACCCTGGTGTCCGTGCTGGACCGATTAACTCTGCAGACCCCCGCAGTAGCCAGCGGGTCGCAGGAGCCTCCGCCCAAGCCTTCCTTGATTAGCCGCAAAAGGTCCAGACAGGAACGTCGGTCTGAGTCCTCTTCTCGCTCCATCTCGCCAGTCGGTCCTCTGCGGTCGGCGTCCTCCCTCTCCTGAGTCAGGCGAGGCGTTCTCTGATGCGCTTTCGGAGGATGTTTCGGAGCTGGATTCGAACCAAATCGCTACCATGAGGGATATCGTTCAGAATCTCATTGGAGCGATAAATCTAACCTGTGGCATCAAGGAGTCCTCTACGGAACCCACAGATCAGGCGGTTTCGTTTAGACGGGCTAAACCACCTTCCAAGTTTTTCGCTCCTCACCCGGAATTCGAAGAGATTATGACCAGAGAAAGAGAGAACCCAACCAGACGCTTTCAGAGAGGAAAGCGACTTGGCGTTTTATATCCCTTTTCTCCGGAGCTCACTGCTAATTGGACTGCTTCTCCTTCGGTGGACCCTCCAGTTTCCAGACTGTCCACCAACACAGTCCTCCCACTGTCCGGCGGAGCATCTCTGAAGGATTCTAACAATAGAGTCATAGAATCTTTCGCAAAGTCAGCCTTTGAAGCGGCCTCAGCTAGTCTTTGCCCGGCCTTTGCTTCCACTTGGGTTTCAAAATCCATATCCAAATGGGCCAAACAGCTCCGTCAGGGCATTCTGGACGGGGTTCCATCTGGACAGCTGGTGGAACTTGCCAACCAGATTTCTCACGCAGGTGAATATCTGGTCTCCACCTCCCTGGACGCTGCGTCTTGTGTGGCTCAGGCGTCCGGCAACGCGGTTGCCATCCGCCGGACCGTTTGGCTTAAGGCCTGGCAGGCGGATTTGTCTTCTAAAAAGTCCCTTAACAGCCTGCCTTTTCAGGGGTCTCGTCTCTTTGGTTCTAAGCTGCACAAAATCATTAAGGACGCTACAGGGCGCACAAGTTCCCTTCTTCCCCAGGCCAAGCCTCGTCGCCCTCCTCCTAGACATCAATTTCGGTCTTTTCGGCCTTTTTGTCGCTTTGCGGCATCGAATTCCTTCTCCCAGCAGCAACAGAGGCCACAGGCACGTCATGAGAAGAAGACGGTATCCTTTAGGCCCACTCCTTCCTGGCATCCTCGCTACTCCCAGGGTAGATCTTCCAGGTCCAGGACTGGAGGAACCACCTCGGCATGACTCTCGGCTAGTCGTCAGCCCACCTCCCAGGCTGGGCCGCCGTCTCCTCTTCTTCAGGGACGTCTGGATCTTCTCAGTAGAGGACGCATGGCTCAGGGAAGTTGTATCCTCGGGATACAAGATAGCGTTCGTTTCACGACCCCAGGATCGTTTTTTCGAATCCCGATCTCCAAGAGATCCCACTCTAGTTCTGGGTTTCTTTGCAGCCATCACTTCTCTCCTCAAAGCCGAGGTAATTGTTTCCGTCCCAGAAAAAGAACGGTTCACAGGTTTCTATTCAAACCTTTGTGGTACCGAAAAAAGACGGCAGGGTGCGTCCCATCTTCTGATATTCCCGGGACATCACCGATACCTGCGCTTTGCAGTGCTTCAGGAACATTTTCAGTTCGTCGCCCTGCCGTTCGGTCTTGCAACCGCCCCAAGAGTTTTCACGAAGATCATGGTGGCGCTGATGGCCATCTTGAGGGTCAGAGGCCTGGTTCTGTTTCCATTCCTTGACGACATCCTCATCAAGGCTCCGTCCTTTTCTCAGGCCCACGAAAGCCTGTCCATCGTTCTCGACACCCTAGCCCGTTTCGGGTGGCTGGTCAACCAGAAGAAGTCCTGCCTTATTCCTTCTCAGCGCATCATCTTTCTGGGCATGCTCTTCGACACTCGTCAGACCAAGGTCTTTCTTCCCGAAGACGAGATCCATTCTTCGTCGGGACATACGCGTGCTCCAGGGCTCTCGGTCTCCCTCCTTCTGTTCGACCATGAAGGTTTTAGGGAGGATGGTAGCAACATTGGAAGCAATTCCCTTCGCCCAATTTCACTCGCGACCTCTTCAGCAAGCCATCCTGTCTCAGTGGAGCAGGTCTGTCTTCTCCCTGGACCGCCCGATCCGACTCTCTCCCCTGGTCAAACGGTCTCTCAACTGGTGGCTCACGTCACCTCTCGTCTCCCAGGGCAGGTCCTTCCTTCCAGTTCACTGGCAAGTGGTGACGACGGATGCTAGCCTACTCGGCTGGGGTGTGGTGTTTCGCCACCTGACTGTACAGGGCCGCTGGTTGGCGCAGGAGTCAACCTTGCCGATCAATGTCCTCGAGATCCGGGCCATTTTTATGTTCCTTCGTCACTGGGAAGGGATTTTCAGGGGCCTTCCAATCCGAATCCACGGCGGTGGCATATGTCAACCATCAAGGGGGGACTCGGAGCGCCTTGGCCGAGGTATCCAAGATCCTCCTCTGGGCAGAGGCAACAGTTCCGGTGATATCCGCGGTGCATATCCCCGGCGTGGACAATTGGGCTGCCGACTTCCTCAGCCGTGAGGGTCTCGCGGCAGGGGAATGGTCCTTGCATCCGGAGGTCTTCCATCAGATTTGTCTTCGATGGGGGACTCCGGACGTGGATCTCACGGCGTTTCGAATGAACAGGAAGGTTCCGCAGTTCGTCTCCAGGTCTCGCAATCCTCTTGCTGTGGGCGTCGACGCTCTGACCATTCCTTCGTCACAGTTCGTGCTGCCCTACCTGTTCCCACCCTTTCCATTACTTCCCAAACTGTTGAAAAAGATCAAAGCGGAAGGGGTGCCGCTCATTCTGATCGCCCCGGATTGGCTCAGGAGAGCTTGGTTCGCGGAGCTCGTCAATCTTCTCGCGGACGCTCCCTGGCGCCTTCCAGACAGGCCCGATCTGCTGTCTCAGGGTCCGATCTGCCACCTGAATTCTCGGTCGCTCAGTTTAACGGCGTGGCTGTTGAGACCGCAGTTCTAAGAGCGTCCGGCCTTTTGGACCGGGTGATTCACACCATGATCCAGGCTCGGAAGCCTTCTTCCAGGATCTACTATCGTACCTGGAAGGCTTACTTCCGTTGGTGCGAGTCCAACCGCATTTCATCTATGTCCTTTTCCCTGCCTTCCATTTTGGCCTTCCTTCAGGCAGGACTGGATTCGGGCCTAGCACACACTGGACGAGCGGTGGATACCGCGTCCATCTTATCTTCCACTTGTGCCGGATTTGGCCAGTTCTCAATTGACTCTCTATTGACTCTCTACTAAGAGTGGGGCTTAACCCTTTGGTGACCCATAAGCTTAAAATGCTCTAAGAGAGGTACATTGATGAAGGTCTAATTTTGACCGAAACGTCTATTGTATGTACTCTCCTTTACTGATTAAATCTTTATTGCATCTCACTACGTGTGTGCCAAGTTATCTCTAATATTATATGGTTTGGGCACCTACTTGAGCACCACAACCAATAGTTGTGCCTACGGCTTTATTTACAAATTCGCTGTCAGTTCTATCTTGGAAGGTGGCCTTTCTTGTGGCCATCACTTCTATCTGCCGCGTTTCCGAGTTGGCGGCCCTGTCTTGCCGTCCTCCATTCTTGGTCATCCACCAGGACAAGGTGGTCCTCAGGCCTCCGCCTTCTTTTCTTCCTAAGGTGGTTTCCACCTTCCACCTCAACGAGGACATCGTTCTACCTTCCTTTTGTCCAGCTCCGACTCATCCTCTGGAGCGATCGTTGAACAAGCTGGACCTCGTCAGGGCAGTGAAGATCTACCTGGATAGAAAGTCCACTTTCCGGAAGACGGATTCTCTTTTCATCATTCCTGATGGCTTGCGCAGAGGCCAACCGGCATCTAAGGTGACTATTGCTCGCTGGATCAGAATGGCAATTCTGATCCTCCTGGGATCAAGGCTCGCTCTACCCAGGCAGTCAGCGCCTCCTGTGCGGTGCACCACAGGGCTTCCGCCCTACAGCTTTGCAAAGCGGCAACCTGGTCTTCCATCCACACGTTCGCCAAATTTTACAAGGTCCATACCTACGCTTCGGCGGATGCCAGCCTAGGCAGAAGGATCTTGCAGGCGGCAGTGGTGAGTCCTCTGGCCTGATGGAAGTCTGTTTCTTCCCGCCCTTGGGACTGCTTTGGGACGTCCCATGGTTCCTGTGTCTCCCAATGAGAGGCTATAAAGAAAACAGGATTTTTGGTAGCTTACCGTAAAATCTGTTTCTTGGAGCCTCCATTGGGGGACACAGCACCCTCCCAATGTTTCTCAGTTTCTGTTGTTTTATGTTCTATGACTGTTCTCACGTTTACAGTTCTCAAGCTTGTGGTTATGGTTTTCATTTCATTTCAATGATCTTTTTATTAAATAATATGCAATATTACAAATGAACTTTTGAGCGAACAAAAAAATATTGACATATTAAGTATATTATTACATCCATTCACGTACAACTTAAGAATGTCAGACAATAAAAAAAGAACTGTATCTGTAAGTGATAGGAAGATGATGTAGGCTAAGAGGACGAGAAAAGAAAAAAAAGGTAAGAATAAGGGGACTTAGGTGGGTGTAGAGTAGGGAGGGGTGGAGGGAGGGGGACAGGAGGGTGGGCACCAAGGGTGAGTTCATTTAGCTGATACTGAACTTAAGAAGGTTAATTGAGATCTGAATTGAGTCCATGGAGACCAGACGTTAAGAAATCTGCTGTGAGTATTATTGACTCTTGCCGCTAATTTCTCCACGTAGTATAACTGATCTATTTTAAGGTAAAGTTGTTGGGTGGTGGGCGTAATAGTTGAGTTCCATTTAGATGGGATTAGCGTTTTCCCGGCTGCTAGAACATATTGAGCTAGTTTTGAAGCTTTGCTGTCTTGAGGCCAAATCGGAAGATTCAAAAAAAGGTTCTCTGGCTTCAGTGTTACACGTTTACCCAAAAGTGTAAATATGACTTGGGATACTTCTTTCCAGAAAGGACAGATCTGTGGGCATGTCCACCAGATATGAAAATAGCTTCCTTCATTGGTCCCACATCTCCAGCAATTATTAGATGAGGCTCTGTGCCATTTATGTATCTGTTTGGGGGTGACATACCATCTTGTAATAATTTTATAAGAGTTCTCTTGTATGCGGACGCAATTTGAGGGCCCATGAGAGTTTTTATAGATATACTTGATGTGTTGCTCAGTTAGAGGGATCCCTATGTCCTTTTCCCAATGGGCTAAGTATGCTCGTTTCAGGGGTGTATCTATGGTTAATAAGGTTTGGTAAATCGTTGAAAGAATTTTTCGAGGGGGTTCAAATCTGGCACAGAGGACCTCAAAGGGAGTTAGTATTCTGTTCAAATCAATTGGCCGGTTTGGTGGAGAGAAAAGATGGGCCAATTTCCCATGTTGAAGAAAGGTGAGGCCCGATAGGCCTGGAATTTTACGTAGGTCATGTAATGGGAGAAGTGACCCATCTTCAAGCAATTGCTCGATTGATATACGGGCAGCGGATATGGGGAGAGTGTCTATCAAATCGGAGACTCTGGTCAATGGGGAGAAGGATGGAGCCAGGGTTTCACCCCACTTCTTCCAGATTTTTAAGGTAGCTAGCGTAAAATTGTTTTTATGGTCCTTAAGATTTAGTATTTTATTGCGGTTTAATAAGATAGAGCGCAGTGGCATGGGAGACATTGCTTCCTCTACTTGAAGCCATTGTTGTTTTCCTTTATCATTTCTGAACCAGTGGATCGTTCTAGCTAGGTGAGAGGCTTGATAGTATTTGACAATGTCTGGGGCACCCATGCCACCTTTGTCTTTCGGTAGGGTGAGGGTTTGGAAATTAATGCGGGGTTTACATTTTTGCCATATATATTTAAAAAATAATGAGTGGACTTTAGTTAGAAAGGATATGGGTATATGGATTGGGAGCATATTGAAGACGTATATAAATTTGGGGAGAATGAGGCTTTTTAGTATATTTTTTCTTCCAATCCAGGAAAGAAAGGGGTCCTTCCAAGATCTGAGATTGGTGGCTGTAGTTTGGTATAGTTTGTTAAGATTGAGCTCAAATAAATCTTTGTGAGACGCACTTATTTGAATTCCTAGGTAAGTTAAACTTTTGGGTTGCCACGGGAAGGGGAATGTAGATTTGAGTTTCCTCATTATATTGTTTGGTATGCCTAGATTTAACATTTCTGATTTAGTCTCATTTATTTTGAAGTTAGATAGTTTGTGGTTATGGTTTTCAACCTTGTTATTTATCTCCTACTGCTTTCTCATTAACTGAAGAGTATAATGCCAGTCGGTGGGGTGTATACTGCAGAGGAGGAGCTAACTTTTTTATTTGCATAGTGGCAGCCTCCTAGTGGCAGCAGCATACACCCATGGTTCCTGTGTCCCCCAATGGAGGCTCCAAGAAACAGATTTTACGGTAAGCAACCAAAAATCCTGTTATTCAGTATACTTCCTAGACTGGCCCCACAACACTGACTATGGAGGAGAGGGGCCGGTTTTGGGAGATGAGTATCATTTTTTTTAAATTCTATTTCCTATCTCCTTTAGATCGCTACTGGACAAACCCTTAGGGTATGTGCACACGTCAGGATTTCTTCAGGATTTTTTGCGTTTTTTTTTAGGATTTCCCTGATAAAAACGCTATAATACCACATAAAAAAACGCATACATTATGCATCGTATCATTTAGAATGCATTCCGCATTTTTTGTGCAAATGTTGCTTTTTTTCCGCAAAAAAACGCAATCCGGAAAAAGAAGCAATATGTTCATTATTTTTGCGGATTTTTTGCGGATTTCCCATGAAATTGGAGTGTCTGGGAAAAAACGCAAAAATTCCGCAAAAAAAAAAAAACGCGTAAAAAACGTGCAAAAAAAAATCGCATGCGGATTTCTGGCAGAAATGTCTGGATTTTGTCAGGAAGATTTCTGCAAGAAATCCTGACGTGTGCATATACCCTCAAACTAAAGGCTGAAATCTATGTCTTTTTTATTTTATTGGTATCTTTGTTGCTTACACCACTGCACCCAGATATTTCCTGCCGTATATCGCCCTTTGGAGGTCCTGTTCGCCCTACAAGCAGTCAGGTTGCCTACATGGTAGAACACTTTATAACGTGACGTGTCAGGAGATTAGTTGGGGTTTATGAATTTAGAATCTCTAAAATTTTTACAACAAAGGGATTCCCAGCATGTTTTTGTTTTTCTCCCCGTGACGATGATGCAATTGTGTTTCTGCTAGGAGGTGTTTGAATTGCCTAACAAATGTTGATTGAGCTACCCTAGTGTTTACCAAGTTCCAGGTCTAAAGTGGTCAGGTTTTGCTCTGATTTTTATTCTCGCTGCTCCCCTGACCATTCTTTTGTTTTGGGATATTTTTTCTATATTTTTATTTTATTTTTTGTCATAAATCTGACATACAGTTTCAGAAATATAGGCCTTTTTTATTTAGTGATAATTTTCATAGTCTTTACAAGGCGGCAGGGCTCACAAGATAATTATGCAAAACAGGTTACATATGCCCTTAGATAACCCTGGGAGCAACGTCTCCTTGGTAAAGAACATAAACATTGGCATTAGATAAAAAGGCCAGAGATCTGGGACCATATGGTGGATTTAAAAAAGAAGAAATAAAAAAAAAATATATATATATATATATATATATATATATATATATATATATATATATATATATATACATATATATATATATATATATATATATAATGATTTTTTTTTCCCTTGGTTCCATAAAATTAGATCAAAAACGGACATGTGTAGAACTTCTTTTGGTCCTCGAAAATCACGGATATGTGAATGGCCCCATAGTGTATCACGGGTATGAGTGCTATCCGTGAAAACCACAAGTTGTACTCGTACGCGACAATCAGACGTCTGAATGAGGCCTGAGTGCGTGTGAGATTTTAGTGATATTTTTAACAACTTGGTAGCTTTTCATTCGTAGGTACCATGTGCTGTGTCCACGTGTGTAGCCAAAATGTAACAGTTGTCTGTTCATTTTTCGCAGGGAACAAATGGATCGCAGCTCTGGGACACGGCATTTGCAATACAGGCATATTTAGAGGTAAAGTATGTGAACTACAAGCAGTTGTGCCTCATCTCGGGGACATTTTGTAAGATTTAATTTATTTTATTTACATTAGTGAAAAAAAACATGAAAAAAAATTACAATAAAGCCCATATTTTTTTTTTCATATCAGTTTCTATAATTTGTTTCAGTATGTTTTTATTGTTTTGTTTTTTTTATTTTTTTTGCCGTCTGTCTACAGGCTGGAGCACACCGGAAAAAACTATTTGAGAAAACATTGGAGAAGGCGCATGAATTTCTTCGTATTACACAGGTGACGTTTTGGAAAATGTTAAAAGGAGCTTGAAGAGATGTGAACACTATATACATCTTTTGAACATTTTTTTTTTTATTTTTGCAGTTGATTATTTCATTAAAATGTTTTGCCTTTCGATTTGTAGAGCTTGCAGGTTATGCTGCTCTTTTTTGTCTTCATTAGTTCAGATGAGATGATGAATCTTGAAGCTAATCTTAGCTTTTATATATATATGTGTATATATATATATATATATATATA
Source organism: Ranitomeya variabilis (assembly GCF_051348905.1). Classification (NCBI taxonomy): domain Eukaryota; kingdom Metazoa; phylum Chordata; class Amphibia; order Anura; family Dendrobatidae; genus Ranitomeya; species Ranitomeya variabilis. Next base: position 187,628,672 of record NC_135238.1, on the reverse strand, counting down.
TATATATATATATATATATATATATATATATATATATATATATATATATATACACACAAATAAAATTAACATAAATGAAGAATCTGAGCTTAGATTAGCTTCGGCACAGGTCACAGAGCTTACATGATGCAATGAGAAAAGTATGCTATCGAGCAGCGTGCACTGTTCTGTATTACATGCAAGCTCTACAAGTTACACAGTAGTACATTTTTAATAACCGACAACTGCAAGCCTGTTCTTTTTATTTATTGTGGCATCCCAGGAGTCATACGTTGTGGTTTTTGGGTGACAAAGTCAGATGAGGGCTTGTTTTTTTTCTGTGATCAGTTGTGTTTGTCAGTCACATACACATAATATATGATTAATTTCTTTATGTTGCAGATACCTGATAACCCACCAGAGTACAAGAAATTCTACAGACAGATGAACAAGGTGGGTATATATTATAAAGGAGTGTTCATGGTCATCTGTAGGTTTCCTGAGGGGGCAGGTGTATTTACCATACAAATTATATGACCGTACATCATTCTTCCTAACAAGTGACTCTTTTAGAAACGCAGTATCCGATATCTTGTTTTCCTTTGAGTATTTTCAGTACTATGACTTTTTGTTGTAATCCAGGGCGGATTCCCATTCAGCACTCGGGACTGTGGTTGGGTTGTAGCAGATTGTACTGCGGAGGGGCTGAAGTCTGCAATGCTGCTCCAAGAAAACTGCTCTTTCTTATCTGAACATATTCCGAGGAGCAGATTACGGGATGCCGTCGATGTGGTAAGAAACGTTCAGCCGTGTATGTGGGAATTGGTGGTCTTCTGTGATGTAACTTGATAATTTCGATGTGCTGTAGCTACTTAGTATGAAGAATTCTGATGGCGGATTTGCTACCTATGAAACCAAACGAGGTGGCCGCTTGTTGGAAAGGCTCAATCCCTCTGAAGTGTTTGGTACGTACATAGTAATGTAATAAATACATCCTGATGAGGAGCATGGAGATCACATTCAATGCTTTCACTCACTGCAGGCGATATTATGATTGACTACACCTATGTGGAGTGCACATCTGCTGCAATGCAAGCCTTGAAACATTACCAAGCCTGGGACCCGGACTACAGAGCACATGAAATCGGGTAATTTCTCAGACCTTCTTCTTCAAAGGCAATGTTACATATTCCTGATGTTCAGAAAATTATTTACTTTATATAAATTTGCCTTTCGGATTTGTATGGCAAACTCATTTAAAGGGGTTGTGTGGTCAGAAGATATTGATGCCCTATCCTCTTGACTAGGAGCTGTTCTGCAGTACCTGGCAGTGGCTGCTATACGGAGAATGAAGCTGATCAGTTTGGGTCCTGGGTATCTGCCCACCACCGATCTGATATTGATGGCCTAGCCAAAGGAAAAGTCATCAGTATCTTAAGATTAGAAAACCTCTTTCAGGTTTTTTCATCTTAAAGCACCTTCCAATAATATATTATAAATGCATGACCGTTTGTAAATGATCGAATTCTGGTATTACCGCTGCACTGGCACTTTTAGGTCTGTGACATTGCATCCACAGTACTGTTCTTCTTGTCCAGAATTCCCTTTCCAGCAGGGAAAGCAAATGGCCCTCATATAGAAAGGAGTTCTTTTTCAAAACTATGATAGGCAACTGCACTGATTTTCTTATCGGGACTTTTCTCCTTTTTTTTTTGTTTACTTAGGGAAACTCTCAAACAAGGCCTGGATTACTGTCGCAGGGTTCAGCGTAAAGATGGATCCTGGGAAGGGTAAGTATTCTAGAACTGTGTTATCATTTAGACTTTTGAACTTTTGGTAAAATCCTTCTCTCGATGAATACCTTAAGGAGCGCAGAACCTTGGGCGTAGAACCTTCCAGTAGTAGGCAGAAAAGAAGCCTTGGCTCTGTCTGGTGGGCTAACTGGCCAGCTGAGGTTTGTGCCAAAAGCAGCAAGAGAGCAAAAAAAAAAAATGTGTAAAAGTAGAACCAACATGATCTGAACCCGGGGAAGAGAGCCATGTGCAAAGGGGTCGGAAATCAACTCTGGAGAGCAGTAAAATATGTATAGGGTGGGACTGGTGTGCCCTAGTGTAGTCAACAGCAAAGGGGTTTTACAAGAAGTGTAAAGGTTTAATTTTCTCCGTAATAGCAATGGACCTGTTGGGAGGATAATGGTTTTTGTAGCAGAAAATTTGCATTAAAAAGCTGCCGTGTGAGCACGCTGCCCTCCACATGTTCTCTTGTGTGGCGCTTTCCACATCACCCCCACCAGTTTACTTTTTATTCTACCTAATATCAGCCTCCTAATGACAGATCCTGAACCAATGATGCTGGGTCCCCAATGCTAAGGACAAGAAATGTTGTTGTTTTTTCTTAGTTTAATATATTCTTCTATTTCTCCCCGTTGTCCAGGTCCTGGGGTGTGTGCTTTACATATGGCATATGGTTTGGACTGGAGGCCTTTGCTTGCATGGGATATAAGTACTCAGATGGGTGAGTGTCATCAAGGAGCCGACACGTAGATGCAAAACAATGTCTGATATGTTAGTTGTTGAGTTGTGTGCAGTCGTTGGGATTAAGGTTGTGCAAGGGGATATTATTAGTTAAAATGATTACTTTTTTATCTACTATCACTCCAAAAAAATTACAACTTGAGGGTGAAGAGGTTGACCCTGACTTTTATTTTCTTCAGTTGTCCTAAATGGGTATTCCCATCTCTAAGATCCTTTCCCAATATCTAGTAGGTGTAGTACTAATATTATCAAATACCTCCAACTAGAAATGTAGAATAGTTCTTCTGATTCGCTATGTCTCTTACCTCATGTGCAGGGCATTGCAGTAGCTTAGATATCCATGGTTACAACCACTGGCGTAGTGATAGTTGCTACTGGTCGTAACCATGGATACCTAAGCTATACCCTGCACATGAGGTAAGGGACATGACTAATCAGAAGAACTCTACTGAATTTCTAATTGGAGGTATTTGCTAATATTATTATTATTGCACCTGCTACATATTGGGATAGGATCTTGGATATGGGAATGCCACTTTAGCTCTAACAGGCATTTATGTTACCTAGAAACAAAGAAAAACTTAGCAGAGGAAGTTATTGCTGGCATTTGTGAAATGAATTGATTTCTACTAATCCGCCTTGTTGTGTCCTACACCATTCAGTTGCCCGGAGGTCACCCGTGCCTGCGATTTTCTTCTCTCTCACCAAATGGAAGATGGAGGCTGGGGGGAGGACTTTGAATCATGTGAAGAGAGAAGATATGTTCAGAGTGCCAGCTCTCAGCTACACAACACCTGCTGGGCACTGCTGGCTCTGATGGCCGTCAGGTACGACCACTTTTATGGCGACTGGTGCTGGATGTTCTCTTTGCACTGAGGTTTACAAAAGCTGACTGTGCATGTTCCCGGAAATATGGGGCCGGTTCTCGCTGTAGAGCACAATCTGCATTCACACATCCACATGTCAAGGTCCGAGCATGGATCCATGGACTGTTCACGGGTCTCCTGGCCCAAACTTGGCAGCCTCAAATATGCTTATGACGCTGTCAAGTTCGGATCAGGAGACCCGTGGACAGTCCATGGATTACGGCCCGTGCTCAGACCGTGACGTACGGATGTGTGAATGCGACATGCTTTTTATGTGCTGTACTGATTACAGGGTCGGGCTGTGTGATAGAAGCTTTCTGTTGAGCTTGCTGATCTTTTGCAGGTTTCCCAATGTTGGTGTTTTGGAGAGAGGAGTAAAACTGCTACTGGAGAAGCAGCTCAGCAACGGAGACTGGCCTCAGGTACAGCAAAATATAGAAACACATAAAATAGATTTATATCAAAGAACCTAAAAATGCTTTCATTGTTAAAAAAAAAAAAAAATATAACAAAAATCAGTAATTTATAGAAGCCTTGGTTTGATTCCTCTGTGACTCAAAATAGCCCCCAAATAATGAGGAGTATTTTCTTGAGATACAGTATGGGATATTTGGTGCCTGACATGGGGGGGGTCTTATGGTTTTGGGTAAGATATTAGACCCACAGTATGTTAAGCGCAGAGTTACCATTGCCAGACAGTGTTAATGAGAAATGCTCTTTGTTCTATGATGTAACCTTGTTATGTTGGAAAATCCTCTATAAAATTAATTAAAAAAAAATATGATGGTGCAGGGTTAAAGCTTCTGCTCATAGGATGAGCGTGTTCTGTCTCCAGGTATCAAATGCAAACCCTGTGGAGAAGACAGAAGTGGTTTATTACTGCATTTGTCTTCTTTTTCACTGGCTACATAGCTCTCAATGACCGCTGTGTAGCGTGCCGAAGCATTGGCACTGCTGACCAGTAGAGTGCACTGTCAGTCATTACATGTCTTACGCTGGTAACAGCATTTAACATGTTAACAGCCGTGGGTGGATTGCGATTCCACCCGCGGCTATTAGGGGCTCATGCCAGCTGATGAAATTAGGTAGTCCAACCACGCCCCCACCCAGGGGCGGACACAGACAGCTTGGGGCCCCTGTGCAGGAAATGTGTCTGGGCCCCCCCTCTTATAAAGGCGACAAAGCTACATTATATATATATATATATATATATATATATATATATATATATATATATATATATACAGTATATATATAGCTCCACACACATACATGTATATATATTAAATAGTCTCCTTTATTATGTATATTGCCGTCCCTTATTATACAGTGCCCTCTCCTATTATGTACTGCACTGTCCCTTACATATTGGATTTTATAGAGCCCTGTGTTTTTATTACATACCGTCCTGTCTTGTTAGCTGTAAAATGCAATGATGGCTGATGGAGCATAAGAAAGCTTCTTTTCTAAAGGAGGAGCTGATGGACTGGTAGTCTGGTCACCGGCTCCTCCATCAGTAGCCATTTTATATCTAACAAGAGAGGGGACCATGTAGTAAAAGAAGGCGCTGTGAATAACAAAAATATCAAGAATACACTATGTAAGAGACTGCACTGTACATAACAGCAGAGGAAGCTATATAATAAAGGAGGGCATCATACATAGCTAGAGAGGATGGTACGTAATAAGGGACGGTGTTATACATAACAGAAGAGGAAACTATGTAACTAAGGATGGTTTTATACATAATGAGTACACTATATACTAAGGGACTGTGCTATACATAATAAGTGAGTACACTTTATACTAAGGGACTGTGTTAGACATAATAATCGATAATACCGTCTTCCTCCACCTCCCCCTGATCCTAAATCCATTATAAATCCCCCTTCCTCCCATCCAAATCCCCCTTCCTCTCACCCCAGTCCCCCACATCCCTCATTGTCCTCCTCCCCACGCATCCCATTATTGCCCTCTTCCCCACCTCCTTAATTGCCCTCTTCACCACCTCCATTATTGCTTTCTCCCCACCACCCCATTATTGCCCATTCCATCACCTCCATCATTGCCTCCTCCCCACCACCCCATCATTGTCTTTTCCACTGCCACCATCATTTCCTCCTCCCCACCACCCCATCATTAAACATTCCAGGACCTCCATCATTTCCTTCTCCCCACCATCCCATTATTGCCCTTTCTACCACCCCCATAATTGCTTTCTCCCCCACCACCCCTATCATTGCCCTCTCCGTCAACCCAATCATTGCCTTCTGCCCCATCATTGCCTTCTCCATCAACCCTTCCTGCATGAAGGCAGGAAGACAACATATGATGTATGCAGTATGTCATATTTCGTTAAGGGCTTATACAGTCTGGGGAGACTTTTCAAAACTAGTAGTAGGCAAAATGATGTAGCTGCCTACAGTATATCAATGCATCAGTGTATAACTATATATATGAAGTGCACTCATAGTACATACCTATATAATAAAATGCATACATATACTGTAGAATATGCCCATGTATAATAAACACCTGTGTCTACTGCATATGTGACATACTATACATTAATGTATAAGGGTATGGTTCCACGGTCAGGAATCGGCAAAGCTTTGGATGCAGCACATGTCCGCTCAGTCCAAAGCGCTGCCGGCTTTTGTACGAGTGATGATTCCGCATGTGTTCATTGAACACATGCGGAATCACCGCATCCTATACAGTGGACTGTGATATTTATCTTGCGGAGACTGAGCGTCTCCGCAAGATAAATAGACATGCTACGGTCTAGAAAGATGCGCCGCATGTTCGTCTCCGCAGGGAAGCTGCGGGTGCCGCTGCTTACATAGTAGACATTGGATTCCTTGAAATCTCATGCACTATGCTGTAACATCCGGCTGCTGCGGATTGGATGCTGCGGATGTACACAGCGTCCAATCCGCAGAGTTTACCGACAGTGGAAACATACCCTTATATGTGTCTATGTATTGTACCTGTGTGTTTAATGCAACAGATACAGTATATGTGAAAAAGTCTTCACTGGGGGATGGGCTCAGGGGTCAGTCCCAGCCTGGATCTGATACTGCAGTGATGACTGGAGTCCCGTCAGAGAATAGACCCAGTGATTTAGTGACTGTGTTCCCGAGTTCTGAGCTCTCTGGTCCCTGCTGTGTGTGGATGAAAATCCTGCACTGACCAGAGAACACAAAGCTCCGGGGTCACAGTCAGTAAATCACTGCTTCTAGTCTCTGACTGCAGCCCCTGCCTCCCCTCTTTACTCTGCACACAATCCGTCACATTCAGACCGTTCTTTACCTCCTGTTCAGGGGGTGATTGAGGTCCTGCACACAGCTGCAGCTTCCTTCCAGGCATGAGTGTGCAGACGCCGTTCTGCACAGGCTGGAAGTGTGTGCAGGGAGAAGGGGATGATCTAACAACAAGCACCAGACAGGAGGAGCAGCTGTGAAGAAGACAGGAGATGTCTCACCTCTGCGCACGGATCCTATCCTGAAGCCGCACGCCGGCAGCTTCCTGTCTCGCACAGACAGCCGCAGCGCGGAATGATGATGTCATTCAGCCGCTGCTGTCTGTGTGAGAAAGGAAGCAGGATGGATTCATTCCCTGCAGAGATCCGTTGCCATTTTCTCTTGCAGGCAGCGGAGCTGCAGGGATTGCTCCCTGCCTGCCGCACATGAGGGCAATCTGGCCAGGGGGCCCCCGGAGCCTCGGGGACGGATAGACTGGCCAGATTGCCCTCTATATTAGCCGCTCTGCAGGGGCCCCCCAGAGCCTCCGGGCCCCGGTGCAGCTGCACCGGTTGAACCGGCGGTATGTCCGCCCATGCCCCCACCACTGACTGGTATCTTTCTGCCTATGCACAGTGTACATAGAAAGCTGACAATTAGTGGTGTGGCCGAGGTTATACAGAGCTCAGGATTCAGAGATCTACAGCAGAGAAAACTGATTTTATCAGAACTCCTGCACCCAGTAAAGTAAGTGGTGGAATCAGGGTCTCTGCCCCTACATCATGCTGCTGTCAGTTGGGATAGCAAAAACCTGGTGACAGATTCCCTTTAAGGCCTGGTCATTAAGGGGTTAAACATGCTCGGATTCAATCCGTCACTTATGAACTCCCCTTTACCCACAGAAACCTGTAATAATACATCTTATATTTTCTTTCCAGGAAAATATATCAGGTGTCTTTAACAAGAGCTGTGCGATCAGCTACACTTCATACCGAAATGTATTCCCCATATGGACACTTGGTCGTTTTTCCCATCTTCACCCAGAGAATCCCGTGGCCGGAGTTCATAAGAGCCGGCATGGCTGAAGGAAGGCAAATAACAGTATGAAGAAATGTCCTGGCTGCTGCCCTGCTGATATTCTTCTAAGAATTAACAGATTAATTTTCCAATTTTATTTTTTGTAGAATGATCATTTCCCGGTTCTGAGTTCCTTGGTGTGCGCAGTAGATAATTTAGGGTAATATGGGTGTTATTTCAGTTTTAGGCATTTCAGTAATTTAAATTAAATGAAGGCTCTGAGATGTTTTTCATGTAAAACCAGAACTTGAGAACTGAGCACCGAGGATGATATAATGTAATTACTTGAAACAAGAAAAGTAATGATACAAGTGAATATATCTATGAATAAACTAGATGGTGGCCCGATTCTAACGCATCGGGTATTCTAGAATATGCATGTCCAGTTAGTATATTGCCCAGCCACGTAGTATATTGCCGAGGCACGTATGTCACAGGTCCAAAAAATAAAAAATAAACATACTCACCTAACGATCCGAGGGGCCCTTGTAGTGTATCATACTCACCATTCTTGTCGCTGCTCCTATGCGTCCTGTGTCTCCTCTTCCTGGGATCCTCTTTCTGTGCAGATGGTAGTGCTCGGCTTCAGGAAAATGGCCGCGGGATGCTGCGCGTGCGAAGATCGAGATCGCGGCGGCCATTTTCCTGAAGCCGAGTTCCATTGCAAGTGCCAGGGCTGGTGGGAGCAGGACCTATGAAGACGTCGCGGTCACGTGACCGTGACGTTACGGCAGGTCATTGCCGCACACCAGCCCTGGGACGGGACCTCACCGCAAGCTGACGCTTGTAATGGAGCGGTCCGGGGAGCGTGGCGAGGAGCGAGAAAGGCGGCGGATTGTGAGTATACAGGTTTTTTTTTTAAATTTATTATTTTTAACATTACATTTTGTACTATTGATGCCGCATAGGCAGCGTCAATAGTACAAAGTTGGGGACACACGGTTAATAGCAGCGGTAACGGAGTGCGTTACCCGCGGCATAACGCGGTCCGTTACCGCCGGCATTAACCCTGTGTGAGCGGTGTATGCGGGCGCCGGGCAGTGAGTGCGGGGAGTAAGCGGCCATTTTTTTCTGGACTGTGCGCGTCGCTGATTGGTCGCGGCAGCCGAGACCAGTCAGCGAACGAATAACCGTTACAGAAAGACGGAAGTACCCTTAGGCAATTATATAGTAGACTAGATGGCAGCCCGATTCTAAAGAATCGGGAGTCTAGAATCCATATATACTTTATTTATTCAAATGTAAGAATAATTTGGTGGGCGGGGACCCTCGGCCTCCGATTTGGTTGGCGGAGCCCCACGGCCTCCGATTTGGTGGGCGGGGTCCCTCTGCCTCCGCTTTGGTGGGCGGGGCCGCTCGGCCTTCGATTTGGTGGGCGGGGCTCCTCGGCCTCCGATTTGGTTGGTGGGGCCCCTCGGCCTCCGATTTGGTGGGCGGGGACCCTCGGCCTCCGATTTGGTGTGTGCTCTGCCTGGGGCCCCATAAGCTGCCTGGAGCCACTGTGCTCTGCCTGGGACCCCATAAGCTGCCTGGGGCCCCTGTGCTCTGCCTGGGGCCCCATATGCTGCCTGGGGCCCCTGTGCTCTGCCTGGGGCCCCATATGCTGCCTGGGGCCCCTGTGCTCTGCCTGGGGCCACTGTGCTCTGCCTGGGGCCCCATAGGCTGCCTGGGGCCCCTGTGCTCTGCCTGGGACCACTGTGCTCTGCCTGGGGCCCCATATGCTGCCTGGGGCCCCTGTGCTCTGCCTGGGGCCACTGTGCTCTGCCTGGGGCCCCTGTGCTCTGCCTGGGTGTAGGACACTGGTGACGTCACTTATGTCCGGACATTAGCTCCGGACATTAGCTCCGGACATTATCTCCGGACATTATCTCCGGACATTAGCTCCGGACAAAGCCACGGAAGTTGGCACAAATTGCAGGAAGTAGTATTCTAGGCAATTATATATTAGATAAGGATTTTACAATACTAGTTCTGTTTTATGCTGAATACATGAAGTGTCTATTGGGCCAGTCTCACACGTCCAGATAATTCCGGTACCGGAAAAATCGGTACCGGAGTTATCCGTGTCCGTGTGCTCATGTGGCACATCAGTGTGGCACACAGGTGGCAGCCATGTGCCGCCCGTGTGCCGACTAAGGACCACACGGACCGTGCAGGAGACAGCGCTAGAGTTAAGCGCTGTCCCCCCTGCGTGTGGTGCTGAAGCCGGCATTCATTCCTTCTCCCCAGCATCGTTCGCTGGAGAGAAGGAATTAAAAATCTAGGGTTTTTTTATTTTTTTTGTGTTTAAAATAGTTTTGTCAGCGCCACCCCTAGGACTGGAAGTAGTACTCTGCCGGGAGGAATAAAGGTAATTTCCTCCTGGCTGGGGGCTCTCAGTGTCGGCGCTACACGGTTTCAAAACACCATTAACCTGCAGTTTATCCCCATATGTGCTGGTAAGTAGCATTATTTTACATGACCGGTTCCCACTTAACAAGGGGTTGGTCAAGTAGTAGTAGTGTTTTCCCCTTTAATTAAGACTTTGAGGTTGATATTGTCATAGTAAGTGTTTTGAACCTATGTACAAACTCTTATTAAAAGGGTTATCCGGGATTAGAGAAACAAGGCAGTTGTCTTTCAGAAACGGCGCCACCCCTGACTTTGGTTTCTGTCGGGTATTGCAGCTTTGCCCCGTTGAGTTGAATGGAGCTGATTTGCAATAACTGCACAACCATGATCAATGATTCATCGCCCCTGGGTGTCTTCTTCATGGTTTGATAGCTAACGGTAGGCAAGTGGACATTTTTTCAAACCATGCACAAAACTTCCCATCCTTTCTCAATTCAGAATTTTCCAAACTTGTTTGTATTTTTTCTTTTTAATAATTAAAAACATTGAAACCGGCTTTGTACATTTTAATAAAATACGTAATACGACCAATTGCTTTATTTGTATCTCCGTACAGTCGTTTGGCTTCTCTTATTATATTTGCGCACATTGTCAGAGGTATCTCTTGAGAATGACGACAGCAGCTCTCTCCGGTGATTCTCCTAGTAGATGTTACTGCATTAAATGAGAATAACGCTGTGTGGTCGACAGGATTCCTACATAAATTGCTCCGTGCTAAATCAAAAAGTTATTTCCTGGCTGAGCAAGTGATTTTCTAAAAGAAAATATTATTGAAAGAAAAAAAAAAGTAAATATTTCTGTACATATAATACATCATAATTAGTATTCAATTAGTATTCAATTAATATTACTAAATGCAGGGATTGCCTAACGAACAGATAATCCCTGCATGTGTTGCTGTTGTCAAAAGCCCCGAGACATGCAGCCGCGGGACTCCAACATAGTATTTGAGCAGGCAGAAGACACTCAGCACCCGAGCATGCTCAGATAACACCTTATCGCAGTACGCTCGCTGATGTGTTCCTCCAGTTCTGATTGAATCCAGAGCCTGGCAAAGGGTGGATCGTCTGATACGGCACAAGAAGGAGGAACTGCATGTCAACGTTAAATAATGCGAGATGCGCCCAGAGAAGAAGTGCAGGTAATAAAAGTATATTGAAGGGCTAGGTGATAACAACGTATTTTTGCTTTGTTTTTGGAGCAGACACTGAGCAAAAATTCTATATTTTTGGATGAGGATTTGGAGAGTTTCCGCTCAGTGGCTATGTGCACACAATGTCTAAACTCAGGTGAACCAACCAAGTTTCAAGTAAAAGACGCTTTAAGAAACGAGTTATCTCCCCCCCCCCCCCCCCCCCCCAACTCATCTTTTGGGTATGTGCACACGTTGCGGATTTCCTGCGGATCCGCAGCGTTTTTTGCAGTGCAGAAACGCTGCAGATCCGCAAGTGATTTACAGTACAATGTAAATCAATGGTAGAAAAAAAAATGCTGTGCTAATGGTGCGGAAAATTCTGTGCGGAAACGCTGTAGATTAAAAGAAGGAGCATGTCACTACTTTTTTTGCGGATCTGCAGCGTTTTTGTACCCATTCCATTATGGAAATCCGCAGAGGTAAAAAACACAGTAAATCCGCACAAAAAACGCGTCATATCCGCACCTGCGTCTTCTGCCAAGAGATGCAGAATCCGCACCAAAAATTCCTCAGCCTAATCCGCAACGTGTGCACATGGCCTTTGAGTTTTTTCGGTCATTTCCTGAACATTTTTTGGATGTTTTTTTTTCCACCTGTTTTTTTCTGCAGGGCTTTATAAAAGGTTTTCATGAAGTCTTTTTAATGTTTTCCAGTTGTTTTTTTCCCCTCCATTGAATAATGAAGACGCTGTTAGCGTTTTTTTCCTAAGCAAAAACTATTGAAAAACACTCAGACATTCAGGCGTCATTTGAGTTTTCCCGCTGACTTGAATTGTAAAGTACAGAGCGTTTTGCAAGCGGAAAAGGCTAGAAAAATTAACTTCTTTTAACTTCTTGATGGTTTTCGTTTGTTCAAGCAGTTAAAAGACATTCATAAGCCTGAAGATATGCACAGCAAGTTATTTTTCCATATTAATGCATATGTTCATTCTTTTGAACATTTGCATTTTCTTCTTTATGTTTTCTGCTGCAGAATCTGCCTGAAAAAAGACGTGTGCACGTAATTAATAAGCGGAAATTCTCCACAAAACTCTTCAAAAACTTGGAGGTTCTGCTTAATTTCTGCTCTGAAAACCCCTCAAAGAGGCCACACAGAATCTTTTTGCAGAGTTTTTAGATTTGTAGGAGGATTTGTACAGTTTTTACTTTGGGAACATAGCCCATAGGGGATTCTTTTAACGAGTTGGCGTTGGTACATATCAAAGCTGGTCAAAAAGTAGTGGAAGAAGAAAAAAATGGCTAGCAAACTATCCCACCAGACATTCAGTTGTGTCAGTATTGTTAAGCAAATCTCTCTTTTGTCCTAAAAGTACCTTCACACTAAACGATATCGCTAGCGATCCGTGACGTTGCAGCGTCCTGGCTAGCGATATCGTTGAGTGTGACAGGCAGCAGCGATCAGGATCCTGCTGTGATATCGCTGGTCGTTGAAGAAAGTTCAGAACTTTATTTGGTCGTCAGACCGGCGTGTATCGTCGTGTTTGACAGCAAAAGCAACGATACCAGCAATGTTTTACACTGGTAACCAGGGTAAACATCGGGATGCTAAGCGCAGGGCCGCGCTTAGTAACCCGATGTTTACCCTGTTTACCAGTGTAAAATGTAAAAAAACAAACACTACATACTCACCTTCGCATCCCCCGCCGTCCGCTTCCTGCACTGACTGAGCGCCGGCTGTAAAGTGAAAGCACAGCACAGCGGTGACGTCACCGCTCTGCTGTTAGGGCCAGCGCTCAGTCAGTGCAGGAAGCGGACGCCAGGGGACGCGAAGGTGAGTATGTAGTGTTTGTTTTTTTACATTTTACACTGGTAACCAGGGTAAACATTGGGTTACTAAGCGCGGCCCTGCGCTTAGCAACCCGATGTTTACCCTGGTTACCCGGGGACCTCGGCATCGTTGGTCGCTGGAGAGCGGTCTGTGTGACAGCTCTCCAGCGATCAAACAGCGACGCTGCAGCGATCGGCATCGTTGTCTGTATCGCTGCAGCGTCGCTTAATGTGTAGGTACCTTAATGCTACAGTGTATATATTTCCCAGGACTACAGACTGTTTGTATACAGATTAGGCAATTTTTCTACTTCTAAGCAAAAATGCTTTACTCTAGATGTAAAAAAAAATGTTATTCACTAACTGCAACCAAATATCTTACAAATGGATAGTAAATGCATAAAAGCATCGTATATTACAGCATGGTATAATAGTGATGAGTGAGCATGCTGAGATAAGGTGTTATCTGAGCATGCTCGGGTCCTATCTGAGAGTCGTTGGCGTGCTCGAAAAATATGGCAGACAACACATGCAGAGTGTCTGTTTTTACACAATCCCTGCATTTGTTGTGACTGTCGAACAGCCGCGAGACATGCAGCTGTGAGGATTCGAACATATTTTTCGAGCACGCCGAAGTCACAGTTAGGACCCAAGCATGCTCAGATAACACCTTATCCCAGCACGTTCGCTCATCACTATTGTATACTTTCCGGTAATATAACACTGGAAGAGCATCTTATTTTATGTGTAAAGTATAAATCTCTATAATAAAGCATGAATCGGATTGATCTTTGCCACCTACCCTGGTCAGCTCATGGTCTTATAGTGCGCTCGGGACTCTGGCTGATATTCCATCCATTACTGCGCTTAAAATAGGAAACAATATCAGAGGACAAAACGGAAGCACAAACGCACCGGGTTCCTGAGACATGACGCTGATTCATACAGTGACATGTACTGGGGTTTCCATCAAGAAATGTGCAGTTGACTTACATGTGCATTGCTGGAAGTGTAGTAGTTGGACCGGTGACATGGTGCACGGCCTGAGGAAACCCTCCCGCTTGCCCCATGCTGTTTGATGGCATCATTTGAGGCCACATAGGATATCCAATTCCCGGCTGCATTGTGGGCGCAGCAGGGGGAAGGCCTGGTGGTGTATAGTGGTGGTGATGGTGTACTGATGATGGACGCATCTTCTCAGCTTTCAGCATGACCGGGTTCCCAATATGAAGATCCTAAAATGATGAAGAACTGTTAAAAAGTGCAATAAATGGTAAAAGAGTTACACAATATTACATACCAGATATTTATGAATATATTTAATTAAAGGGAATCTGTCAGCAAATTTTTGCTATTTAATCTGAGAGCAGCTTGATGTTTGAGCAGAGACCCTGCTTCTAGTGATTTCACTTAGTGGACTGTGTTGCTGTTTCAATAAAAATCGGTGTTTTATCATCAGGAGATTATCACTGCAGGACTAGGTGTCTCCTGCCTCCTAGTCAACTGTTTTGCGTAACCCCACCCCCACCAGTGAGTGGCAGCTTTCTGTCAATATATAGTGTACACAAATCTGCCAATCAGTGGTGTGGGCACGGTTATAAAGAGCTCAGCATTCAGAGAACTGCCAGACCTGCAGCAGAGAAAACTGGGATTGTATCAATATTAAAGCAAGCAGCTCAATAAGTGACACATCACTGAAATCAGGGTCTCTGCGATTACTTCATGCTACTCTCAGATTACATAGAAAAATCTGCTGACAGATTCCATTTAAAGGGAACCTGTCATGGAAAATAATGTTAGTAACCTGCAGATATCAGATTAATCTGCAGGCTAAAAAAAAAAAAAACACAAAAGAACAAAAACTTTACCTGCAAGTAACAAATACTTTGTCAGTTGAAAAAACATCCTGTAAAATAACAAAAACTGCTACATTTTAAGAATATAGAAATATAGAAAAGCCAAAAGCGTACTTGTGTCTGAGGTGGCGCTGGTGGCGCATTACCAGCAGCTTGTGACAAGGCCATGGGGGGCAGTGCTTTTAGCATCATGTTCTGCATAATGATCTGGTGCATCTGGGCATTCTGCATAAGCATCATTTCTACCATATCTGTAAGAAGAAAAGGCGATTCTAGACAAATACAGCTAGCCAGGAGTATGATTGGGTAGTTTGGAAATAGGCTTAAAGCAGATCAGTCATTAGATTTCACAACTCAAACTATATATATTATTAAATAGATTTCTGAGACCTGACAAAACTGGTGTACTCACTATGAAAATCCAGGTTCAAAATGTCTGTACAATCCTAGTGTTAATATTACTTGGACTCAAGACATGGGTCCCAAATAAAGAGTGAGAAATAAAGAGTGCAAGTGGATTCAATCTCTACCTGCCCAGCCTGATTGACAGCTGCAGCATGTACTGAGCACTATGACATTTTAGTAACAGCAGGGAGGAGGCACACTGAGGAGTTTGCTTAATCAGGCTAAGGCCGGCGTCACACTCAGCGTATGTAAATATGGTCCGTTTTTTACGGCTGTAATACGCAGAAATGTTCCCAAAATAGTGATCCGTATGTCATCCGTAGGCAGGGTGTTGCAGCGTATTTTGCGCATGGCATCCTCCGTATGTAATCCGTATGGCATCCGTACTGCGATATTTTCTCGCAGGCTTGCAAAACCGACATCTAATGGATTTATGTGCTCAAATGTTCGTAAAAACATATATACAGTATATATATATATATATATATATATATATATATATACTAGATGGCAGCCCGATTCTAAAGAATCGGGAGTCTAGAATCCATATATACTTTATTTATTCAAATGTAAGAATAGTACAATTAATAAATAATAGTAAGAAAGAACAAAAAATGGCTGCACTCACCAGCTCTTGACAATTCTTGTTATTTAAGGTACAGAGGTACAGTTACACAGGATCCATGAACATGCTTATGAGGAGAGGGATGAAAGACATCAGACGACAACTTTGCGTGTTGTGGCAAATGCCACAACAACGGTTCTTTGCTTAACCCCTTAACGACCGCCGATACGCCTTTTAACGGCGGCCGCTAAGGGTACTTAATCCACAGCGCCGTTAATTAACGGCGCTGTGGAAAAAGTGTATAGCGCCCCCCAGAGTCGGATTTTCTCCGGGGTCTCGGTTGCCGAGGGTAGCCGAGACCCCAGAGAACATGATTCGGGGGGTTTTTACCGACCCCCGAGTTGCGATCGCCGGTAATTAACCGTTTACCGGCGGTCGCAACAAAAAAAAAAAAACGCGATGTGCCGTTTAATTTCTCTGTCCTCCGATGTGATCGCACATCGGAGGACAGAGAAATGGGGTCCCCGATGGCCCCCAATAGCCCCCCAATACTTACCTACCTCCCCCGGTGCTCCTCGTTGCTCCCCATGGGCGCCGCCATCTTTTTTCCGGGAAAAAATGGCGGGCGCACGCGCAGTACGCCCGCCGCCCGGCACCCTGATGTTCTTTGGGGTCTCGGCTGCCGGGGGTAGCCGAGACCCCAAAGAACATGATCGGGGTCGGTTTGCACCGACCCCTGCTTTGCGATCGCCGGTAATTAACAGTTTACCGGCGACCGCAAAAAAAAAAAAAAAAAATCGATCTGTCATTCTCTGTCCTCTGATGTGATCGCACATCAGAGGACAGAGAAATAGGGGGATTCGGGGACCCTATCATACTCACCCGGGGTCCCTGGGTCCTCTTCTGTCTTCTCCTGCCGGCCGGCTTTTTCCTCATGGCGGGCGCATGCGCAGTGCGCCCGCCATCTGCTGCCATCTGCCGGCCGACAGGAGAAAGAGAGAGTTGGGGCTAAAATTAGGGTTAGGGGTAGGGTTAGGGTTAGAGTTAGGGTTAGGGGTAGGGGTAGGGTTAGGGGTAGGGTTAGGGGTAGGGTTAGGGGTAGGGTTAGGGTTAGAGTTAGGGTTAGAGTTAGGGTTAGGGTTGGGGCTAAATTTAGGGTTAGGGTTAGGCTACTTTCAACGCTAGCGTTTTTTGGCTTCCGTCGCAATGCGTCGTTGGAGAAAAAACGCATCCTGCAAAAGTGCTTGCAGGATGCGTTTTTTCTCCATTGGCTTGCATTAGCGACGCATTGCGACGGATTGCCACATGTCGCATCCGTTGTGCGACGGATGCGTCGTGCTTTGGCGGACCGTCGGCACAAAAAAAGCTACATGTAACTTTTTTGTGCGACGTGTCCGCCATTTCCGACCGCGCATGCGCGGCCGGAACTCCGCCCCCGCCTCCCCGCACCTCACAATGGGGCAGCGGATGCGTTGAAAAAACAGCATCCGCTGCACCCGTTGTGTGGCGCTTACAACGCTAGCGTCGGTACGTCGGCCCGACACACTGCGATGGGCCGAGTACGACGCTAGTGTGAAAGTAGCCTTAGGCTTCTTTCACACTTGCGTCGGTACGGGGCGGTCGCAATGCGTCGGCCCGACGTACCGACGCACGTTGTGAAAATTGTGCACAACGTGGGCAGCGGATGCAGTTTTTCAACGCATCCGCTGCCCAGTCTATGTCCTGGGGAGGAGGGGGCAGAGTTACGGCCACGCATGCGCGGAAATGGCGGATGCGACGTACAAAAAAAAGGTTACATTGAACTTTTTTTGTGACGACGGGGCTAAAGTTATGGTTAGGGTTGGGGCTAAAGTTAGGGTTAGGGTTGGGGCTAAAGTTAGGGTTAGGGTTGGGATTAGGGTTTGGATTAGGGTTGGGATTAGGGTTACGTTTGGGATTAGGGTTGGGATTAGGGTTAGGGTTGGGATTAGGGTTGGGATTAGGGTTAGGGGTGTGTTGGATTTAGGGTTTTGATTAGGGTTATGGTTAGGATTGAGATTAGGGCTGTTTTGGGGTTAGGGTTGTGATTATCGTTAGGGTTGTGATTAGGATTATGGATCGGGTTAAGATTAGGGTTAGGGGTGTGTTGGAGTTAGGGTTGGAGTTATAATTTGGGGGTTTCCACTGTTTAGGTACATCAGGGGGTCTCCAAACACGACAGCCAATTTTGCGCTAAAAAAATCAAATGGTGCTCCCTCCCTTCTGAGCTCTGCCGTGCGCCCAAACAGTGGTTTACCCCCACATATGGGGCATCAGCGTACTCGGGATAAATTAGACAACAACTTTTTGGGTCCAATTTCTCCTGTTACCCTTGTGAAAATAAAAACTTGGGGGCTAAAAATCTTTGTGGGAAAAAAAAAATATTTTTTTATTTTCACTACTCTGCATTATAAACTTTTGTGAAGCACCTGGGCATTCAAAGTTCTCACCACACATCTAGATAAGTTCCTTAGGGGGTCTAGTTTCCAAAATTTGGTCACTTGTGGGGGGTTTCTACTGTTTAGGTACATCAGGGGCTCTGCAAACGCAACATAATACCCACAGACAATTCTATCAAAGTCTGAATTCCAAAATGCCGCTCCTTCTCTTCCGAGCTCTGCCGTGTGCCAAAACAGTGGTTTACCCCCACATATGGGGTACCAGCATACTCAGGACAAATTGGACAACAACTTTTGGGGTCCAATTTCTCTTGTTACCCTTGTGAAAATAAAAACTTGGGGGCTAAAAAATCTTTTTGTGGAAAAAAAAAATATTTTCTATTTTCACTACTCTGCATTATAAACTTCTGTGAAGCACTTGGGCATTCAAAGTTCTCACCACATATCTAGATAAGTTCCTTGGGGGGTCTAGTTTTCAAAATGGGGTCACTTGTGGGGGGTTTCTACTGTTTAGGTACATCAGTGGCTCTGCAAACGCAACATAACGCCCGCAGACCATTCTATCAAAGTCTGCATTCCAAAATGGCGCTTCTTCCCTTCCGAGCTCTGCCGTGCGCCCAAGCAATGGTTTACCCCCACATATGGGGTACCAGCATACTCAGGACAAATTGTACAACAACTTTTGGGGTCCAATTTCTCTTGTTACCCTTGTGAAAATAAAAACCTGGGGGCTAAAAAATCTTTATTGTTAAAAAAAATATATTTTTTATTTTCATGACTCTGCATTATAAACTTCTGTGATGCACTTGGGCATTCAAAGTTCTCACTACACATCTAGATAAGTTCCATGGGGGGTCTAGTTTCCAAAATGGGGTCACTTTTGGGGGGTTTCTACTGTTTAGGCACATCAGGGGCTCTCCAAACGCGACATGGTGTCCGATCTCAATTCCAGTCAATTTTGCATTGAAAAGTCAAATGGCGCTCCTTTGCTTCCGAGCTCAGCCATGCGCCCAAACAGTGGTTTACCCCCACATATGGGGTGTCGGCGTACTCAAGACAAATTGTACAACAACTTCTGGGGTCCATTTTCTCCTGTTACCCTTGGTAAAATAAAAATTTGGAGGCAAAAAGATCATTTTTGTAGAAAAAATGCTATTTTTTTATTTTCACGGCTCTACGTTATAAACTTCTGTGAAGCACCTGGTGGTTTAAAGTGCTCACCACACATCTAGATAAGTTCCTTAAGGGGTCTAGTTTCCAAAATGGTGTCATTTGTGGGGGGTCTCCACTGTTTAGGCACATCAGCGGCTCTCCAAACGTGACATGGCGTCAGATCTCAATTCCAGCCAATTCTACATTGAAAAAGTAAAACGACACTCCTTCACTTCCAAGCTCTGCGGTGCGCCCAAACAGTGGTTTACCTCCACATATGGGGTATCGACGTACTCAGGAGAAATTGCACTACAACTTTTGTGGTCTAATTTCTCCTGTTACCCTTGTGAAAATAAGAATTTGTGGGCGAAAAAATCATTTTTGTGAAAACAAATGCGATTTTTTATTTTCACGGCTCTACGTTATAAACTTCTGTGAAGCACTTGGGGGTTGAAAGTGCTCACCACACATCTAGATAAGTTCCTTAATGGGTCTAGTTTCCAAAATGGTGTCACTTGTGGGGGGTTTCCACTGTTTAGGTACATTAGGGGCTCTCCAAACGCGACATGGCGTCTGATCTCAATTCCAGCCAATTCTGCATTGAAACAGTCAAACGGTGCTCCTTCACTTCCAAGCTCTGCGGTGCGCCCAAACAGTGGTTTACCTCCACATATGGGGTATCGGCGTACTCAGGAAAAATTGCACAACAAAATTTGTGGTTAAATTTCTGTTTTTACACTTGTGAAAATTAAAAAAAATGGTTCTGAAGTAAAATGTTTGCAAAAAAAGTAAAATGTTCATTTTTTTCTTCCACATTGTTTCAGTTCCTGTGAAGTACGTAAAGGGTTAATAAACTTCTTGAATATGGTTTTGAGCAGCTTGAGGGGTGCAGTTTTTAGAATGGTGTCACACTTGGTTATTTTCTATCATATAGACCCCTCAAAATGACTTCAAAGGTGATGTGGTCCCTAAAAAAAACATGGTGTTGTAAAAATGAGAAATTGCTGGTCAACTTTTAACCCTTATAACTCCCTAACAAAAAAAAAAATTGTTTCTAAAATTGTGCTGATGTAAAGTAGACATGTGGGAAATGTTATTTATTAACTATTTTTTGTGACATATTTCTCAGATTTAAGGGCATAAAAATACAAAGTTTGAAAATTGCAAAATTTTAAACTTTTTTGCCATATTTCCATTTTTTTCATAAATAATCGCAAGTAATATCGAAGAAATGTTACCACTAACTTGAAGTACAATATGTCACGAAAAAACAATCTCAGAATCAGCTGGATCCGATAAAGCGTTCCAGAGTTATAACCTCTTAAAGTGACACTGGTCAGAATTGTAAAAATTGGCTCGGTCATTAAGTACCAAATTGGCTCTGTCACTAAGGGGTTAAGAACAATAATGTAAATAATAAATAATATGTATCAATAACTATGTATATTGGTATGTTCTATGACATTTTAAAATATTTCATTATTATGTGGAAGGGCTCTTAGTACCCATACTGGCGCATACTTGTGTGCCCATGAGGTATTTTCACAGTAATTTTACATCTGATGGGTTGGTATGAAACGTTTTTAATCATCTCTTGGGCTTAGCTAAGCCTTCATTTTAAATAATTCTAATAGGTACAACAGAAATAAAAGCCTTTTTGTGTACCCAAATTTTTTGTGTTTATTTTTACAGAAGTGTAAAATTTAAGAAATCAACGTTCATAGTACACCGATGGGCTAATATAAAATGCCCATCAACCACGTCACGGTAGCCTTTGAACTGATGGGTCCTAACTAACTGATTCCTATTTCTTAATACTCAGACCTCTTTCACATCTGCATGTTTCTGATATTTGCAGAAGTAATGTTAAAAACAATACAACTTCCACACTTGGCACCAAAGAACTGACCTACAACACACTTTCAGCAAGTGCCATGCAATGTAGATGAAGCTTGGAGTTAACTTGCAGTAAATGCGGCAAACGCGGCTTCGACAATTGCATTAAATGCAGCCACAACAAAAACACTGGTAAGTGGAGATTTTGTGGCGAAAACTGCAGAAACCACATGTGCCGCACCTGCCGCAAGTGAAGTACAAATTCCGTATACATTGCATGCAACTTACAGCAAGAGTGGCGTGGGTCAGCCCTTAGGCAGGAAGTGCAGAAATAGCCTTTTTTCCACCATAAATTCTCCAAATAGCAGAAAAATGTTGATGTGAAAGCAAAATCTCTATTCTTTCCCTATCTATCTAAATATGTACCTATCTATATATCTATTTCTATGTACAGAACACACCTAGAGATAGAGATGTGTGTGAACAGCCATCCCACCCGTCTCTTACCTGTTCACAAAAACCTCACCCTTTTTAAAAACAAAATGAAATCTCTCAGCAGCTATACTGCTGGAGCTTCAAATACAGGTTCCTATCACCAAATACAGGCATTTGGATGATACACATCTTACATCTTGTACTTAATGTGTGTTCTACTTACCTATAAAAATATGTATTGATATATCATATTTCTAAATTTATGTAGATATGATATAGAGTTATTAACCCTATATGCTAATGAGTACGTATGTTATATACGTATTTCCTACATAAGTACTTAAAATCTATATGTCTATGGCTACACTAATTTTTTTTTGTTTTTGTTTTTTTTCCTTATCTCTATACATAGAATTTACCTATTGCTGTCTATGTTATTAGAAAAACTGAATAATGAAAAAAAAGAAAAGTAACTTTAAACTAAAATATTTTTGTAGATAATATTACGTGTGAAGACTTTAGTACTATCAGCCAATAATTGTCCTTGAAGTGGTGTATTAACCACTTTAACCCTCACATTGCAACATTGCTTCACCCTGGAAAAAGCAACATACAATTGACCATGGGCAAAAGCAGGTTCTGGTAGATAAATGCCAACTCGATGGAGGGTCTGGCCTTGAGATTTATTTATGGTCATTGCAAATGCGGGCTTGATGGGAAATTGTCTCTGTCTTAATTTAAAAGGTAATCCAGTCTCTGATGGACACAAATCAATTCGTGGAATGAATACCACATTTCCTGCTGCTGACCCACTAATTACTTTAGCCAGTATGATATTGGCATGTAAGGCAGTGACAATGAGCCGCGTACCATTGCAGAGACCTTTGTTCGTGTTCAGATTACGTAATAACATGACAATGGTGCCAATTTTAAGTTTCAGCCGATGTGAAGGCATTCCAGTTGGTGTTAGTGAATTCAAAAACTCAAGTGGGTATTGATCGAGGTCATCAGCTTCATCAGGATCGATGGAATCATCACTGATATATTCAGTATAGTCACCTATCAATAAATCCATGACTTGGGAATTGACTTTCTCAACGTCCTCATTTTTTGGACATAAAATTGCATGAGATGCAGCTGTATTTATGCTTTCGGTGTCATTCACATCAATACAAAGATTATCTCCAAAAATTTCAATTATTAAAGAGCCAGTGCATACCATGTCTGGAGGAATTTCAATTACATCATCTCCAAGGTTATGTTCATTAGATAGTTCACCATTTCCCAGTTGAAGCAACCAACTGCTGTAGTGAGGATCAATGGAGCGCATGTTGTTAATAAGTGGCAGGCGAGTAAAATGTTGCCAGTGTTGTGAATATTTTATACAGCTCTCTACAACATCAGTTCTTGTCCCATGAGGGATGACAGGAAGACATTGTCTAAAGTCGCCTCCAAAAACAATCACTTTACCTCCAAACGGTGTTTTTTCTTTGTGAGCTACATTTGTTGTCATGACATCACGTAAAACTCTATTAATGACATGCAATGCATATTTGGATAGCATTGTGCACTCATCAATAATAAAAAGTTTAGTGCTGTGCAAATCTTTTGCTGCATCGGTATCATTCTTAATCCTGGAAACAGATGTTTCATTCACAGGAATTGGAATCCCATAAAGAGAATGAATGGTTCGTCCACCTTGTAGCAAGTTGGCGGCAATTCCAGTAGTGGCAGCAGGTGACACAATGTCTCCTTGTCCTCTTAGCTGATGTAGGAGTAGATGATATAGGTACGTTTTTCCGCTGCCACCAGGACCATCAAGGAAAAAACACTTTGCTGTAGAATTAGTGTCTTCTAAAGCTTGAGTGATAGCATCAAAAGCAAAAAGTTGGTCCTCATTTAGAGTAGCTTTCATTTCAGCAGCTGCTGATAACTCATAATCTTTATCATACTGTGGGAGGAGATGTTGTTTCTTGACTGGACGTGGCAAATTAAAATCAGTATAAGTTTTGCCATGAGCTTTAAGAACATGTTGGACATCTGTCATAGCATAGCCTTCACAATTGACACACTCCAGAGTGTCGGAGTGGTATGCATGGCAGTAGTCTTCTACAAAGTGTTCCTTAAATTCATCCCATAAGTCCCGAGGTTTAGCTGGAGGACCAAAAATACAAATGTAGGCAAACATGTCATGTAGCTGTGCTGGCATGTTGAGAATACTGGCATCAAGTAATGTATTTCTCCACAGACTATCATCAAATAGTAAGCCAAGAGCTAATGCCGCATCTTTGAAGGTTTCATGTGTGACTCCGTGTACAGTTTTTATGCTGTCAAAACTGGTTGCACCTTTGACATGTAACAATAACAATCTTAAATAGTAGCGTTCTTGGTCTTTCACACTGACAGTATACATTCGTCCAATCACAGAACCACCTGCTCGCTTTCTAACTTCCCAAGAACCTTCTTTCCAAACATAGTTTTCAGGAATTTCACGGTATAAATAAATATGAGCATGATGGTCATTCTGATTAAGCTTGAAGTAGGCCATAAGTGTAGAATTTTGATGGAGCTTTTGTTTGATGTTTCCAATAGAGTCATCCTCATGAAAATAGAGTGGCTGAGAATGCGGTAGATGTACAGCAAGGCGAATGATGCTATGAGATTGTTTATGCATTGGATATGACAATATTCGCCAAGCTGCCTCTGGTGCACTGACATATCTTGAATCCATGAATTGGTGTGTTTCATCATGTTGGATGTTAGTCTGGCAGATTTCAAGATTGGCTTTATCATGTCCTTTGTAGACGTATTTAAATAAATATTTCACAGCCTGAATGGAACCACAAACTTCGACATTTATATGGCACTTGTATTTTAATAGCAGGAACGGATTATATGGAACCACCCACGAATTGTCAATCATGTTAGAATGGTGTTGAAAAGATGGGCCAAAGTGTCTGCGATAAGTAGGATAGGCGTCCTTAGCTATGATGGTTCTTGGTTGCAAATCTTTAGGGAAACCTTTTGTACACTTCCCCAGATCCATACAGGGAGAATTTGGGTTGTGTTCTCCACACGGACCATGAATCATATGTTGGAGAACAATTTTATGTAGCTGAGGGTAGTGGGTAGGATTGGGAATTTCAGCCCACACTATATTGTCTATGTCCTCCTCAGTCCTTAATTTGGAGTTGCTGTCCAGAATAATCAAAATGTGAGCGTGTGGAAGGCCACGTTTTTGAAATTCAATTACATGAACCATAGCGCAAACTTTCCCAAATAACACAAAAGAAAAAAAGCACCACTCTATATGAATCGCACACCACTGATAAATAATGTAAAAGGGAAAACTTATTGATACAAATGTTAAAAACAATTAAAATGGCATAATGCCGTGAATCCCCCACTGGCCCGCCACAGAGATACAATCGGTAAGCAGACACATATGACACACAATTAACCTGGTAAAGCAGGTAAAAAATACAATATAATGCTAGGTGTCCGCACTCTCGTTGATACATAAGATGGCGCAAGCAATGTATAAAGATCCCCTCAGAGAGACAAGAGATAAACAATAGCACCTGGTAGGGAAATACATATGCCCCTAGTGCCCAAAAAGGTATAGGGTCCAAAGTGTTCTATGCCCCCGATCCAGCGGCAGATATGCTACAGGGATATAAATAACCAAAATATAGTGATAGTAAAGCATAAATAGACCCTGAAACAAATGGTATAGTTACCACAACAGAAGGCACTACCAGAACATGTGTCCAGCCAGATAAAAAGTGCTACAGGCAGAGTACCCAAAGGTGCCAGGAAATCAATGAGAGGGACCAAGCGCCACAGGCAGGGCACAGCATGGGGAGCAAACCCAACGCGTGTCGCCGTCACTAAGGACGGCTTCGTCAGGGGAAGGTGCAAAAAAGAACGATCAATTAGAGTTTAAATACCTTATCGTGTGGCCAGGCCGTGAGCGGAAATGACGCGGGCAGGAAGAGAGACGCCCGTACTGGCAGACGTCTCTGCCAGTACTGCACAATGCGCATGCGTCGGAGACATCCAACGCTGCGCATCGTGTAAAGGAAAAGCCCCAGTTGCTGTTTAACAGGGACATGAGAAAAAGGTGTCTGGCGCTGCACATGAAAACAGGGGAAGTGACCCAATGTACTCATATAGCACAATGCGTAATTTGAAAAATAAAAAAGATAAGGACAAAACAAAGAAAAAGAAAAAGTGACACTGACTAACTAGCTAAATAAGTGCATGGGTAAATAAAAAGACTTAAACAGGTATAATGAAAAAGGATAAAACAAAGACAAACAAACCAAAAATGACACATGAAAGAAAACATATCGGGGAACCAAAAAAAAAAAAAAGAGAGAAAATACAAAAGGAGGAGTGTATATAATGATTTGATGGTTATGACCCCTCATGAAAAGAACTAATGAGAGCGAGATAACCAAGGTGAATAAATGTACATGACTTACAACCACCAAGGAGCCCCTTGATGAAGCCTATAGATGGAATACCGAAGCAGTATATGCACCGTTGCAAGAAAAAAGTGTCTAGAAAGTACAGTAGTAAGCAGGCTGCTCAGCCGAGCAACTGAAACAAAAAAAAAAAAAGGCCGTGAACATGAATCCAGCAGTTATAATACAAGACTCTGATGGAAAGACATATAGGACTTGATCAGAAAACAAAAAAGGTAAGTATACGTGCACAAGATTTAGTACAAACAAACAGTTTGCTTTGATCCGTAATCGGCCGGTTCATGACGTATTTCTGATTCTTCAAAGATTCACTTAGTTCACAAGCGTAGACGTGACATATGACAGAAACGAAGAGCATCTCCAATGAGGTACGAGCCATAGATGTATACACCAATCCATAAGTATCAAGAAGGATAGAGGCTCGGTCCAATAACATCTAGTAAAGGAATCTGAAACAAAAGGATCATTAGTTAGCTTTAGCCCAAAAAGCCTGTATAAAGAAGATCCTCATTAATGCCAGAAGGGACCGTGGATCGCAATGAAAAAATCCAACGTGCCTCTTCTTGCAGGAGCCTATTTTCAAGAGACCCCCCTCTGCCCGAACCACAGACCCTCTCTAAGCCCACAACTCTAGCACCTGAATATTTACCCGCATGGCACAATAGGAAGTGAGCTGCCACTGTGGTGAGTATTTTGCCCTTGCAGGAGTCAGCTGCTGCAGTACTAATTGTAGAAAAATGTTTTTGCATACGCCGGCGCAGCTCCTGGGATGTTTGCCCCGCATACACAAGTGGACAGGGGCAGATCAGGGCATAGATCACATTTGATGTCTTACAATTGACATAGTTCTTCAAAATGTGTTTACTCTGGTCCAAGGGATTACAAAAGCTATCCTTCACAGGATGCATATGTTGGCAAACGTTACAGTCACCGCAAGGAAAGGATCCTTTCAGCGAGATACCCCTGTTAAGTTTGACCGTTGGCCTCGTATAGTGGGTGGTGCTCGCTCGGGCCCATGGACTGGGAGACACGCGAGGCAGCATGGAGAGCTACTTCCTCCAGTGTATTCTTGGAGGCCAATCAGGTCTCAGGGGATGCAGACTTCTCCAATCTCACTACGGAGCTGATTGCTTCGCAGAAACATGGGATTAGGTTACTTTGGAATATTAAATGTTTAGAGGAGTATTTAAAGCTAAACATAGTCCCCAGGGGACTGAGAGTGTCTATCTTTCCCGCATGGGAACCCTCTTCCACTTTCCGTGCAGTGTGGGAACAGGGTTTGATCCATTGTTCAAATATTCTGATCAATTTGCTGATTACTCATGACAGGGAACTTCTGACTACTGTTAAAACTGACATCAAGAACTTGGAGGCTAAACTGAGTAACTTTGATGAGGCGTCTCAGGTCCAGCCCTTTAAAGCCAGATTGAAAGATATACTTGATAAATATGATAAAGAAATATTACTAAAAAATGTTCCAAATTCGTGAGAGATAAGACTGACTTTGACGAGAAGGTTGCATTTTCCTGGACACATCAAGGTAACAGACGTCGAGGCACCAATCGTAGACAAAGGGGCCAAAACACAGGCAGACAGTCTCCACCTACTGATGGGCACACTTCAAGTGATTTTTTGTCATCGGCCGAAAGCGAAGTCGACCCAGGACCAGGCGAGGACGCAATAGGCGACGCCATACGGACAACCAGGGAGTTCAATTACAAGCCACCGCGTCGCAACCCACGGAGATACCAGCGGAAATGACTCCCTCTAACATGGCGACCATAGGTGAGTGTGACCAAGGAGATGCCTTACAAATTATTAATTTATCTAACCATATTTTGTCAGCAC
This sequence comes from Ranitomeya variabilis, assembly GCF_051348905.1. Lineage (NCBI taxonomy): Eukaryota > Metazoa > Chordata > Amphibia > Anura > Dendrobatidae > Ranitomeya > Ranitomeya variabilis. Next base: position 187,600,618 of record NC_135238.1, on the reverse strand, counting down.
ACGAGAGTTCGGTCCTTTCCAAAGGCCTAACATTTTCACCGGTTCCACAGGTGGATAAATTTACCTTAATTAAAGATCTTTTTTTGTTTTGTAGGAAAATTGTGTTACAGGTTCTTCATAATAAATCTTACACTACTCCATTTTCTGATCAGACCGAACAGAGGGTCTTTCAGGACCTTATGGATCTGCTGCACGAAGGAGAGGAGGATACGGGTAGGTCTAAATTTCCTTATAGGAATAAGTCCCGTATTTCTCCACCTTTCTCGATCGTACCAGCTGTAAGAATTTTTTTCGAAATGGCCAAAAAAGATATTATGGAGCTGCCTAGTAAGATACCCTATGTTGACAATCTAACTGCACAGGAAAAGCGTGCATTATTCCATCTAAAGGCCAATAAGGATTTTATCATACGTGAAGCCGATAAAGGCGGTAATATTGTGCTCTGGCCTCATGATTCATATATCAAAGAAGCACATAGGCAACTGGATAATCCAAGGTCATACCGCAGACTTCCATCTGACCCCACAGGTGTTTTTTCGGCTAAGCTCAGAACTCTCATTGATAAGGCTCTTGATCTAGGCATCATTAATACAGGTGAACGGGACTTTATTTGGGTTAAACATCCTATTACATCTACGTTCTAACTGCTACCCAAAGTGCACGAGAACATACACTGCCCCCCCGGACGTCCCATTGTTTCCAGCATTGGGAGTCTATGTGAGAAAGCCTGTACTTATGTTGACTTTTTTTTGCAGCCACTTGTACTGGAACTTCCGTCATTTATCAAAGATTCATCTCATTTTATTTCATCTTTACAAGACATCACCCTGGCCCAAGGTGAGATCATGGTGACCTGTGATGTCGAATCTCTGTATTCGAACATCGACCATGAACATGGCTTGCAGGCAGTGTTGTTCTTTCTTGATTTACAACAGAACTCCAACAGGCTACATGACTCCTTTATTATTGATCTTCTTGATTTTATTCTTAGACACAACTTTTTTCTTTTTGACAGGAATTTTTATTTACAAGTCTCCGGCGTCGCGATGGGGGCACGCTGTGCCCCAGCCCTGGCAAACTTATTCTTGGGGTGGTGGGAATCCACTGTCGTCTATAAGTCCACATGGTTTCATTCCAAGGTACAATGTTGGCTAAGATACATCGACGACGTGTTCTTCATTTGGATGGGCTCCTTGATGAATTGGACAGTTTTATTAACTCTCTTAATGATAATTCACTTAACATCTTCCTTACCTCCTCATGCTCTTCCTCCTCAGTGAGCTTTCTGGACCTCAATGTGATGTACCAGGAAGGTGCTCTGTCCACTTGTCTGTACCGGAAGCCCACAGCTACAAACAGCCTCCTGGAATTTCAGAGTTTTCATCCATCTCATTTGAAAAGGGGTATTCCTGTTGGGCAATTCCTTAGGACAAGGAGGAACTGCACACACGATGAGGATTTCTACCGTGAAGCACAAGATCTAACTAGGAGGTTTAAGAAACGGACGTACCCCAACAAATACATTTCCCAAGCATATCAAAGAGCGAAGAGGCAGTCCCAGGTCTCCCTTTTGGATTCAAGAAAGAGGCTACCGGACAAATCTGTCCGTTTCATCACCGAGTACACGACGCATTGGTCCAAGGTAAGGCAGATATTACAGGCGCATTGGGGTATCCTCACGACTGATTTGGCCACAGCACAGGTAGTTAGAGAGCGTCCCTTGATAACCGCGAGGAGAGCCCCTAGTCTACGTGACATCCTCACAAGAAGTCACTATACGAGGCCAACGGTCAAACTTAACAGGGGTATCTCGCTGAAAGGATCCTTTCCTTGCGGTGACTGTAACGTTTGCCAACATATGCATCCTGTGAAGGATAGCTTTTGTAATCCCTTGGACCAGAGTAAACACATTTTGAAGAACTATGTCAATTGTAAGACATCAAATGTGATCTATGCCCTGATCTGCCCCTGTCCACTTGTGTATGTGGGGCAAACATCCCAGGAGCTGCGCCGGCGTATGCAAAAACATTTTTCTACAATTAGTACTGCAGCAGCTGACTCCTGCAAGGGCAAAATACTCACCACAGTGGCAGCTCACTTCCTATTGTGCCATGCGGGTAAATATTCAGGTGCTAGAGTTGTGGGCTTAGAGAGGGTCTGTGGTTCGGGCAGAGGGGGGTCTCTTGAAAATAGGCTCCTGCAAGCAGAGGCACGTTGGATTTTTTCATTGCGATCCACGGTCCCTTCTGGCATTAATGAGGATCTTCTTTATACAGGCTTTTTGGGCTAAAGCTAACTAATGATCCTTTTGTTTCAGATTCCTTTACTAGATGTTATTGGACCGAGCCTCTATCCTTCTTGATACTTATGGATTGGTGTATACATCTATGGCTCGTACCTCATTGGAGATGCTCTTCGTTTCTGTCATATGTCACGTCTACGCTTGTGAACTAAGTGAATCTTTGAAGAATCAGAAATACGTCATGAACCGGCCGATTACAGATCAAAGCAAACTGTTTGTTTGTACTAAATCTTGTGCACGTATACTTACCTTTTTTGTTTTCTGATCAAGTCCTATATGTCTTTCCATCAGAGTCTTGTATTATAACTGCTGGATTCATGTTCGCTTTCTTTATTTTTATTTTTATTTTTTTTTTGTTTCAGTTGCTCGGCTGAGCAGCCTGCTTACTACTGTACTTTCTAGACACTTTTTTCTTGCAACGGTGCATATACTGCTTCGGTATTCCATCTATAGGCTTCATCAAGGGGCTCCTTGGTGGTTGTAAGTCATGTACATTTATTCACCTTGGTTATCTCACTCTCATTAGTTCTTTTCATGAGGGGTCATAACCATCAAATCATTATATACACTCCTCCTTTTGTATTTTCTCTCCTTTTTTTTTTTTGGTTCCCCGATATGTTTTCTTTCATGTGTCATTTTTGGTTTGTTTGTCTTTGTTTTATCCTTTTTCATTATACCTGTTTAAGTCTTTTTATTTACCCATGCACTTATTTAGCTAGTCAGTGTCACTTTTTCTTTTTCTTTGTTTTGTCCTTATCTTTTTTATTTTTCAAATTACGCATTGTGCTATATGAGTACATTGGGTCACTTCCCCTGTTTTCATGCGCAGCGCCAGACACCTTTTTCTCATGTCCCTGTTAAACAGCAACTGGGGCTTTTCCTTTACACGATGCGCAGCGTTGGATGTCTCCGACGCATGCGCATTGTGCAGTACTGGCAGACGTCTGCCAGTACGGGCGTCTCTCTTCCTGCCCGCGTCATTTCCGCTCACGGCCTGGCCACACGATAAGGTATTTAAACTCTAATTGATCGTTCTTTTTTGCACCTTCCCCTGACGAAGCCGTCCTTAGTGACGGCGACACGCGTTGGGTTTGCTCCCCATGCTGTGCCCTGCCTGCGGCGCTTGGTCCCTCTCATTGATTTCCTGGCACCTTTGGGTACTCTGCCTGTAGCACTTTTTATCTGGCTGGACACATGTTCTGGTAGTGCCTTCTGTTGTGGTAACTATACCATTTGTTTCAGGGTCTATTTATGCTTTACTATCACTATATTTTGGTTATTTATATCCCCGTAGCATATCTGCCGCTGGATCGGGGGCATAGAACACTTTGGACCCTATACCTTTTTGGGCACTAGGGGCATATGTATTTCCCTACCAGGTGCTATTGTTTATCTCTTGTCTCTCTGAGGGGATCTTTATACATTGCTTGCGCCATCTTATGTATCAACGAGAGTGCGGACACCTAGCATTATATTGTATTTTTTACCTGCTTTACCAGGTTAATTGTGTGTCATATGTGTCTGCTTACCGATTGTATCTCTGTGGCGGGCCAGTGGGGGATTCACGGCATTATGCCATTTTAATTGTTTTTAACATTTGTATCAATAAAAGTTTTCCCTTTTACATTATTTATCAGTGGTGTGCGATTCATATAGAGTGGTGCTTTTTTTCTTTTGTGTTGTTATGGTCATACACCATCTCTTTCGCACCCCGTTCATTATTGACATTATTGGTAGTGCGCTGGTTTTTCCCTTTTTCTCTTAACTTTCCCAAATAATCCGTTGTTAATGTCTTTTAACAGTGCTTCCAGTTTTATTTTGAAAACACGTGCCACCAAATCAGGTCTATGTTCCACACGCTGCCAAGGTTCCAAATTCTCAGTAATCTCATTCCATTTCGGATTACAGGTCATGGTGATGAATAGATCAGGACGACCATATTTAGTCACAATAGCCATGGCATCCTGGTACCGCTGCTGCATATTCCTGGGACTGCCTTCAAACGAAGATGGTAAAATGACCGTTTTTCCAATGGGGATGCCCTTCTCAATGGATTTTTTCTGGAGATGTTCCTGGAGTACACAATAATCCTCTACTTTCAAATCCTTTTGGTGTTGACGGATATAATTTAGACGATTTGCCTCGATTTTCACATAAGCATCCACTAAGTACTGCTGAGTGAGTTTGCCACCATTCAGGAGTGGATTAAACTGATTACGGACAGACAGCACATAGCAGTAATATTGCAGTTGTGTAACTCTGCGTGGACTTTGCCCTTGTTGCTTGAGGCCATCATGCCAGCCCTGGTCTCCGTAAGGGAAAAATAAAGGATAGAGTAAAGCATCTAAATTACTGTGTAGAATGCTGACCTGTTGTGTTCTTGGCGCCAAAGGATTTTTGGGGTCCGGTTGTAAATGTATTAAAATATCACGATTAAATGGTGGCTCTCCATTGTCATTTTCAAATACGACAGCAACTTCATTGACAGTTGGATTATTATATCGGCGAGGGTCTTGATTCCGATCTTGTTTAAGGGCCATGATGATATTTGGCATGAGAGTGCCATTAGCTTCAGCTTTAAGATGTTCGTCATGTTCCACATCTCGTAACATTTTGTAGGCAGCAACAAAGGGATTCACATTGTCTAACTGAAGAGCAATTATACTCATCAAAGTGGGATGACATTTTTGATTTTGTTCACAGTTTAAACGTTGTTCATTCGCGGTAGCGGTATCCAAAATATACAGTTGGGCATAAGCTGGAACTTGATCATCACTGGGATGTAGGGTTCCAGTACGATGATATATTTGTCCATGTATACGGAAACAGTAAGGGCCATGTCCAGGTGGAGGGGATATATTGGCACCCATGGAGGCGAAAGCAAATGAGCTGTTAATACTACGAATATTTTCCATGAGATTCTTACTGAACTCACTCTCCCCTGTCAGCAATCGTTTAAAGACCTCGGGATATTGGGGTATAGGTATATGCACTTTACTCTTGTGACAACACAGAGTAAAATTTTTATCTGCTGGTATCTCAGCATTAAAATGTAATGCTTGACAATGTTCACATAAATAGTTCATAGGACCACAGGAGTGTTCTACTATGGTACTGTCATCATTAGTAAAACCTGTAGGATGTTGAGGTACAGGTTGTGGTAACGGAGCATTGGAATGTTTCTTTAAGCCAACATATATAAAGCGTGGACCTGGTAGAGGATCTTCACTGTCCACAGATTCAATCACTGAGGAGTTGGAAGGTGTATCGTGGTCAGGGTTTATTAATATGGAGGTGCAAGCGGTTTTTTTGTGCCGTTCACGGCGTGCACCAGCTGCATTTGGTAATGGTTTGTTTGTTGCCTTAGAAGAGTCAGGTGTGAAGCATGTCTTATAAGCAGACTTAACGGTGTACAGGCGACGGCATTTATCATTTGGAGTGTAAGTAGGACAGTGTTTGCGCTTACGTGCAGATTTACCAACGGTTAAAGGAGCTTCAGGCTGCACACATTCTATGAATGGAGACAAAGAAGCTGTATTGTGGGCAGAATCTATGACTGAGGACGTGGAAATATTATGTTTGCAACGTTGAGAGCGTGCAGCAGCAGCTTTATTACTTAATCGATTAGTTTTGTCCTCAAAAGACTCATTAGTAATGCGTTTATTGCAAGCAGCATTAACAGTGTCCAGGCGCTTCTGTCTGTCCTCTGTAGTCTCGTTAGCACGCTGTTTGCGCTTACGTGCGGCATCGGCGGCTTTTCGCTCTGCGTCATTGGTATACTTATTGTCAGACCTGATGTTACGTGCGCCATCAGCAGCTTTGGGCTCTGTGTCATTAGTATACTTAACAGTGTCCAGGCGCTTGCATCTATCCTCTGTACTCTTGTTAGCACGCTGTTTGCGCTTACGTGCAGCATCGGTGTCTTTTCGCTGTGCGTCATTGGTATACTTATTATCAGACCTGATGTTACGTGCGCCATCAGCAGCTTTGGGCTCTGTGTCATTAGTATACTTAACAGTGTCCAGGCGCTTGCATCTATCCTCTGTACTCTTGTTAGCACGCTGTTTACGCTTACGTGCAGCATCGGCGGCTTTTCGCTCTGCGTCATTGGTATACTTATTATCAGACCTGATGTTACATGCGCCATCAGCAGCTTTGGACTCTGTGTCATTAGTATACTTAACAGTATCCAGGCGCTTGCATCTATCCTCTGTACTCTTGTTAACACGCTGTTTGCGCTTACGTGTGGCATCGGCGGCTTTTCGCTCTGCATCATTATCATACTTTATATCAGACCTGATCTTACGTGCGCCATCAGCAGCTTTACACTCTGTGTCATTAGTATACTTAACAGTATCCAGGCGCTTGCATCTATCCTCTGTACTCTTGTTAACACGCTGTTTGCGCTTACGTGCGGCATCGGCGGCTTTTCGCTCTGCATCATTACCATACTTTATATCAGACCTGATCTTACGTGCGCCATCAGCAGCTTTGGACTCTGTGTCATTACTATACTTAACAGTGTCCAGGCGCTTGCATCTATCCTCTGTACTCTTGTTAGCACGCTGTTTACGCTTACGTGCGGCATCGGCGTCTTTTTGCTCTGCATTATTAGTATACTTTATATCAGACCTAATCTTACGTGCGCCATCAGCAGCTTTGGGCTCTGTGTCATTAGTATCCTTACTATTAGAGCTCATGTTGGCTAAGCTAAACAGCTTTAAGCGTGGTGGTGGCAAACAACAGGTTAATAAGAGGCAGTGTCAGGTAGTAGGAAAATAGCCAGTTAATAATAGGCAATAGTTCTTTGCAGGAATACAGATATTAATAAATAGGCAGTTTATATTGCAGAGAAATTGCTGGGCAATAATGGACAATGTCCTTATGTGGCAAATAATAGAACAATATACCCAGTGTGGCAAAGAAGAGGTTAATAAACGGCAGTCTCTCAGTATAACAGTCAGTGAATAATAGGCAGTATATGGAGAAAACACCAAACAAAAGTTCAAAATTGGTGTGAAAATGTCACTGAACCACTTCACAACTAAATATATATAGTTTTGGTAAATGGTATTATCATTTTTTTGACGAAATTCGGCAGGAGCTTGAAGAGCGACGTCACTGGGACCGCCTCCACGCAGTAGAAACTTGCTGTGAGGTAAAAATTCAAAAATCACACCAAAATGGCGGGCGGAGTGTGTCACAGTACGGCACATTTCTGATTGGTCGCTCGCGGCAGGCGGCAACCAATCAGAAAAGTGCCGCGCACCACGAAGGCATATATCTTTGTCCACCCTGAGCGGGTGTAGGACGCTGGTGACGTCACTTATCTCCGGACATTATCTCCGGACAAAGCCACGGAAGTTGGCACAAATTGCCGGAAGTAGTATTCTAGGCAATTATATATTAGATTTTAATGTTATCAGTGTTTACCTTTGAACGTTTATATTGTATTGTCCTGTCACCAGTCATGTGTACGATTATCGGCCGAAAGCCTCTCTGGAACCAATAATCACCCCATGTAAAGGTATCTTTATAAGTTAAAGATTCAGAATACTATGACTTTTATCATATCCTGAACAGTCAAGTTTTTTATGAACCGTTAAGGTTTTGTGGTTGAAGTAAAAAACACTCTGAGTGTTTACAGTTTGAAACCATAAAATGTTGAAAAATTATGACATTCTTGAGTATATCACTCAATGGTGCTCATAAACATGTCAAATTTGATCTATAATATACTTTAATAAACGTTACTTTAATCTTTAATATACTTAAGAACAGGGCCCCAGACATCACACAGGGGGTCTGAAACACCGCACAGTGGTCCAAAATATCGCTGTGCTCTGCCTGGGGCCCCATATGCTGCCTGGGGCCCCTGTGCTCTGCCTGGGGCCCCATATGCTGCCTGGGGCCCCTGTGCTCTGCCTGGAGCCCCTGTGCTCTGCCTGGGGCCCCATGTTCTGCCTGGGGCCCCTGTGCTCTGCCTGGGGCCACTGTGCTCTGCCTGGGGCCCCATATGCTGCCTGGGGCCCCTGTGCTCTGCCTGGGGCCCCATATGCTGCCTGGGGCCCTTGTGCTCTGCCTGGGGCCCCATAGGCTGCCTGGGGCCCCTGTGCTCTACCTGGGACCACTGTGCTCTGCCTGGGGCCCCATATGCTGCCTGGGGCCCCTGTGCTCTGCCTGGGGCCCCTGTGCTCTGCCTGGGGCCCCATGTTCTGCCTGGGGCCACTGTGCTCTGCCTGGGGCCCCATAGGCTGCCTGGGGCCCCTGTGCTCTGCCTGGGACCACTGTGCTCTGCCTGGGGCCCCATATGCTGCCTGGGGCCCCTGTGCTCTGCCTGGGGCCACTGTGCTCTGCCTGGGGCCCCATATGCTGCCTGGGGCCCCTGTGCTCTGCCTGGGGCCCCATATGCTGCCTGGGGCCCCTGTGCTCTGCCTGGGGCCCCTGTGCTCTGCCTGGGGCCCCATGTTCTGCCTGGGGCCCCTGTGCTCTGCCTGGGGCCACTGTGCTCTGCCTGGGGCCCCATATGCTGCCTGGGGCTTCTGTGCTCTGCCTGGGGCCCCATATGCTGCCTGGTGCTCCTGTGCTCTGCCTGGGGCCCCTCTGCTCTGCCTGGGGCCCCATGTTCTGCCTGGGGCCACTGTGCTCTGCCTGGGGCCCCATAGGCTGCCTGGGGCCCCTGTGCTCTGCCTGGGGCCCCATATGCTGCCTGGGGCCCCTGTGCTCTGCCTGGGGCCACTGTGCTCTGCCTGGGGCCCCATTTGCTGCCTGGGGCCCCATATGCTGCCTGGGGCCCCTGTGCTCTGCCTGGGGCCACTGTGCTCTGCCTGGGGCCCCATATGCTGCCTGGGGCCCTGTGCTCTGCCTGGGACCACTGTGCTCTGCCTGGGGCCCCATATGCTGCCTGGGGCCCCTGTGCTCTGCCTGGGGCCACTGTGCTCTGCCTGGGGCCCCATATGCTGCCTGGGGCCCCTGTGCTCTGCCTGGGGCCCCATATGCTGCCTGGGGCCCCTGTGCTCTGCCTGGGGCCCCTGTGCTCTGCCTGGGGCCCCTGTGCTCTGCCTGGGGCCCCATGTTCTGCCTGGGGCCACTGTGCTCTGCCTGGGGCCCCATAGGCTGCCTGGGGCCCCTGTGCTCTGCCTGGGACCACTGTGCTCTGCCTGGGGCCCCATAGGCTGCCTGGGGCCCCTGTGCTCTGCCTGGGGCCACTGTGCTCTGCCTGGGGCCCCATGTGCTGCCTGGGGCCCATGTGCTCTGCCTGGGGCCCCATATGCTGCCTGGGGCCCCTGTGCTCTGCCTGGGGCCCCTGTGCTCTGCCTGGGGCCCCATGTTCTGCCTGGGGCCCCTGTGCTCTGCCTGGGGCCACGTGCTCTGCCTGGGGCCCCATATGCTGCCTGGGGCCCCTGTGCTCTGCCTGGGGCCCCATATGCTGCCTGGGGCTCCTGTGCTCTGCCTGGGGCCCCTGTGCTCTGCCTGGGGCCCCATGTTCTGCCTGGGGCCACTGTGCTCTGCCTGGGGCCCCATAAGCTGCCTGGGGCCCCTGTGCTCTGCCTGGGACCACTGTGCTCTGCCTGGGGCCCTATATGCTGCCTGGGGCCCCTGTGCTCTGCCTGGGGCCACTGTGCTCTGCCTGGGGCCCCATATGCTGCCTGGGGCCCCTGTGCTCTGCCTGGGGCCCCATATGCTGCCTGGGGCCCCTGTGCTCTGCCTGGGGCCCCATGTTCTGCCTGGGGCCACTGTGCTCTGCCTGGGGCCCCATAAGCTGCCTGGGGCCCCTGTGCTCTGCCTGGGACCACTGTGCTCTGCCTGGGGCCCCATATGCTGCCTGGGGCCCCTGTGCTCTGCCTGGGCCACTGTGCTCTGCCTGGGGCCCCATATGCTGCCTGGGGCCCCTGTGCTCTGCCTGGGGCCCCATATGCTGCCTGGGGCCCCTGTGCTCTGCCTGGGGCCCCTGTGCTCTGCCTGGGGCCCCATGTTCTGCCTGGGGCCCCTGTGCTCTGCCTGGGGCCACTGTGCTCTGCCTGGGGCCCCATAGGCTGCCTGGGGCCCCTGTGCTCTGCCTGGGGCCCCATATGCTGCCTGGGGCCCCTGTGCTCTGCCTGGGGCCCCTGTGCTCTGCCTGGGGCCCCATGTTCTGCCTGGGGCCACTGTGCTCTGCCTGGGGCCCCATAGGCTGCCTGGGGCCCCTGTGCTCTGCCTGGGACCACTGTGCTCTGCCTGGGGCCCCATATGCTGCCTGGGGCCCCTGTGCTCTGCCTGGGGCCACTGTGCTCTGCCTGGGGCCCCATATGCTGCCTGGGGCCCCTGTGCTCTGCCTGGGACCCCATATGCTGCCTGCGGCCCCTGTGCTCTGCCTGGGGCCCCTGTGCTCTGCCTGGGGCCCCATTTTCTGCCTGGGGCCCCTGTGCTCTGCCTGGGGCCACTGTGCTCTGCCTGGGGCCCCATATGCTGCCTGGGGCCCCTGTGCTCTGCCTGGGGCCCCATATGCTGCCTGGGGCCCCTGTGCTCTGCCTGGGGCCCCATAGGCTGCCTGGGGCCCCTGTGCTCTACCTGGGACCACTGTGCTCTGCCTGGGGCCCCATATGCTGCCTGGGGCCCCTGTGCTCTGCCTGGGGCCACTGTGCTCTGCCTGGGGCCCCATATGCTGCCTGGGGCCCCTGTGCTCTGCCCGGGGCCCCATATGCTGCCTGGGGCCCCTGTGCTCTGCCTGGGGCCCCTGTGCTCTGCCTGGGGCCCCATGTTCTGCCTGGGGCCCCTGTGCTCTGCCTGGGGCCACTGTGCTCTGCCTGGGGCCCCATATACTGCCTGGGGCCCCTGTGCTCTGCCTGGGGCCCCATATGCTGCCTGGGGCCCCTGTGCTCTGCCTGGGGCCCCTGTGCTCTGCCTGGGGCCCCATGTTCTGCCTGGGGCCACTGTGCTCTTCCTGGGGCTCCATAGGCTGCCTGGGGCCCCTGTGCTCTGCCTGGGACCACTGTGCTCTGCCTGGGGCCCCATATGCTGCCTGGGGCCACTGTGCTCTGCCTGGGGCCACTGTGCTCTGCCTGGGGCCTCATATGCTGCCTGGGGCCCCTGTTCTCTGCCTGGGGCCCCATATGCTGCCTGGGGCCCCTGTGCTCTGCCTGGGACCACTGTGCTCTGCCTGGGGCCCCATATGCCTCCTGGGGCCCCTGTGCTCTGCCTGGGGCCACTGTGCTCTGCCTGGGGCCCCATATGCTGCCTGGGGCCCCTGTGCTCTGCCTGTGGCCCCATATGCTGCCTGGGGCCCCTGTGCTCTGCCTGGGGCCCCTGTGCTCTGCCTGGGGCCCCATGTTCTGCCTGGGGCCCCTGTGCTCTGCCTGGGGCCACTGTGCTCTGCCTGGGGCCCCATATGCTGCCTGGGGCCCCTGTGCTCTGCCTGGGGCATTATATGCTGCCTGGGGCCCCTGTGCTCTGCCTGGGGCCCCTGTGCTCTGCCTGGGGCCCCATATTCTGCCTGGGGCCACTGTGCTCTGCCTGGGGCCCCATAGGCTGCCTGGGGCCCCTGTGCTCTGCCTGGGACCACTGTGCTCTGCCTGGGGCCCCATATGCTGCCTGGGGCCCCTGTGCTCTGCCTGGGGCCACTGTGCTCTGCCTGGGGCCCCATATGCTGCCTGGGGCCCCTGTGCTCTGCCTGGGGCCCCATATGCTGCCTGGGGCCCCTGTGCTCTGCCTGGGGCCCCATAGGCTGCCTGGGGCCCCTGTGCTCTACCTGGGACCACTGTGCTCTGCCTGGGGCCCCATATGCTGCCTGGGGCCCCTGTGCTCTGCCTGGGGCCACTGTGCTCTGCCTGGGGCCCCTGTGCTCTGCCTGGGGCCCCATATGCTGCCTGGGGCCCCTGTGCTCTGCCTGGGTGTAGGACACTGGTGACGTCACTTATCTCCGGACATTAGCTCCGGACATTAGCTCCGGACATTAGCTCCGGACATTAGCTCCGGACATTAGCTCCGGACAAAGCCACGGAAGTTGGCACAAATTGCAATAAGTAGTATTCTAGGCAATTATATATTAGATTTTTACAGACTGAATGATACATGTGAAATTGTGGAGACTTGTTCAATGTTGATTTGTTAGACTTCCATTGATGATTTTGATCTATGGAAAAAAAAAAAAAAAAAAAGGACTACACTTGGATGCCATCCAAGTGCAGACTGTTTTTTCATGGGTTGCTAGTTACCTTGTGTGGTGTTTTTTTTTTTCTTCTTTTTTTCTATCTAAGAAAGGCACCCCTATCTGAGACCAGTTTTCTCGTGTGTGTTGGGGGAAAAAAAACTGATGTGCGAATAAGCCTTAGCTTTCGTTCCATGGGGAAAGGGTATCCAGATTATTAAGCTTGTTCCTGCTGACTGTTATACGTACAAAAACTTCAAAGGAAATCCTGACTGATTTTGAATACATCAAATCCAAATTTGTTGGTATCTGTTTGCACCTGTATCCAAGATAAGTTTTCTAATCCGCCCTTACAATCTTCCTGTTATCCAGACCGTTGATGCGCTGGCAGCAGCTATTTTTGCGACTGAAGGATGCCGGTTGTTGGATGTGGACCCCGGAGCATCCACCAACAGAACGGTGTACACCTTCGTGGGTTCCCAGTTGTTGAAGGGGAGCTGAATGCAGCACGCATTGCTTTTAAGATGATCGATATGAGCAAACACAAAGGTAAGTGTCTGCTCCTCTCATATTAACCTGTCATCTCTGGAAATGCTGCACAGTCTGAAATATAGCAGGAGAGCATTATAGACTTCTTCTGTTTTTGAGGCTTGACCACTGATTCTCAATTGAATTGAGATCTGGGGAGTTTCCTGCCCATAGACTTTTTTTTTTTTTTTTATAAAGATAGATATATCTATCTTTGCTCACTGAGCCACTCTGTCATCTTTGCCTTGTAACATGATGCTTCATCATGCTGGAAGAAAACATTGCTCTTCACCAAGTTGCTCCTGGATTATTGAGAGAAGTTTCTCTTGGAGGATGTTTAGACACATTTTCCATCCCTGATTCATTATGGTATTTGTTAGTGATGTGCTAATAAACCGGTAATCCTTGCATGTGCTGTGTCTGTCGAACAGCCGTGAGACGTGCAGCCACGGGGACAAGAACCCCCTTTTTTTTTTTTTAGACCACGGAAAACCAAATTATCCTCTGGGTGAAGAAATGTAACTTCCCAAAGCACTATAAAAGATTTTTAGACCACACCGAAGTCGTTCTGTTGGCCCACGAGCATGCTCAGATAACGCCTTATCTCAGCATGTTCGCTCAACTACCATCCTACAAATCTGCTAATTAATGTATACATAACTGCATATTCCACACTTATGTCATTGCTCTCCAGGGGAGCATCCTCGTATGGGCGCTCTGGATGTGTGTCCATTTATTCCTGTCCGAAATGTGACCATGGCTGAATGTGTTTCCTGCGCAACCACTTTGCTGAAAGACTAGCGAATGAGCTGCATGTCCCAGGTAAGAAATGTGCGTTTATAGCCCTTATTTCGGTGCAAACTTTTGATTCCTATAAATAAATCATACAAAGTTTAGTGAAGTGGATGGAGTGGGGCAAATTCTTCCACGATGTGGAGTTTTATAAACAAAATCTCTAATAGATTCAGGTGACCTTTTAAGGCGCCATCCTCATTTGCTTCTCGTCAGTCTTTCAACCAATACCAATACCTTCTCCTCCAACTTAACATCGCAAAATTGGTCAACCAAAATTTTGATCTTTTTAAAAAGGAGAAAAATTACTCTCGGACCCATGTATTACCATGATTATTTGCCAGGTATAACCCAGATTTTACCAGCAGAAATATGTTCTCAACAAAGAAAATGTGTGGTGCCCCTGAAGGTCCAGTCACCACAGAGGTACTGCACCTCAGCCAGAGGTGTGGTACTCTGCTCTCGGGTAAGGAGGGGGCACTACCCGAGACCCACACTAGCATCCAACACCACTCCCGGCCAGGGGATAGGTGTGGACCCTATTGAGGGAGGGCCCCATCTCAGGCTGGAGGGTGAACTAGGTAGAGGGTGTGGGTGGAGAGAGAGTTAGAAGGTGGAGTGTGTCAGTAATGAGTGGAGGAGAGCAGACGTGGAGCGAGAAGCTACTGAGAGAAGGAAGGAAGGGGTCCTAGTGGACAGGGAAGTGAGGAATCTACCCTGGGTGCCCGAATCCATGCTGACCGTAGTCGGGTGGAAGGACCAGATCGCAGTGGGGGGACCAGCCCCCAGACTAGTGGAGGAACTACAAGACTCGGCTAGCAAGCCAGAGGCTGTGGTATCTGTATGTGCCAGCCACATCCACACACATTCACTGAAAAGGCAGCCATATAGGATCAAGGGGACCAGGAGAATGTCGCCGACAAGATCCGAAGCTGGCTTGGAACACTGTATGAGGCGCAGGGCAGGAGGGCGAAGACAGCTCAAAGAGACAGCCAGGGAAGGAGCATAAGAAAGGGAGTCTCAGGGAAAGTGAACCCCAAATTACCTGAGAGCTGGCTGGATCACGGACTCGGAGGACACAGCACCCTCCTGGGGACTATACCTAAGAACTGTGAAGACTCCACCCTGCTGTGTCCTCAGAATTATTTACTACGTCACCTGCCCTGCATTACAACATTCACTATCATTGACTTTAACTGCCCTGGGGCCTAGCTCTACCCGTGGAGAGCTGGAACATCTCTGAGGCGTCACCAACTGCCCCCAGTGGACCTGAACTGCAGCATCGGCCATTTCTTTATTGCTGAACACCACGGGTGGCGTCACAAACTAATATCCTATAAACTTTATTCCCCCTTCATTCCCATTTTATTGGACGCCCAGGGCCATGGACCGGGTCACTGCTACTGTGACAACAACCCCCGACGAACTGTCCAACCCGGCCCGAGTACCCCACGGCCCTGGTGGGCACTCCAAATGTAGATAGGAAATGGATAATTGAATTTCAGCCAAGAGTGGCAAGCCCAGCAGTTGAGGCGACCATTGAGCCATAGTAGAATCCTGTTGGGAGACGGGAGCTGATGACTATTAGAGGGGTAAGAATGGCAAATCGTATAATTCAAAGAAGGGGAAACTGGAGACGTTCCGGATAAGAGCATGTGTGGGTTACATGTGACGGCATCTAGGGACTAGTGAAGACATTTTAGTAGGAAATGGTTACCGTATTTTTTCAGACTATAAGATGCACAGGACCATAAGACGCACCCCAAATTTTCAGAAGGAAAATGGGGGAGGGGGGGGGAAATGTGTCAAATGGGGGTCCGTCTTACAGTCTGAATGTAGCTTACCAGTGAGGGGATGGGCACAGGTGGGGGAATGGGGGGAGTGTTCACAGGGGTCATTCGGTGGTCCAGGCTGGTGCGGTGGCCTCCGGGAAATCCCAGGCTGGTTCTGTGCGTCAGGGGTGGTGGCTGTGTGCTCAGGGGCTGTGGCTCTCTGTGCTCCGCCGGCATTTTGTCAAAGCCCGGAGGCCCCCGCTCATCCATTAATGTCATGTTGTAGTGGCCTCCGGGAACATGGCCGGCGCACGCTCAGATTCAGATCTCGGGACGAGATCTCGTTGCCAAAATTTGAATCTGAGTGTGCTCCGGCTTGGCGGCCATCTTCCGGGGGCCTCTGGGCTTTGACGAAATGCCAGCGGAGCCCCCCAAGGAGCAGAGAGCCGCTGCCACTGCCCTGGAGCACTGCACAGCCCACCACACCACAGACCCCAGCCGCACCAGCCTTGGAAGGGAGGCTGCATCGGGACCGCTGCCACCGCCACAGGATTTGTAAGTATATTGTGATCATACGACGCACCCCCATTTTCCCCAAAAAAATTTTGGGGAAAAAAAGTGCGTCTTATAATTAAACAAAAAAAAATAAAAATACTGTAACTTGCAAGAGAATGTTAATGGAATATTTGGTTTCAGCAATAAATTCTAATATACTGATCTTAGCTCAGCTTCATAAATTCCATCTCCCTTTACATTTGCAGACATTATCCCTGTCCCCATTGGGGCCCACAATCCCGATCAGTATGTGTTTTATATGTTCTCCCCAGTTTTTTTCCAAACTTCTCTCAGATGTTTTTGTATTTCTTCCCCCATGTCTACAGCCTGTTGCTACAGTATATTAATGAGTAATTTCAGTGCACTTGTCTACTAAACTATCAAACTTTTTTTTTTTTCTCCTTTTTATTTTAGTGTATCTTTATGCAGAGGCTGCACGCACTAAGAATCGAAGGACTCTCCCCGCTGTGAGAGCTGGAGAGTATGAAGCTCTTCCCACCAAGGTATATTATATGGCTACAAATCTTTAATTTTCTTTCTCTTTACCATGTAGCATATTTATCATTTGTGTAGGTAGCTGTATATGTACAATAGGAAGTTATTTTAGATATGTTCACTACAATAAGTCATGACCAAAGTTTTATCAGTCTTGTTGTATCTTCAATTGCGGGTCAATTTTAATGGGGGCCTTTACGATAATAGGTGATTTGCCATCAGATTTTTGTCACCTCTGATTCCAGTGATGTCACTTACTGGGCTGCTTGCTGTAGATTTGATAATCTCCTGCTGATAAAATAGTGATTTTATCACAAGAGGACTAGTAAACCTGCTGCCAGGTAGTCCTCCATATTCGTGAGCTCTGTATAACCTCATTTACACCACTGATTGGCAGCTTCCTTTCTGTGTACACTTTGCATAGTGGTGGGGTTATACAGAGCTCATGAACATGGAGGACTACCTGGCAGCAGGTTTACAAGTCCTCTTGTGATAATCTCCTGCTGATAAAATAGCGTTTTGTTTTTTTTTCAAAACTACAGCTATCAGCTCAGTAAGTGATATAGCGCTAGAATATGGGTCTCACTGTACATTATGTTGATTTACAGGTTGTGTGAATAACAAAATCTTGTCTTTGGCATTTTTAAAAAGCAACAGTGACCAACCTCAATTCAGATGCGCACAGAACGCTCACTAATGGATGATTGTGTGCACAGGCTGCCAATATTTTAGGGAACGCAGGTCCTGTTTACACAGAACAATGTGCTGCCATTGGTGATCTTTTATGTAATCCAGACTGATCTCGAGTTTACTTTACTTTAACTTCTTTTTTCTTTTTTTTTTTTCTCCTCTAGTTGCAAAATACAGAATGGAAACCAGATTATGGGGAGCCAGTTTTTGTTCCAAGTTGGGGGGCAACTGTGACAGGAGCCCGGAAATTTCTCATAGCGTACAATATAAACCTACTAACGACAAAGGAGCTTGCTCATCGTATAGCGCTTAACATCAGAGAAGGTGGTCGCGGGAAAGGTCAGGTGAGCAGAAATGTTCTATACGCGGTAAAGTATGACTAAATCCAATGGAATTGTTTGCATTCTGAATAGAGGGCCCAGCTTTGGTAATGAGATGCAACATGTTAATTATATGACCATTTTGTGATCTCTGATGGTGATATCGGGACCAGCCGTGGATTTCCTGACCACTCGTATATGAGGCTGTTGAGTCTAGCTCAGGAGACCACTCTGCCCATATTCTGACCCCAGATGTTGGTCTTGCATGTACTTCTGCATACTTATTCACATTGACTTCAATTTTGGAGACTCTGTAGTCAGGTTTGCACTACAGGTTAACCTATAGTGCGAGAAACCCTGATGGTCTCTCACCTAGTAGGATGTCTTTGTAGTACTCTTCTTCTGTAGCTGCTGCAGTATGTTCTTGATTACAGGTGACAGAATGCTAACGTCGGAGTCTCTCAAATCGGGCTGCCTAAATCTAGTGCCAGATTTCCTGAGACCTGCAGCTAAAATGTTCTTCATTGACACTGCCACTTGATTGTTATTACTGGTGGTTACTTGAATACTTGTCATGATCAGAGCACTTTCAAAAAAAGCTCTTCTTCTTGACTTGCACATTGCAAAGCTTTTCCAATGCCTTTTTTTTTCCCCCTTTTATTTCAGCCTGGACGTCTCAAAAAAGTGCAGGCGATTGGCTGGTACCTGCAAGAGGAGAATCTGGCTCAAGTGTCTGTAAACATATTAGATTATGAAATGACTCCTCTTCACGAGGTGTATGAAGAAACGCACAAAGATGCCAAGGTGCCTGAGTTTCATTTTTGTGCCTGTTAGCCGTGTAGGTTACTTTTTTGGTTTAGCTAAACTACTTTGTCTTGTTTTAGGAGTTGAGTCTTCCGATTCTCGGCTCGCAGTTGGTGGGTTTAGTGCCTCTTCAAGCCTTGATAACTTCTGCAGAATATTATATCAAAGAAGAAAACTTGTTTATATTGGAAGAACACAAAATTCGACTGGTAATCTTCGCCTTCCTTCAATGTAAGACCAGTTATTCATAAGCTCCTGTTCCGACAGATTACCATTCCCATATTGTGGCTTTTCTAGGGCAGATTATACAATGTGCTACTCACAAATTTTGTTCAACAAAATCTTGATTTATGCATAATTTTAGATCTGTCAGCAGGAAGGGGCTGAGACACTGATTTCAGTGTGTGGCTTACTAAGATGTGTTGTAGTTTCGATATGCTGTACATACATACAGCTGCTAATCAGTGGAGGTACGTATAAAATTTATATCACAACGGCTGCACTCCGTAAAGTGACTGCTGGAATCAGGGTCTCTTTCCCTACATCATGCTCTCAGATGGGGTAGTGAATACCTGTTGACAGATTCCCTTTAAACTATATTGAATATTATTTAGGATGAGAACCCAACAGATTTGTATTATATACTGAACTGTTTTATACTTTTCCTTCTTGTCAAGGTTATTAACAGACTTGGACTTGATTCATTGGCTCCTTTTGAACCTCAGAAAAGAATTATAGAGTAAGTTGAACCTTCCCTCCTACCGACCGGTATTCTGCCGATTCTACCCCAAAGTTCTTAGCTGTAATTGATAATGAATGCACATTATGTATCGTAGGTATCTTATTCAAGACGACGTGTCTGGATCACTTATCACACAGACGTTGAAAGGGTTTGTGCAGAGTGTGGGGGCGCGGACGGCCACCCCCGGAGGTGGCTCTGTGTCTGCTGCCGTGTCGGCTATGGTAAGAGCAGGGAGCAGGGGTAGGAACATTTTAGATGACACAATGTGTTTCTATGCAATTATTGTGTAGGACTAAAGCGACGCACAATCAGGTGACCAAAATAAATTTTTTTGCTTCATTTTGTGTATGTTTGGCACTTAACAAACTTTTTTCTTTAATTAGATTACATTTGTATTCAATCTTTCAAAATACAACAAACATAAATTCCAATTTTACAAAACTTTTTTTAAAAGGTTACTCCACCACTTTTTATATTGATGACCTATCCTAAGGCCATGTTCAGTATCTGGTCAATGGGTGATAAATACAGAAGAGGTGACTTGTTTATATTCTACTTTTCTCTGATTGTTCCACTCCTGATTTTGGTTTACAAATCCGGATGTAAAATGGTGAACGTGGCCCTCCTGGATAAGTCATCAATATCAGATCGGTGATGGGCTGCACCCCCACTGTTCAGCTTTTCTAGGTCCCAGTGACAGCCGGATGTTGGCAGTAGTGTGGCTGAATAGCTCGGTTCCATCAATGGTGTAGTGGCCGTCGCTGTGCACTGCATGACCCCATTCTTAATCCAGGGGGAGATGTGCAGTAGCCACTATACAGTTGATGGAGCTATGCTGACATGCTCCACTACTGCTAACCAGTGTAGATGGCATGTAAAGCATCAACTGGGAAACCGCCTTCCTTAAAAATTTTTTTTTTTTTAGTGAATCTGTCTAGTATTAATTCCTTAAAGAGCACAAAATACAAAGATGGGTTATCTATCTGGATTCACCATGGTACTTTGTTCCCTGTACCACTCAATGAACCAATATTCCAAGGCAAAATCCATTGATGCGTGTCGCTTCACAACATTCTGAATTGTAATTAATCTGTTGTGTGTGTTTTTATTATTTCGAACACTGATAATCTTACTCTCCATGATTACTTAACACTTCATTTTGCTTATACCCTTACTTCTAGCATACTATAGACTTGGCACATAGATGGACCTATACCACTGTCATCTTTGTGGGTTAGAAATACACCTATATTTTAGCTGTATGTGGTAGTGAAGGTATAAACCAAGTTGGTGTCCATCTAAGGGCAAGTTCACACAAGTGTATTAAATAAATAAATCTACAACATTGGATGAATCTTGGCGATTTGGTCTTAATTAAGAGCTTGCTGTAGTACAATGCGCCAAATTCTTTAAGTGGCATACGTCACATAATGAATCTGACACGTCTTCTCAGTGGTTTGCACCTCTGTGGCAATTACTTTTACACAATAGAGGCATTTAACTAGCAGGTAAGTTGCATAATAATTTTGAAAGGAGACCACTTCTTTTTTTTCTTTTTTTTTTAAATGAAATTGGATTCTTGTTTGCTGGATAATTGTAATATTGCAGTTTGGGTCACATTCTCATTTTAGGGAGCAGTACTAGGATGTATGGTGGGGCAGATGACTTACGGAAAACGTCAATTTGAATCTTTGGATGGAGCGATGAGGGAGTTGATTCCCTCTTTTCATCATGCAGTCGGTCAGTTGCTGGCTCTCGTAGACTCGGACTCCAATGCATTTGGAAGCTATATGGTAATTTTATTTTTAACTAGATTTTGACTTTAGCTCTGTTTTACCCTCCAATACCCAACTCCATTACGTCTTTTATTTTCTTCTCGTCTATTACTACCTAATTTCCACTTTCCCCCTTGGTGTCCCCCTCTGCAGGCTGCACTAAAGCTTCCCAAAGACACTGAAGAACAACAACAGAAGTGAGTATAAATGATTACTACTGTAGCACAAAACCGGTCTGTGTACTGACCGCACAGTATAGTAAAGGGTTAATAACTGGGGGTGCATAAAG
Organism: Ranitomeya variabilis; assembly: GCF_051348905.1. Lineage (NCBI taxonomy): Eukaryota > Metazoa > Chordata > Amphibia > Anura > Dendrobatidae > Ranitomeya > Ranitomeya variabilis. Next base: position 187,579,428 of record NC_135238.1, on the reverse strand, counting down.
TGTGTATATAATTTTTTTTTTTTAACACTTTTGAGACCCAATACCTCCTGTATTGGGTCCATTCTTAGGGGGTTATGCGTTTGTATTAGATTATTTTCATATTTTGGACCTAACTGCATCTAGGGTGCATTTTTGGATATTTACTTGCAGAAATTTCAGTTTTCATGGCCTGTTCTTCAAGGCTGGGAAATAAAAGGTTAATCCATGATCCAAAATTCAATTGGCAATAGCACTTCAATTGTACATAATTATATAAGTTTACCTATTAAGGTATGAAATGACGCAAGAAGTAGTGAATGCAAACTTTTTTCCTCTATTAGCATAATACTTAAAACAAAATATTTTATAGTAAAAAGACAGGGAGGTGAGGAAAAAATGGGACCTCCAAAAGAGTCAGGGTGTGACCCGAGAAAATAAGTTTATGATATGTCTGCCTATGGAAGGTGTCCTCCTGGAGGGGTTATATGGACATGCTTAGGAGGGGGCGGACGTCACAGTGTCTCCTAGTTTCCCCTTTTTAATCCATTATCCAAGAGTGAACACAGACCAAGAAAATCACCAATAATCACCTTACAACAGGCATCGATTCAATTGAAGTTACTAACAATCAGCTCAAGGGAATAAAATAGAATAGAAGGAATCCCAACTGTAATAGGACTTAGAAATCTTACCCAAGATGTAATTTGTAAAAAGAGCCACTAGATGGCAGGCAAGTATAATGTAAATGGGATAAGTGCTAAATGAATCCATTGTATTTATCACTTATCCCATTTACATTATACTTGTTTAGCCCCAGATTGAACAACCGTGTATATACACTCACCGGCCACTTTATTAGGTACACCTGTCCAACTTCTTGTTAACACTTAATTTCTAATCAGCCAATCACATGGCGGCAACTCAGTGCATTTAGGCATGTAGACATGGTCAAGACAATCTCCTGCAGTTCAAACCGAGCATCAGTATGGGGAAGAAAGGTGATTTGAGTGCCTTTGAACGTGGCATGGTTGTTGGTGCCAGAAGGGCTGGTCTGAGTATTTCAGAAACTGCTGATCTACTGGGATTTTCACGCACAACCATCTCTAGGGTTTACAGAGAATGGTCCGAAAAAGAAAAAAAATCCAGTGAGCGGCAGTTCTGTGGGCGGAAATGCCTTGTTGATGCCAGAGGTCAGAGGAGAATGGGCAGACTGGTTCGAGCTGATAGAAAGGCAACAGTGACTCAAATCGCCACCCGTTACAACCAAGGTAGGCCTAAGAGCATCTCTGAACGCACAGTGCGTCGAACTTTGAGGCAGATGGGCTACAGCAGCAGAAGACCACACCGGGTACCACTCCTTTCAGCTAAGAACAGGAAACTGAGGCTACAATTTGTACAAGCTCATCGAAATTGGACAGTAGAAGATTGGAAAAACGTTGCTTGGTCTGATGAGTCTCGATTTCTGCTGCGACATTCGGATGGTAGGGTCAGAATTTGGCGTAAACAACATGAAAGCATGGATCCATCCTGCCTTGTATGGAGCATCTTTGGGATGTGCAGCCGACAAATCTGCGGCAACTGTGTGATGCCATCATGTCAATATGGACCAAAATCTCTGAGGAATGCTTCCAGCACCTTGTTGAATCTATGCCAGAGGTCCCCAACCTTTTTTGCACCAGGGACCGGCTTTAAGCAAGACCAGTTTTCCATGGCCCGGTGGGGGTGGGGCAGGGGCGGGGCTTTGGTCATATGGGGGTGGGGTTATGGAGGGATGGAGCTTAGTGCATACTTATCATATAATTATGACATTTATAATGAGAATGTGATTCAACTTACCATAGGTTCAGAATGAGTGGGAGCACCATGCTTGTTTCCCTGGTGCTCTGCACCATTATTGCCCCATAGCTGTGCCATACAGTGCTCTGCACCGTTCATAATTGCCCCATAGCTGTGCCATATAGTGCTCTGCACCGTTCATAATTGCCCCATAGCTGTGCCATATAGTGCTCTGCACCATTATTGCCCCATAGCTGTGCCATATAGTGCTCTGCACCATTATTGCCCCATAGCTGTGCCATATAGTGCTCTGCACCGTTTATTATTGCCCCATAGCTGTGCCATACAGTGCTCTGCACCATTATTGCCCCATAGCTGTGCCATATAGTGCTCTGCACCGTTCATAATTGCCCCATAGCTGTGCCATATAGTGCTCTGCACCATTATTGCCCCATAGCTGTGCCATATAGTGCTCTGCACCATTATTGCCCCATAGCTGTGCCATACAGTGCTCTGCACCATTATTGCCCCATAGCTGTGCCATATAGTGCTCTGCACCATTATTGCCCCATAGCTGTGCCATATAGTGCTCTGCACCATTGCCCCATAGCTGTACCATACAGTGCTCTGCACCATTATTGCCCCATAGCTGTGCCATATAGTGCTCTGCACCGTCCATTATTGCCCCATAGCTGTGCCATACAGTGCTCTGCACCGTCCATGATTGCCCCATAGCTGTGCTGCTGCTGCTGCAATAAAAATAATAAAACACATACTCACCTGTCTTGCTTGCAGCTCCTCGGCGCCATCTTCCCGGCGTCTCTCTGCACTGACTGATCAGGCAGAGGGCAGCGCGCACACTATATGCGTCATCGCGCCCTCTGCCTGAACAGTCAGAGCGGAGAGACGCCGGGAAGATGGAGACAGCGCCCGGCGTGTGGAACGAGGACAGGTGACTATGTAATACTTACCTGCTCCCGGCGTCCCGCTCCTTCCCCCGGACAGCTGGTCTTCGGTGCCGCAGCCTCTTCCTCTGTCAGCGGTCACCGGCACCGCTCATTAGAGAAATGAATTATGCGGCTCCGCCCCTATGGGAGGTGGAGCAGCCTATTCATTTCTCTAATGAGCGGTCCCACGTGACCCCTGAACAGGGGCGCCGCGGACCGGCTGAAAAACCCCAACGGCCCGGTCCTGGTCCGCGGACCGGCGGTTGGGGACCTCTGATCTATGCCACGAAGAATTGAGGCAGTTCTGAAGGCAAAAGGGGGTCCAACCCGTTACTAGCATGGTGTACCTAATAAAGTGGCCGGTGAGTGTATATATATATATATATATATATATATATATATATATATACGTATATATATATATATATATATATATATATGTCCTAATCGGCAGCTCTTTGTTACTTGATTTTCATTTTGGATAGTGGTAAACCTTAAACTAAATAAAGAAGCCATTTGGAGGATAAGACTAGTGCAGGAGAGACCTTTTCTAGCCAACATTTTATATGGGCTTCAAGTATTCATATCCGGCTTCTGTGCCTCTGACTCATAATCTGGATATTTAACAACAAGGACCTCAATCTTATCTGTGGTGTGTGGTGTGGGTTTTTTTTTTGTGTGCTTTTTATTTTATTGCACTTTCATCTTATTTTGGTAGATGTGACTGGATTTATTCTTTTTTAATTAGGTGGCAGCTAAAGCTTTAGAGACCGGAGTCTTTGGAGCTTATTTCAATGTTCTCATAAACCTCCGTGAAATCAAGGATGATGAATTTAATAGTCAGGTAATACATTAAAGGATTATTCACTTTCTTTCACCAGATGTGTTTGGGCATAATTTTGTGGTACTCCTGTGTATTACTGGATCTCATTATTACTTTTTTGTGAAGTATTGCCCGTTAGTGTAATATTTAGTTTACAAAATTGAAAGATGCGATAATGTATGGATTCATAGAAAATGGCTTGGTGGAATAGTTCAGATGACTCAAAAGCTAATGAAAAATGCGTGCAGTATACAAGACAACCAAAAGCTACATACAGTATACCAATGTAAGGGGTGTGGACTGGACTGTCGGGTTCATAACCCTGAAGACGCCAATCGCGGTGTCTGTATAGTGTATGGCTGTGAGCAGTGCTGCTGTTGGGTGAACTACTGTCATGATTCTCAATGGCAAGAGAACATAGCCCAGCATATATAAAGAGCTAGCTCTTGGAAGATGGAATCTAAAACTGACCATGAACTAAACCTGCCGCACAACTAACAGTAGCCGGGTGGCGTGCCTACGTTTTATCCCTAGACGCCCAGCGCCAGCCGGAGGACTAACTAATCCTAGCAGAGGAAAATGCAGTCCTGGCTCACCTCTAGAGAAATTTCCCCAAAAGGCAGACAGAGGCCCCCACATATATTGGCGGTGATATTAGATGAAGATGACAAACGTAGTATGAAAATAGGTTTAGCAAAATCGAGGTCCGCTTACTAAATAGCAGGAAGACAGAAAAGGAACTTTCATGGTCAGCTGAAAACCCTATCAAAACACCATCCTGAAATTACTTTAAGACTCTAGTATTAACTCATAACACCAGAGTGGCAATTTCAGTTCACAAGAGCTTTCCAGACACAGAAACGAAACAACAGCTGTGAACTGGAACAAAATGCAAAAACAAACAAGGACTAAAGTCCAACTTAGCTGGGAGTTGTCTAGAAGCAGGAACATGCACAGAAAGGCTTCTGATTACATTGTTGACCGGCATGGAACTAACAGAGGAGCAAGGTTAAATAGCGACTCCCACATCCTGATAGGAACAGGTGAACAGAGGGGATGATGCACACTAGTTCAATTCCACCAGTGGCCACCGGGGGAGCCCAGAATCCAATTTCACAACAGTACCCCCCCCTCAAGGAGGGGGCACCGAACCCTCACCAGAACCACCAGGGAGATCAGGATGAGCCCTATGAAAGGCACGGACCAGATCGGAGGCATGAACATCAGAGGCAGTCACCCAAGAATTATCCTCCTGACCGTATCCCTTCCATTTGACCAGATACTGGAGTTTCCGTCTGGAAACACGGGAGTCCAAGATCTTTTCCACAACGTACTCCAACTCGCCCTCAACCAACACCGGAGCAGGAGGCTCAACGGAAGGCACAACGGGTACCTCATACCTGCGCAATAATGACCGATGAAAAACATTATGAATAGAAAAAGATGCAGGGAGGTCCAAACGGAAGGACACAGGGTTAAGAATCTCCAATATCTTGTACGGGCCGATGAACCGAGGCTTAAACTTGGGAGAAGAAACCCTCATAGGGACAAAACGAGAAGACAACCACACCAAGTCCCCAACACAAAGCCGAGGACCAACACGACGACGGCGGTTGGCAAAAAGCTGAGTCTTCTCCTGGGACAGCTTCAAATTATCCACTACCTGCCCCCAGATCTGATGCAACCTATCCACCACAGCATCCACTCCAGGACAATCCGAAGATTCCACCTGACCGCAAGAAAATCGAGGATGAAACCCCGAATTACAGAAAAACGGAGACACCAAGGTGGCAGAGCTGGCCCGATTATTGAGGGCGAACTCCGCTAATGGAAAAAAGCAACCCAATCATCCTGATCTGCGGACACAAAACACCTCAAATATGTCTCCAAGGTCTGATTAGTCCGCTCGGTCTGGCCATTAGTCTGAGGATGGAAAGCAGACGAAAAAGACAAATCTGTTGTGAATTTGGATTCTGGGCTCCCCCGGTGGCCACTGGTGGAATTGAACTTGTGTCATCATCTTCTCTGTTCACCTGTTCCCATCAAGATGTGGGAGTCGCTATATAACCTTGCTTCTCTGTTAGTTGCTTGCCGGTCAACAATGTTATCAGAAGCATCTCTGTGCATGTTCCTGCTCCTAGACAACAACTAGATAAGTTGGACTTTTGTCCATGTTTGTTTTTGCATTTTTGTTCCAGTTCACAGCTGTTGTTTCGTTACTGTGTCTGGAAAGCTCTTGTGATCAGGAATTGCCACTCTGGTATTATGAGTTAATGCCAGAGTCTTAAAGTAATTTCTGGATGGTGTTTTGATAGGGTTTTCAGCTGACCATGAAAGTGTCCTTTCTGTCTTCTGCTATCTAGTAAGTGGACCTCAAATTTGCTAAACCTATTTTCATGCTGCGTTTGTTATTTCATCTTAAATCACCGCCAATACATGTGGGGGGCCTCTGTCTCCTTTCGGGGTATTTCTCTAGAGGTGAGCTAGGACTAATATTTTCCTCTGCTAGCATTATTTAGTCCTCCGGCTGGCGCTGGGCATCTAGGGATAAAAAGTAGGAATGCTACCCGGCCACTGCTAGTTGTGCGGTAGGTTTAGTTCATGGTCAGTTCAGTTTCCATCTTCCAAGAGCTAGTTCCTATATATGCTATGTTCTCTTGCCATTGAGAACATGACAGTTTGACCGGCCCACTAAAGGGTTAAAATCCTTGGCTGAGAAAGGAGAGAAATAAGAAGTCTGCTGAGAATTTTTTTTTTTTTTTTTTTCCCTCTAGTTTTGAGTGTGCTCTTAATTGGACCACTTGCCAGTCTGTCTATGCTGCAGCCTTTTTTTTTTCTTTCTCTCCTTCTAATCTTTGAATGGCTCTGTGTTCACCTGTTTATAATGGATCTTCAGAGTGTAACTGCAGGTTTGAATAATCTTGCCACGAAGGTACAAAATTTGCAAGATTTTGTTGTTCATGCACCTATATCTGAACCGAGAGTTCCTTTGCCGGAATTTTTCTCGGGGAATAGATCTGGTTTTCAGAATTTTAGAAATAATTGCAAATTATTTTTGTCCCTGAAGTCTCGCTCTGCCGGAGATCCTGCACAGCAGGTCAGGATTGTGATTTCCTTGCTCCGGGGCGACCCTCAAGAGTGGGCTTTTTCATTGACACCAGGGGATCCTGCGTTGCTCAATGTGGAAGTGTTTTTTCTGGCCTTGGGGTTGATTTATGAGGAACCTCATTTGGAGCTTCAGGCAGAAAAAACCTTGATGTCCCTATGTCAGGGGCAAGATGAAGCTGAAATTTACTGCCAAAGATTCCGTAAATGGTCTGTGCTTACTCAGTGGAATGAGTGCGCCCTGGCGGCGACTTTCAGAGAGGGTCTCTCTGATGCCATTAAGGATGTTATGGTGGGGTTCCCTGTGCCTACGGGTCTGAATGAGTCCATGACAATGGCTATTCAGATCGATAGGCGTCTGCGGGAGCGCAAACCAGTGCACCATTTGGCGGTGTCCACTGAGAAGACGCCAGAAAGTATGCAGTGTGATAGAATTCTGTCCAGAAGCGAGCGGCAGAATTTTAGACGGAAAAATGGGTTGTGTTTCTATTGTGGTGATTCTACTCATGTTATATCAGCATGCTCTAAGCGCACTAAGAAGCTTGATAAGTCTGTTTCCATTGGCACTTTACAGTCTAAGTTCATTCTATCTGTGACCCTGATTTGCTCTTTGTCATCCATTACCACGGACGCCTATATCGACTCTGGCGCCGCTTTGAGTCTTATGGATTGGTCCTTTGCCAAACGCTGTGGGTATGATTTAGAGCCTTTGGAGACTCCTATTCCTCTGAAGGGGATTGACTCCACCCCATTGGCTAGTAATAAACCACAATACTGGACACAAGTAACTATGCGTATTAATCCGGATCACCAGGAGACTATTCGCTTTCTGGTGCTGTATAATCTACATGATGTTTTGGTGCTAGGATTGCCATGGCTGCAATCTCACAACCCAGTCCTCGACTGGAGAGCTATGTCTGTGTTGAGCTGGGGATGTAAGGGGACTCATGGGGATGTACCTTTGGTTTCCATTTCATCATCTATTCCCTCTGAGATTCCTGAATTCTTGTCTGAATTTCGTGATGTCTTTGAAGAACCCAAGCTTGGTTCGCTACCTCCGCACCGAGAGTGCGATTGTGCCATAGATTTAATCCCGGGTAGTAAATACCCAAAGGGTCGTTTATTTAATCTGTCTGTGCCTGAGCATGCTGCTATGCGAGAATATATAAAGGAGTCCTTGGAAAAGGGACATATTCGGCCATCGTCATCTCCCTTAGGAGCCGGTTTTTTCTTTGTGTCAAAAAAAGACGGCTCTTTGAGACCATGTATTGATTATCGGCTTTTGAATAAAATCACGGTTAAATATCAATACCCATTGCCGTTGCTGACTGATTTGTTTGCTCGCATAAAGGGGGCCAAGTGGTTCTCTAAGATTGATCTCCGTGGGGCGTATAATTTGGTGCGAATCAGGCAGGGGGATGAGTGGAAAACCGCATTTAATACGCCCGAGGGCCACTTTGAGTATTTGGTGATGCCTTTTGGTCTTTCAAATGCCCCTTCAGTCTTCCAGTCCTTTATGCATGACATTTTCCGCGATTATTTGGATAAATTTATGATTGTGTATCTGGATGATATTCTGATTTTTTCGGATGACTGGGACTCTCATGTCCAGCAAGTCAGGAGGGTTTTTCAGGTTTTGCGGTCTAATTCTTTGTGTGTGAAGGGTTCTAAGTGCGTTTTTGGGGTACAGAGGATTTCCTTTTTGGGATATATTTTTTCTCCCTCTTCCATTGAAATGGATCCTGTCAAGGTTCAAGCTATTTGTGATTGGACGCAGCCCTCTTCTCTTAAGAGTCTTCAGAAATTTTTGGGCTTTGCTAACTTTTATCGTCGATTTATTGCTGGTTTTTCGGATGTTGTTAAGCCATTGACCGATTTGACTAAGAAGGGTGCTGATGTTGCTGATTGGTCCCCTGATGCTGTGGAGGCCTTTCGGGAGCTTAAGCGCCGTTTTTCTTCTGCCCCTGTGTTGCGTCAGCCTGATGTTGCTCTTCCTTTTCAGGTTGAGGTCGACGCTTCTGAGATCGGAGCTGGGGCAGTGTTGTCGCAGAAAAGTTCCGACTGCTCCGTGATGAGGCCTTGTGCCTTCTTTTCCCGTAAATTTTCGCCCGCTGAGCGGAATTATGATGTTGGGAATCGGGAGCTTTTGGCCATGAAGTGGGCTTTTGAGGAGTGGCGCCACTGGCTTGAGGGGGCCAGACATCAGGTGGTGGTATTGACTGACCACAAAAATTTGATTTATCTTGAGACCGCCAGGCGCCTGAATCCTAGACAGGCGCGCTGGTCATTGTTTTTCTCCCGGTTTAATTTTGTGGTGTCATACCTACCGGGTTCTAAGAATATTAAGGCGGATGCCCTTTCTAGGAGTTTTGAGCCTGACTCGCCTGGTAACTCTGAGCCCACAGGTATCCTTAAGGATGGAGTGATATTGTCAGCCGTTTCTCCAGACCTGCGGCGGGCCTTGCAGGAGTTTCAGGCGGATAGACCGGATCGTTGCCCACCTGATAGACTGTTTGTTCCTGATGATTGGACCAGTAAAGTCATCTCTGAGGTTCATTCTTCTGCGTTGGCAGGTCATCCTGGAATTTTTGGTACCAGGGATTTGGTGGCAAGGTCCTTCTGGTGGCCTTCCCTGTCACGAAATGTGCGAGGCTTTGTGCAGTCTTGTGACGTTTGTGCTCGGGCCAAGCCTTGTTGTTCTCGGGCTAGTGGATTATTGTTGCCCTTGCCTATTCCTAAGAGGCCTTGGACGCACATCTCGATGGATTTTATTTCGGATCTGCCTGTTTCTCAGAAGATGTCTGTCATCTGAGTGGTGTGTGACCGTTTTTCTAAGATGGTCCATTTGGTTCCCCTGCCCAAGTTGCCTTCTTCTTCCGAGTTGGTTCCTCTGTTTTTTCAAAATGTTGTTCGTTTGCATGGTATTCCTGAGAATATCGTTTCTGACAGAGGAACCCAATTTGTGTCTAGATTTTGGCGAGCATTCTGTGCTAGGATGGGCATAGATTTATCTTTTTCGTCTGCTTTCCATCCTCAGACTAATGGCCAGACCGAGCGGACTAATCAGACCCTGGAGACATATCTGAGGTGTTTTGTGTCTGCTGACCAGGATGATTGGGTTGCTTTTTTGCCATTGGCTGAGTTCGCCCTCAATAATCGGGCCAGCTCTGCCACCTTGGTGTCCCCGTTTTTCTGTAATTCGGGGTTTCATCCTCGATTTTCCTCCGGTCAGGTGGAATCTTCGGATTGTCCTGGAGTAGATGCTGTGGTGGAGAGATTGCATCAGATTTGGGGGCAGGTGGTGGACAATTTGAAGTTGTCCCAGGAGAAGACTCAGCTTTTTGCCAACCGCCGCCGTCGTGTTGGTCCTCGGCTTTGTGTTGGGGATTTGGTGTGGTTGTCTTCTCGTTTTGTCCCTATGAGGGTCTCTTCTCCTAAGTTTAAGCCTCGGTTCATCGGCCCGTACAAGATATTGGAGATTCTTAACCCTGTTTCCTTCCGTTTGGACCTCCCTGCATCCTTTTCTATTCATAACGTTTTTCATCGGTCATTATTGCGCAGGTATGAGGTACCGGTTGTGCCTTCCGTTGAGCCTCCTGCTCCGGTGTTGGTTGAGGGTGAGTTGGAGTACGTTGTGGAGAAAATCTTGGACTCCCGTGTTTCCAGACGGAGACTCCAGTATCTGGTCAAGTGGAAGGGATACGGCCAGGAGGATAATTCTTGGGTGACTGCCTCTGATGTTCATGCCTCCGATCTGGTTCGTGCCTTTCATAGGGCCCATCCTGATCGCCCTGGTAGTTCTGGTGAGGGTTCGGTGCCCCCTCCTTGAGGGGGGGGTACTGTTGTGAATTTGGATTCTGGGCTCCCCCGGTGGCCACTGGTGGAATTGAACTTGTGTCATCATCTTCTCTGTTCACCTGTTCCCATCAAGATGTGGGAGTCGCTATATAACCTTGCTTCTCTGTTAGTTGCTTGCCGGTCAACAATGTTATCAGAAGCATCTCTGTGCATGTTCCTGCTCCTAGACAACAACTAGATAAGTTGGACTTTTGTCCATGTTTGTTTTTGCATTTTTGTTCCAGTTCACAGCTGTTGTTTCGTTACTGTGTCTGGAAAGCTCTTGTGATCAGGAATTGCCACTCTGGTATTATGAGTTAATGCCAGAGTCTTAAAGTAATTTCTGGATGGTGTTTTGATAGGGTTTTCAGCTGACCATGAAAGTGTCCTTTCTATCTTCTGCTATCTAGTAAGTGGACCTCAAATTTGCTAAACCTATTTTCATGCTGCGTTTGTTATTTCATCTTAAATCACCGCCAATACATGTGGGGGGCCTCTGTCTCCTTTCGGGGTATTTCTCTAGAGGTGAGCTAGGACTAATATTTTCCTCTGCTAGCATTATTTAGTCCTCCGGCTGGCGCTGGGCATCTAGGGATAAAAAGTAGGAATGCTACCCGGCCACTGCTAGTTGTGCGGTAGGTTTAGTTCATGGTCAGTTCAGTTTCCATCTTCCAAGAGCTAGTTCCTATATATGCTATGTTCTCTTGCCATTGAGAACATGACACAAATCTATGCCCATCCTAGCACAGAAAGCCCGCCAAAATCTAGACACGAATTGGGTTCCTCTGTCAGAAACGATATTTTCCGGAATACCATGCAAACGAACCACATTTTGAAAAAATAGAGGAACCAACTCGGAAGAGGAAGGCAACTTAGGCAAGGGAACCAAATGGACCATCTTAGAGAAACGGTCACACACCACCCAGATGACAGACATCTTCTGAGAAACAGGAAGATCCGAAATAAAATCCATCGAGATGTGCGTCCAAGGCCTCTTCGGGATAGGCAAGGGCAACAACAATCCACTAGCCCGAGAACAACAAGGCTTGGCCCGAGCACAAACGTCACAAGACTGCACAAAGCCTCGCACATCTCGTGACAGGGAAGGCCACCAGAAGGACCTTGCCACCAAATCCCTGGTACCAAAGATTCCAGGATGACCTGCCAACGCAGAAGAATGAACCTCAGAGATGACTTTACTGGTCCAATCATCAGGAACAAACAGTCTACCAGGTGGGCAATGATCAGGTCTATCCGCCTGAAACTCCTGCAAGGCCCGCCGCAGGTCTGGAGAAACGGCAGACAATATCACTCCATCCTTAAGGATACCTGTAGGTTCAGAATTACCAGGGGAGTCAGGCTCAAAACTCCTAGAAAGGGCATCCGCCTTAACATTCTTAGAACCCGGTAGGTATGACACCACAAAATCAAACCGAGAGAAAAACAACGACCAGCGCGCCTGTCTAGGATTCAGGCGCCTGGCGGACTCAAGATAAATTAAATTTTTGTGGTCGGTCAATACCACCACCTGATGTCTAGCCCCCTCAAGCCAATGACGCCACTCCTCAAAAGCCCACTTCATGGCCAAAAGCTCCCGATTCCCAATATCATAATTCCGCTCGGCGGGCGAAAATTTACGAGAAAAAAAGGCACAAGGTCTCATCACGGAGCAGTCGGCACTTCTCTGCGACAACACCGCCCCATCTCCGATTTCAGAAGCGTCGACCTCAACCTGAAAAGGAAGAGCAACATCAGGCTGACGCAACACAGGGGCGGAAGAAAAGCGGCGCTTAAGCTCCTGAAAGGCTTCCACAGCAGCAGGGGACCAATCAGCAACATCAGCACCCTTCTTAGTCAAATCAGTCAATGGTTTAACCACATCAGAAAAACCAGCAATAAATCGACGATAAAAGTTAGCAAAGCCCAAAAATTTTTGAAGACTCTTAAGAGAAGAAGGTTGCGTCCAATCACAAATAGCCTGAACCTTGACAGGATCCATCTCGATGGAAGAGGGGGAAAAAATGTATCCCAAGAAGGAAATCTTCTGAACCCCAAAAACGCACTTAGAACCCTTCACACACAAGGAATTAGACCGCAAAACCTGAAAAACCCTCCTGACCTGCTGGACATGAGAGTCCCAGTCATCCGAAAAAATCAGAATATCATCCAGATACACAATCATAAATTTATCCAAATAATCGCGGAAAATGTCATGCATAAAGGACTGAAAGACTGAAGGGGCATTTGAAAGACCAAAAGGCATCACCAAATACTCAAAGTGGCCCTCGGGCGTATTAAATGCGGTTTTCCACTCATCCCCCTGCTTAATTCGCACCAAATTATACGCCCCACGGAGATCAATCTTAGAGAACCACTTGGCCCCCTTTATACGAGCAAACAAATCAGTCAGCAGTGGCAACGGATATTGATATTTAACCGTGATTTTATTCAAAAGCCGATAATCAATACACGGCCTCAAAGAGCCATCTTTCTTAGACACAAAGAAAAAACCGGCTCCTAAGGGAGATGACGAAGGACGAATATGTCCCTTTTCCAAGGACTCCTTTATATATTCTCGCATAGCAGCATGTTCAGGCACAGATAGATTAAATAAACGACCCTTCGGGTATTTACTACCCGGAATCAAATCTATGGCACAATCGCACTCCCGGTGCGGAGGTAGTGAACCAAGCTTGGGTTCTTCAAAAACGTCACGATAGTCAGACAAGAATTCAGGAATCTCAGAGGGAATAGATGATGAAATGGAAACCAAAGGTACGTCCCCATGAGTCCCCTTACATCCCCAGCTTAACACAGACATAGCTTTCCAGTCGAGGACTGGGTTATGAGATTGCAGCCATGGCAATCCGAGCACCAAAACATCATGTAGATTATACAGCACAAGAAAGCGAATAATCTCTTGGTGATCCGGATTAATACGCATAGTTACTTGTGTCCAGTATTGTGGCTTATTACTAGCCAATGGGGTGGAGTCTATCCCCTTCAGAGGTATAGGAGCTTCCAGAGGCTCTAAATCATACCCACAGCGTTTGGCAAAGGACCAATCCATAAGACTCAAAGCGGCGCCAGAGTCGACATAGGCGTCCGCAGTAATAGATGACAAAGAACAAATCAGGGTCACAGATAGAATAAACTTAGACTGCAAAGTGCTAATTGAAACAGACTTGTCAAGCTTCTTAGTACGCTTAGAGCATGCTGATATAACATGAGTTGAATCACCACAATAGAAGCACAACCCATTTTTTCGTCTAAAATTCTGCCGTTCGCTTCTGGACAGAATTCTATCACATTGCATATTCTCTGGCGTCTTCTCAGTAGACACCGCCAAATGGTGCACAGGTTTGCGCTCCCGCAAACGCCTATCGATCTGAATAGCCATTGTCATGGACTCATTCAGACCCGCAGGCACAGGGAACCCCACCATAACATCCTTAATGGCATCAGAGAGACCCTCTCTGAAATTCGCCGCCAGGGCGCACTCATTCCACTGAGTAAGCACAGACCATTTACGGAATTTTTGGCAGTATATTTCAGCTTCATCTTGCCCCTGAGATAGGGACATCAAGGCTTTTTCCGCCTGAAGCTCTAAATGAGGTTCCTCATAAAGCAACCCCAAAGCCAGAAAAAACGCATCCACATTGAGCAACGCAGGATCCCCTGGAGCCAATGCAAAAGCCCAATCCTGAGGGTCGCCCCGGAGCAAGGAAATTACAATCCTGACCTGCTGTGCAGGATCTCCAGCAGAGCGAGATTTCAGGGACAAAAACAATTTGCAATTATTTTTGAAATTTTGGAAGCACAATCTATTCCCCGAGAAAAATTCAGGCAAAGGAATTCTAGGTTCAGACATAGGAACATGAACAACAAAATCTTGTAAATTTTGAACCTTCGTGGCGAGGTTATTCAAGCCTGTAGCTAAACTCTGCGGATCCATTTCAAACAGGTGAACACAGAGCCATTCAAGGATTAGAAGGAGAGAGAGAGAGAAAGGCTGCAATATAGGCAGACTAGCAAGTGATTCAATTATGAGCACACTCTGAACTGGAGAAAAAGAGAAAAAAAAAAAATTTCAGCAGACTTCTTCTTTCTCTCCTTTCTCTGCCAATTAATTTAACCCTTTTTGGGCCGGTCAAACTGTCATGATTCTCAATGGCAAGAGAACATAGCCCAGCATATATAAAGAGCTAGCTCTTGGAAGATGGAATCTAAAACTGACCATGAACTAAACCTGCCGCACAACTAACAGTAGCCGGGTGGCGTGCCTACGTTTTATCCCTAGACGCCCAGCGCCAGCCGGAGGACTAACTAATCCTAGCAGAGGAAAATACAGTCCTGGCTCACCACTAGAGAAATTTCCCCAAAAGGCAGACAGAGGCCCCCACATATATTGGCGGTGATATTAGATGAAGATGACAAACGTAGTATGAAAATAGGTTTAGCAAAATCGAGGTCCGCTTACTAAATAGCAGGAAGACAGAAAAGGAACTTTCATGGTCAGCTGAAAACCCTATCAAAACACCATCCTGAAATTACTTTAAGACTCTAGTATTAACTCATAACACCAGAGTGGCAATTTCAGTTCACAAGAGCTTTCCAGACACAGAAACGAAACAACAGCTGTGAACTGGAACAAAATGCAAAAACAAACAAGGACTAAAGTCCAACTTAGCTGGGAGTTGTCTAGAAGCAGGAACATGCACAGAAAGGCTTCTGATTACATTGTTGACCGGCATGGAACTAACAGAGGAGCAAGGTTAAATAGCGACTCCCACATCCTGATAGGAACAGGTGAACAGAGGGGATGATGCACACTAGTTCAATTCCACCAGTGGCCACCGGGGGAGCCCAGAATCCAATTTCACAACAAACTACCAAAAGGAGACTAAGGAACTAGGGAGTAGTGCAGCCTACAGCTGACCGAAGATGAGACCATGGCCTCCCACCTTTAAGAGGTCTCTGGACAGAACGACTTGTCACAAGAAACCCGGAGCTTGCTAAACGCTGAAAGTAACTGACCTAAACAGGGCTAAGTTTGTGGGACTAGTGGGTGGTTCCGAGCCATAGATCTTGGGTGCCAGTAGAGGAAGAATTAGGACGTGGGACCTTTTGAGCAGAGAAAGACCTGCTGAATAAGGCTGATGGGCCGGTGTGGTTGCATGTTCCTCCATTAATTGCCATTTTCAGAATCGTAGCTTTATGCAGTCTCAATGAAGTGCTGTCTGCTTGTTAATATAGCTTTTCCATAAGAGAGGAGATCGGAGCCACATAAACTGGACAACAGAGTAACTTGTCCAAACATCAAAGGAACATGTTTAAAAGCTGCAGGAGGCAATAACCACGGTTGGTGGTGTGATTAGTTCCTATAGGGCACAGCTTGATAGATAAGGGATAGTATGGCCCCTCCAGGTCTCCGTACACGAGCAACACCGTGACGTCGCACGCCGACTGCTCTCATAAACAGCTCTTCACCACATCGGGTGGGTCACTGGCAGGGACTCCTGAATTTACACTCACTGGCCACTTTATTAGGTACACCATGCTAGTAACGGGTTGGACCCCCTTTTGCCTTCAGAACTTCAATTCTTCGTGGCATAGATTCAACAAGGTGCTGGAAGCATTCCTCAGAGATTTTGGTCCATATTGACATGATGGCATCACACAGTTGCCGCAGATTTGTCGGCTGCACATCCCTGATGCGAATCTCCCGTTCCACCACATCCCAAAGATTTCATGTTGTTTACGCCAAATTCTGACCCTACCATCCGAATGTCGCAGCAGAAATCGAGACTCATCAGACCAAGCAACGTTTTTCCAATCTTCTACTGTCCAATTTCGATGAGCTTGTGCAAATTGTAGCCTCAGTTTCCTGTTCTTAGCTGAAAGGAGTGGTACCCGGTGTGGTCTTCTGCTGCTGTAGCCCATCTGCCTCAAAGTTCGACGCACTGTGCGTTCAGAGATGCTCTTAGGCCTACCTTGGTTGTAACGGGTGGCGATTTGAGTCACTGTTGCCTTTCTATCAGCTCGAACCAGTCTGCCCATTCTCCTCTGACCTCTGGCATCAACAAGGCATTTCCGCCCACAGAACTGCCGCTCACTGGATTTTTTTTCTTTTTCGGACCATTCTCTGTAAACCCTAGAGATGGTTGTGCGTGAAAATCCCAGTAGATCAGCAGTTTCTGAAATACTCAGACCAGCCCTTCTGGCACCAACAACCATGCCACATTCAAAGGCACTCAAATCACCTTTCTTCCCCATACTGATGCTCGGTTTGAACTGCAGGAGATTGTCTTGACCATGTCTACATGCCTAAATGCACTGAGTTGCCGCCATGTGATTGGCTGATTAGAAATTAAGTGTTAACAAGAAGTTGGACAGGTGTACCTAATAAAGTGGCCAGTGAGTGTAGTTTTCTGCGACTGATTCCTGGACTTTCCGGCCTACTGAGGATATGCAGCACTGACCACTATTTTGCACCTTGAGGTAGTAATCGGACCTATATATTGGTTCTAGTTACACTCGGTGACAACATAAATAAGGACTGGTTACAGCAGGCTTGCTTACATGTTTGGCTCATGAGTGGCAGAAGTCCAAATCTAGTTACTTGGACACCATTTATGCATGATCTATGTTGCCAAACAGGTTATAACATATTTATACACAGAGAATATACCATTGCCTCTTAAGCGGTGCTTATAAATCCTTTTAGTTTTATGTAAATCGGAATTACACCCTTTTTGGCTCTATAGACATTGAGTGAATTGTCTTGCACTACTATAGATGGATGGATGTGTGTACATAACCTGGCTGTAGCTGACTATTATATGTACTGTATGACCCGGTGTGGGTCTGTTTTTACCGGTTTGGTTTTGGTATAATACATTTTCAGTTGGTGACAAAACACGCATTACACTAGTACACATCATTTGTGCAGATTAGTTGCTACTAGTTTCTTTCAGCTTTTTGCTGGCAATTCACAGCAGCTGTGACAGTCACTAATGCCTTGGTGTAAGGGCAATCATCACAGGTATATATCTAATTAGAGCAGAGGACTTAGTGTACTAACTTGTGCTCCTATATAGACTGGACAACCCCCTTAATGGTGTAAAATGTTGCAAAGATATCTTACTATGTAAAATAATTGGCAGTAAACCTTTGAAATTGATCAGCAAAGAGTTTTGAACCTCAATATGGAATAACAGTAACGTCTCAAGAATGTTCCCTCAGGTGCATACGATGTAGGGAACACATCAAGGTAATTACATTCGTTTCCTGGCATAAAAGTTGCAGATAATTGCACAACCCTGAACAATTCCTTATAATTTATTTCAGAAATTGGCAGAAATCTATTTTAGCTTGTGCTTGGTGACAATTTCAGTTTGTGGCGCCCAAAGATGCTCTAAAGTTACTAACGCAGGCATACAAAACCGGACTCTTGATGAATTCCCACCTAAGTGGTATTTTTGTATGCACTTGTCTACAGAAACTGATACCCAGATATATATTTTTTTTGTTTATTTCCCTTAGACTCAGAAGAAGATTTTCCAGCTGTTGGATGAGGCAAAGAAGTCTACTGAATCTGTGCTGCTGCTTTGTGAGGGGCGAGAGTGAAATTTAACTAAATAAACATTTATTTGCTGTCACTCTTGACTGTTCTGAGTTTTTGTACTTTTTAGTGCAACAGAAATTCAATTCATAGAAATATTCTTGTGGGGTTTTTTTATTTTTTATTTTTTATTTTTTTTTACGGACTGCATGTGGTGGTTTATACTGGTCTTAATCTTTCGAGAGATTCAGATTTTGAGAAGTTTGGAAATATTACACTGGAATTAAGTAAACATAAGATATTAAATTATAAACATGGGTTGTAATTGGCCTTAAGAATATTAAAAAAATTCATAAGCTTTAAAGTATGTGCACATATTCAGAATTTGCAGCCGGGTAAGGTCAAAGAACCCCCCCGCTGCATGCGCACTTCAGTACTTTACTCAGCCCTTGTCAGGGCAGAGAAGTACGACTGCACAGGAGCTAGACGAAGACCAGTGACACCGGACTGCCCCGCAGTTGAGCATAATACAGTGTGTCCGTAAAGTCATGGTGCACTTTTAACCAGTGACAGGATCTATCTATAGTTTACATTTTGGTGCCCTTTCTCTGGCCCAATCATATCAGACCTGTTCATGAGGAGAGATAACAACAACCAATCAAACACAAACTCATTTAAGCGGTTGCTGAGCCCCCAGTCAGATTAACCCCCTGATAAACTGAACTCTAATAAATACACTGCCAGGTCTGTGATATTATGCAACCACAAGCTTATGCCAGCTGTGTGGTTTTCCATGCCAGTCAAGATGTGGATGTACAGAGGACAGTTCAATGTGTTCTGTGGCTCGCTAAATTTGAATCAGTGCCCAATGTGCTACGTGAATATCAGTGCATTTATAACGAAGCGACAAGACATGGGAATAGGGATAAGCAGTTGAAGGAAACCGGCAGTTTGGTGGAGAAACCCCGTTCTGGTAGGCCATCAGTCAGTGATGAGTTTGTAGAGGCTATATAATAGATAAGTAACTTGGCACTCAACTTAGTAAATGGTGATGATTTTTAGGCCGGCCTCACACTCAGCGTATCAAAATACGGTCCGTATTTTACGGCCGTAATACGCAGAAAAGTCCCCAAAATAGTGATCCGTAGGCAGGGTGTGTCAGCGTATTTTGCGCATGGCATCCTCCGTATGTAATCCGTATGGCATCCGTACTGCGACATTTTCTCCCAGGCTTGCAAAACCGACATCTAATGGATTTATGTGCTCAAATGTTCGGTAAAACATATATATACAGTGTGTATGTGTATATATATATATATTTAATTCAGCACGATGTATGTGAAAAGCCGGTAATTCAATTGCCGGCTCTTCATTTCTCCTTCCCAAACCCGACATGATATGAGACATGGTTTACATACAGTAAACCATCTCATATCCCTTTTTTTTTTTTTTTTGCATATTCCACACTACTAATGTTAGTAGTGTGTATGTGCAAAATTTGGCCGCTGTAGCTGCTAAAATAAAGGGTTAAATGGCGGAAAAAATTGGCGTGGGCTCCCGCGCAATTTTCTCCGCCAGAGTGGTAAAACCAGTGACTGAGGGCAGATATTAATAGCCTAGAGAGGGTCCATGGTTATTGGCCCCCCTGGCTACAAACATCTGCCCCCAGCCACCCCAGAGAAGGCACATCTGGAAGATGCGCCTATTCTGGCACTTGGCCTCTCTCTTCCCATTCCTGTGTAGCAGTGGGATATGGGGTAATGAAGGTCTTCAGGTGGATTAAGAGTCTAATAAAATATTACAACACCCTGTGTCTTTATTTCATTAAAATACTTTGTAATGTGTGTGTGTGTCTGTGTGTTTTATTAACCATTCAGTACTATTGGATTAATAATGGAAAGGTGTCATAATTGACGCCTCTCCATTATTAATCTGGCTTAATGTCACCTTACAATAGCAAGGTGACATTACCCTTCATTACCCCATATCCCACCGCTACAAGGGAGTGGGAAGAGAGTGGCCAAGTGCCAGAATAGGCGCATCTTCCAGATGTGCCTTTTCTGGGGTGGCTGGGGGCAGATGTTTGTAGCAAGGGGGGCAAATAACCATGGACCCTCTCTAGGCTATTAATATCTGCCCTCAATCACTGGCTTTACCACTCTGGAGGAGAAAATTGCGCGGGAGCCCACGCCAATTTTTTCCTCGATTTAACCCTTTATTTTACAAGCTACAGCGCCCAAATTTTGCACATACACACTACTAACATTAGTAGTGTGGAATATGCAAAAAAAAAAAAAGGGATAGGAGATGGTTTACTGTATGTAAACCATGTCTCATATCATGTCGGGTTTGTGAAGGAGAAATGAAAAGCCGGCAATTGAATTACCGGCTTTTCACTAACAGCGCTGCGTATTTCTCGCAAGTCACACTGCTGGTCTGTGTGTAATCCGTATTTTTCTCGCCCCCATAGACTTGCATTGGCTTTTTTTTTTTATTTTTTTTGCGCAATACGGTGACAAACGCAGCATGCTGCGATTTTCTACGGCCGTACAAACCGTATAACATGGATCGGTAAAATACGGCTGATAGGAGCTGGGACATAGGGAATCATTGGGCCGTGTGTTATGCGCATTTTACGGGTGTATTTTCTGCGCTCATACGTCCGTAAAACTCACTAGTGTGTGGCCGGCCTTATTCAGATGGCAGTCCAAATTAAACGTTTCGGTCAAACATTAGACCTTCTTCAGTAAACTGCATTGCAAATGCATAACAGAATACAAACAATTGTAAATATACAAAAAGACAATAAGTCAAAAATAAAACATAAGGATAAACCTCATAATTAATGTGCAATATGTGATGGATAAGAGGGTAGGAGAGGTGAGGAATAGGTAAGTAACATCTTTTTACATACCGACTGCTTATGTAACAGGGATGGATCATGTCTCTAATTATGGAGTAGGTCCCAGATTATGGTTTCGAGTGGACCTGTCTGGGTATGGTAATAGCCCTATAATGGTAACAGAGACTGTATAGTACGGTGTACAGTTCAACGAATAAAGGAAAAAGAAGGAGCACAAACCATGGTGTACTGACCGAGTAAGATACCAAAGAAGAGTATCGTATATGGGCCTGGTGTTCCAGGTTTGGAAAAACACTGCAACTGTGATAAAATATAGATATAGCTATTAAGGAATGGCTAAGGGTACCGTCTCACAGTGGCACTTTTGTCGATACGACGGCACGATCCGTGACGTTCCAGCGATATCCATACGATATCGCTGTGTCTGACACGCAGCAGCGAGCAGGGACCCCGCTGAGAATCGTACGTCGTAGCAGATCGTTTGGAACTTTCTTTCGTCGCTGGATCTCCCGCTGTCATCGCTGGATCGGTGTGTGTGACACCGAACCAACGATGCGTTCGCTTGTAACCAGGGTAAACATATGGTTACTAAGCGCAGGGCCGCGCTTAGTAACCCAAAGTTTACCCTGGTTACCATCGTAAATGTAAAAAAAAAAAAAACAGTACATACTCACATTCCGGTGTCCGTCAGGTCCCTTGCCGTCTGGTTCCCGCACTGACTGACTGCCGGCCGTAAAGTGAAAGCAGAGCACAGCGGCCCTGCGCTTAGTAACCCGATGTTTACCCTGGTTACCCGGGGATCTCGGCATCGTTGGTCGCTGGAGAGCTGTCTGTGTGACAGCTCCCCAGCGACCACACAAGACTTACCAACGATCATGGTCAGGTCGTATCGCTGGTCGTGATCATTGGTAAATCGTTTTGTGAGACGGTACCCTAAGGAAAGAGGGGATCAGTGTTGTGAATTTGGATTCTGGGCTCCCCCGGTGGCTACTGGTGGAATTGAACTTGTGTCATCATCTTCTCTGTTCACCTGTTCCCATCAAGATGTGGGAGTCGCTATATAACCTTGCTTCTCTGTTAGTTGCTTGCCGGTCAACAATGTTATCAGAAGCCTCTCTGTGCTTGTTCCTGCTCCTAGACAACAACTAGATAAGTTGGACTTTTGTCCATGTTTGTTTTTGCATTTTTGTTCCAGTTCACAGCTGTGTTTCGTTACTGTGTCTGGAAAGCTCTTGTGATCAGGAATTGCCACTCTGGTATTATGAGTTAATGCCAGAGTCTTAAAGTAATTTCTGGATGGTGTTTTGATAGGGTTTTCAGCTGACCATGAAAGTGTTCTTTCTGTCTTCTGCTATCTAGTAAGTGGACCTCAAATTTGCTAAACCTATTTTCATGCTGCATTTGTTATTTCATCTTAAATCACCGCCAATACATGTGGGGGGCCTCTGTCTCCTTTCGGGGTATTTCTCTAGAGGTGAGCTAGGACTAATATTTCCCTCTGCTAGCATTATTTAGTCCTCCGGCTGGCGCTGGGCATCTAGGGATAAAAAGTAGGAATGCTACCTGGCCACTTCTAGTTGTGCGGTAGGTTTAGTTCATGGTCAGTTCAGTTCCCATCTTCCAAGAGCTTGTTCCTATATATGCTGATGCTATGTTCTCTTGCCATTGAGAACATGACAGTTTGACCGGCCCACTAAAGGGTTAAAATCCTTGGCTGAGAAAGGAGAGAAATAAGAAGTCTGCTGAGATTTTTTTTTTTTTTTCCCTCTAGTTTTGAGTGTGCTCTTAATTGGACCTCTTGCCAGTCTGTCTATGCTGCAGCTTTTTTTTTTTTCTTTCTCTCCTTCTAATCTTTGAATGGCTCTGTGTTCACCTGTTTGTAATGGATCTTCAGAGTGTAACTGCAGGTTTGAATAATCTCGCCACGAAGGTACAAAATTTGCAAGATTTTGTTGTTCATGCACCTGTGTCTGAGCCGAGAATTCCTTTGCCGGAATTTTTCTCGGGGAATAGATCTGGTTTTCAGAATTTTAGAAATAATTGCAAATTATTTTTGTCCCTGAAGTCTCGCTCTGCCGGAGACCCTGCACAGCAGGTCAGGATTGTGATTTCCTTGCTCCGGGGCGACCCTCAAGACTGGGCTTTTTCATTGACACCAGGGGATCCTGCGTTGCTCAATGTGGATGCGTTTTTTCTGGCCTTGGGGTTGCTTTATGAGGAACCTCATTTGGAGCTTCAGGCAGAAAAAACTTTGATGTCCCTATCTCAGGGGCAAGATGAAGCTGAAATTTACTGCCAAAGATTCCGTAAATGGTCTGTGCTTACTCAGTGGAATGAGTGCGCCCTGGCGGCGACTTTCAGAGAGGGTCTCTCTGATGCCATTAAGGATGTTATGGTGGGGTTCCCTGTGCCTGCGGGTCTGAATGAGTCCATGACAATGGCTATTCAGATCGATAGGCGTCTGCGGGAGCGCAAACCAGTGCACCATCTGGCGGTGTCCACTGAGAAGACGCCAGAAAGTATGCAGTGTGATAGAATTCTGTCCAGAAGCGAGCGGCAGAATTTTAGACGGAAAAATGGGTTGTGTTTCTATTGTGGTGATTCTACTCATGTTATATCAGCATGCTCTAAGCGCACTAAAAAGCTTGATAAATCTGTTTCCATTGGCACTTTACAGTCTAAGTTTATTCTGTCTGTGACCCTGATTTGCTCTTTGTCATCCATTACCACGGACGCCTATATTGACTCTGGCGCCGCTTTGAGTCTTATGGATTGGTCCTTTGCCAAACGCTGTGGGTATGATTTAGAGCCTTTGGAGACTCCTATTCCTCTGAAGGGGATTGACTCCACCCCATTGGCTAATAATAAACCACAATACTGGACACAAGTAACTATGCGTATTAATCCGGATCACCAGGAGATTATTCGCTTTCTGGTGCTGTATAATCTACATGATGTTTTGGTGCTAGGATTGCCATGGCTGCAATCTCACAACCCAGTCCTCGACTGGAGAGCTATGTCTGTGTTGAGCTGGGGATGTAAGGGGACTCATGGGGACGTACCTTTGGTTTCCATTTCATCATCTATTCCCTCTGAAATTCCTGAGTTCCTGTCTGACTATCGTGACGTCTTTGAAGAACCCAAGCTTGGTTCGCTACCTCCGCACCGAGAGTGCGATTGTGCCATAGATTTAATCCCGGGTAGTAAATACCCAAAGGGTCGTTTATTTAATCTGTCTGTGCCTGAACATGCTGCTATGCGAGAATATATAAAGGAGTCCTTGGAAAAGGGACATATTCGTCCATCGTCATCTCCCTTAGGAGCCGGTTTTTTCTTTGTGTCAAAAAAAGACGGCTCTTTGAGACCATGTATTGATTATCGGCTTTTGAATAAAATCACGGTTAAATATCAATACCCATTGCCGTTGCTGACTGATTTGTTTGCTCGCATAAAGGGGGCCAAGTGGTTCTCTAAGATTGATCTCCGTGGGGCGTATAATTTGGTGCGAATCAGGCAGGGGGATGAGTGGAAAACCGCATTTAATACGCCCGAGGGCCACTTTGAGTATTTGGTGATGCCTTTTGGTCTTTCAAATGCCCCTTCAGTCTTCCAGTCCTTTATGCATGACATTTTCCGCGATTATTTGGATAAATTTATGATTGTGTATCTGGATGATATTCTGATTTTTTCGGATGACTGGGACTCTCATGTCCAGCAAGTCAGGAGGGTTTTTCAGGTTTTGCGGTCTAATTCTTTGTGTGTGAAGGGTTCTAAGTGCGTTTTTGGGGTTCAGAGGATTTCCTTTTTGGGATATATTTTTTCTCCCTCTTCCATTGAGATGGATCCTGTCAAGGTTCAAGCTATTTGTGATTGGACGCAGCCCTCTTCTCTTAAGAGTCTTCAGAAATTTTTGGGCTTTGCTAACTTTTATCGTCGATTTATTGCTGGTTTTTCGGATGTTGTTAAGCCATTGACCGATTTGACTAAGCAGGGTGCTGATGTTGCTGATTGGTCCCCTGATGCTGTGGAGGCCTTTCGGGAGCTTAAGCGCCGTTTTTCTTCTGCCCCTGTGTTGCGTCAGCCTGATATTGCTCTTCCTTTTCAGGTTGAGGTCGACGCTTCTGAGATCGGAGCTGGGGCAGTGTTGTCGCAGAAAAGTTCCGACTGCTCCGTGATGAGGCCTTGTGCCTTCTTTTCCCGTAAATTTTCGCCCGCTGAGCGGAATTATGATGTTGGGAATCGGGAGCTTTTGGCCATGAAGTGGGCTTTTGAGGAGTGGCGCCACTAGCTTGAGGGGGCCAGACATCAGGTGGTGGTATTGACTGACCACAAAAATTTGATTTATCTTGAGACCGCCAGGCGCCTGAATCCTAGACAGGCGCGCTGGTCATTATTTTTCTCTCGGTTTAATTTTGTGGTGTCATACCTACCGGGTTCTAAGAATATTAAGGCGGATGCCCTTTCTAGGAGTTTTGAGCCTGACTCGGCTGGTAACTCTGAGCCCACAGGTATCCTTAAGGATGGAGTGATATTGTCAGCCGTTTCTCCAGACCTGCGGCGGGCCTTGCAGGAGTTTCAGGCAGATAGACCGGATCGTTGCCCACCTGATAGACTGTTTGTTCCTGATGATTGGACCAGTAGAGTCATCTCTGAGGTTCATTCTTCTGCGTTGGCAGGTCATCCTGGAATTTTTGGTACCAGGGATTTGGTGGCAAGGTCCTTCTGGTGGCCTTCCCTGTCACGAGATGTGCGAGGCTTTGTGCAGTCTTGTGACGTTTGTGCTCGGGCCAAGCCTTGTTGTTCTCGGGCAAGTGGATTATTGTTGCCCTTGCCTATTCCTAAGAGGCCTTGGACGCACATCTCGATGGATTTTATTTCAGATCTGCCTGTTTCTCAGAAGATGTCTGTCATCTGGGTGGTGTGTGACCGTTTCTCTAAGATGGTCCATTTGGTTCCCCTGCCCAAGTTGCCTTCTTCTTCCGAGTTGGTTCCTCTGTTTTTTCAAAATGTTGTTCGTTTGCATGGTATTCCTGAGAATATCGTTTCTGACAGAGGAACCCAATTTGTGTCTAGATTTTGGCGGGCATTCTGTGCTAGGATGGGCATAGATTTATCTTTTTCGTCTGCTTTCCATCCTCAGACTAATGGCCAGACCGAGCGGACTAATCAGACCCTGGAGACATATCTGAGGTGTTTTGTGTCTGCTGACCAGGATGATTGGGTTGCTTTTTTGCCATTGGCGGAGTTCGCCCTCAATAATCGGGCCAGCTCTGCCACCTTGGTGTCCCCGTTTTTCTGTAATTCGGGGTTTCATCCTCGATTTTCCTCCGGTCAGGTGGAATCTTCGGATTGTCCTGGAGTAGATGCTGTGGTGGAGAGATTGCATCAGATCTGGGGGCAGGTGGTGGACAATTTGAAGTTGTCCCAGGAGAAGACTCAGCTTTTTGCCAACCGCCGCCGTCGTGTTGGTCCTCGGCTTTGTGTTGGGGATTTGGTGTGGTTGTCTTCTCGTTTTGTCCCTATGAGGGTCTCTTCTCCTAAGTTTAAGCCTCGGTTCATCGGCCCGTATAAGATATTGGAGATTCTTAACCCTGTTTCCTTCCGTTTGGACCTCCCTGCATCCTTTTCTATTCATAACGTTTTTCATCGGTCATTATTGCGCAGGTATGAGGTACCGGTTGTGCCTTCCGTTGAGCCTCCTGCTCCGGTGTTGGTTGAGGGTGAGTTGGAGTACGTTGTGGAGAAGATCTTAGACTCCCGTGTTTCCAGACGGAGACTCCAGTATCTGGTCAAGTGGAAGGGATACGGCCAGGAGGATAATTCTTGGGTGACTGCATCTGATGTTCATGCCTCCGATCTGGTTCGTGCCTTTCATAGGGCCCATCCTGATCGCCCTGGTAGTTCTGGTGAGGGTTCGGTGCCCCCTCCTTGAGGGGGGGGTACTGTTGTGAATTTGGATTCTGGGCTCCCCCGGTGGCTACTGGTGGAATTGAACTTGTGTCATCATCTTCTCTGTTCACCTGTTCCCATCAAGATGTGGGAGTCGCTATATAACCTTGCTTCTCTGTTAGTTGCTTGCCGGTCAACAATGTTATCAGAAGCCTCTCTGTGCTTGTTCCTGCTCCTAGACAACAACTAGATAAGTTGGACTTTTGTCCATGTTTGTTTTTGCATTTTTGTTCCAGTTCACAGCTGTGTTTCGTTACTGTGTCTGGAAAGCTCTTGTGATCAGGAATTGCCACTCTGGTATTATGAGTTAATGCCAGAGTCTTAAAGTAATTTCTGGATGGTGTTTTGATAGGGTTTTCAGCTGACCATGAAAGTGTTCTTTCTGTCTTCTGCTATCTAGTAAGTGGACCTCAAATTTGCTAAACCTATTTTCATGCTGCGTTTGTTATTTCATCTTAAATCACCGCCAATACATGTGGGGGGCCTCTGTCTCCTTTCGGGGTATTTCTCTAGAGGTGAGCTAGGACTAATATTTCCCTCTGCTAGCATTATTTAGTCCTCCGGCTGGCGCTGGGCATCTAGGGATAAAAAGTAGGAATGCTACCTGGCCACTTCTAGTTGTGCGGTAGGTTTAGTTCATGGTCAGTTCAGTTCCCATCTTCCAAGAGCTTGTTCCTATATATGCTGATGCTATGTTCTCTTGCCATTGAGAACATGACAGATCAGCATGAGATAAATGGGAGTTGTATAGGAAAACATACCTAGTGTAGGTAGCTTGCTGATAACTAGGTATATGGTTTTATGTCCACTGTGGTATCATAGGAAATATTGATAATAACAAACTGAAAGACAAGTATGGCTAATATAAATATGGTACAATGTTGGTGTATGTCCTTAACCCCTTCACCCCCAAGGGTGGTTTGCACGTTATGGACCGGGCCAATTTTTACAATTCTGACCACTGTCCCTTTATGAGGTTATAACTCTGGAACGCTTCAACGGATCCCGGTGATTCTGACATTGTTTTCTCATGACATATTGTACTTCATGATAGTGGTAAAATTTCTTTGATATTACCTGCGTTTATTTGTGAAAAAAACGGAAATTTGGCGAAAATTTTGAAAATTTTGCAATTTTCCAACTTTTAATTTTTATGCAATTAAATCACAGTGATATGTCACACAAAATACTTAATAAGTAACATTTACCACATGTCTACTTTACATCAGCACAATTTTGGAACCAAAATTTGTTTTGTTAGGGAGTTATAAGGGTTAAAATTTGACCAGCAATTTCTCATTTTCACAACACCATTTTTTTTTTAGTTTTTTTAGGGACCACATCTCATTTGAAGTCAATTTGAGGGGTCTATATGATAGAAAATACCCAAGTGTGACACCATTCTAAACTGCACCCCTCAAGGTGCTCAAAACCACATTCAAGAAGTTGAAGATGTTTCACAGGAATTTTTGGAATGTTTAAATAAAAATGAGCATTTAACTTTTTTTTCACAGAAAATTTAGTTCAGCTCCAATTTGTTTTATTTTACCAAGGGTAACAGGAGAAAATGGACCCCAAAAGATGTTGTACAATTTGTCCTGAGTACGCCGATACCCCATATGTGGGGGTAAACCACTGTTTGGGCGCATGACAGAGCTCGGAAGTGAAGGAGCGCCATTTGACTTTTCAATGCAAAATTGACTGGAATTGAGATGAGACGCCATGTTGCGTTTGGAGAGCCCCTGATATGCCTAAACATTGAAACCCCCCACAAGTGACACCATTTTGGAAAGTAGACCCCCTAAGGAGCTTATCTAGAAGTGTGGTGAGCACTTTGACTCACCAAGTGCTTCACAGAAGTTTATAATGCAGAACCGTAAAAATAAAAAATCATATTTTTTCACAAAAATGATCTTTTCGCCCTCAATTTTTTATTTTCCCAAGGGTAAGAAGAAATTGGACCCCAAATGTTGTTGTACAATTTGTTCTGAGTACACTGATACCCCATATGTGGGGGTAAACCACTGTTTGGGCGCATAGGAGAGCTCGGAAGGGAAGGAGCGCCGTTTGACTTTTCAATGCAAAATTGACAGGAATTGAGGTGGGACGCCATGTTGCGTTTGGAGAGCCACTGATGTGCCTAAACATTGAACCCCCTCACAAGTGACACCATTTTGGAAAGTAGACCCCCTAAGGAACTTATCTAGATGTATTGTGAGAACTTTGAACCCCCAAGTATTTCACTACAGTTTATAACGCAGAGCCATGCAAATAAAAAATATTTTTTTTCCACAAAAATTATTTTTAGCCCCCAGTTTTGTATTTTCCCAAGGGTAACAGGAGAAATTGGACCCCAAAAGTTGTTCTCCAATGTGTTCCGAGTACGCTGATACCCCATATGTTGGGGTAAACCCCTGTTTGGGCGCACGGGAGAGCTCGGAAGGGAAGGAGCACTGTTTTACTTTTTCAACGCAGAATTGGCTGAAATTGAGAACGGACGCCATGTCGCGTTTGGAGAGCCCCTGATGTGCCTAAACAGTGGAAACCCCCCAATTATAACTGAAACCCTAATCCAAACACACCCCTAACCCTAATCCCAACGGTAACCCTAACCACACCTCTAACCCAGACACACCCCTAACCCTAATCCCAACTCTATTCCCAACCGTAGATGTAATCCACACCCTAACCCTAACTTTAGCCCCAACCCTAACCCTAACTTTAGGCCCAACCCTAACTGTAGCCCTAACCCTCAACCCTAGCCCTAACCCTAATGGTAAAATGGAAATAAATACATTTTTTTTTTTCCCTAACTAAGGGGGTGATGAAGGGGGGTTTGATTTACTTTTATAGAGGGTTTTTTAGCGGATTTTTATGATTGGCAGCTGTCACCCACTGAAAGAAGCTTTTTATTGCAAAAAATATTTTTGGCATTACCACATTTTGAGAGCTATAATTTTTCCATATTTGAGTCCACAGAGTCATGTGAGGTCTTGTTTTTTGCGGAACGAGTTGACGTTTTTATTGGTAACATGCTTGGGCACAGGAGATTTTTTGATCGCTATTTATTCCGATTTTTGTGAGGCAGAATGACCAAAAACCAGCTATTCATGAATTTCTTTTGGGGGAGGCGTTTATACCGTTCCGCGTTTGGTAAAATTGATAAAGCAGTTTTATTCTTCGGGTCTGTACGATTACAGCGATATCTCATTTATATCATTTTTTTATGTTTTGGCGCTTTTATACGATAAAAACAATTTTATAGAAAAAAATAATTATTTTGGCATCGCTTTATTCTGAGGACTATAACTTTTTTATTTTTTCGCTGATGGTGCTATATGGCAGCTCGCTTTTTGCGAGACAAGATGACGTTTGCATAGGTACCATGATTATTTATATCCGTCTTTTTGATCGCGTGTTATTCTACTTTTTGTTTGGTGGTATGAGAATAAAGCGTTGTTTTTTAGCCTCCTTTTTTTTTTTTTTTTTACGGTGTTCACTGAAGGGGTTAACTAGTGATATAGTTTTATAGGTGGGGTCGTTACGGACGCGGCGATACTAAATATGTGTACTTTTATTGTTTGATTTTTTTATTTAGATAAAGGAATGTATTTATGGGAATAATATATATATATTTTTTTTATTTAGGAATTTTTTATTTTTATTTTTTTTTTAACACATGTGGGAATTTTTTTTTTTTTACTTTGTCCCAGGGGGGGACATTACAGATCGGTGATCTGACAGTGTGCACAGCACTTTGTCAGATCACCGATCTCACTTACAGCCGTGCAGGCTTACAAGCACCTGCACGGCACCCGGAAGTAATCCCTGCAGGACCCGGATGCAGCCCCGCGGCCATTTTGGATCCGGGGCCTGCAGGGATAGGAGGTAGGAGACCCTCGCAGCAACGCGATCACATCGCGTTGCTCCGGGGGTCTCAGGGAAGCCCGCAGGGAGCCCTCTCCCTGCGCGATGCTTCCCTGTACCGCCGGCACACCGCGATCATGTTTGGTCGCGGTGTGCCGGGGGTTAATGTGCCGGGGGCGGTCCGTGACCGCTCCTGGCACATAGTGCCGGATGTCAGCTTCGATAGGCAGCTGACACTCGGCCGCGCTCCCCCCGTGAGCGCGGCCGATCGTGCTGGCCGTACTATTCCGTCCTTGGGAATTAGGGCCCACCCCACATGGACGGAATAGTACGTCCAATGGCAGAAAGGGGTTAAATACTGTAAAAAAAGGGGTCTCACCATAAAGGAGAACTGTGAACCATGTATTATGGCCTCAGGTGCCAGGTAATTAAGTTAAATGGTATTGGTATCTAAAAAAAGCAAAAGACCGGATGGGTATAATAACATAGACAAGGGAGGAGGGGAGGAAAATCCCAAATAGACTTAACATATTGAAAGCAGAAGCTCCCCTACTATTTGAGGTATAAAGTGGTCTGGTGAAATGGGCGCTTGGAATAAACCGCTGCCTGTGATGTGACAATGCAGAAGTCAATAGCATATCGTAAAAGGTATGTATAGGTTATGTACCTAGGTGGAGGAAGGACTTACCCCGTGTGCGGTGTAGAGCTGGTATGCCTCAACGCGGTATCCGCCGCTAGTTGAATGGCATATGTTTTGTGAAAGGGGTTTAAATGGCTGTGGGGCGGGACAAAATGTGTGTCCGATACAGGAAGCGCGTCACCAATTGTGGCGTGCACTTCCGGTAATCCCAAGCACTGGCTGTAGTCATAGATACAGACAACAAGCACAGTGTTAGCTATGCATACCTAGTCTGGAGCCGGAAGTGCGTCACAGATTGTGACGCGGACTTCCGGTAATCCGTGAATGGAATGTTGTCGTGGTAACAGACAACAAGCGCGTTATAAGTAGAGCCTTATGCACCTAGTAAAAAGGCATATGGAGGGCATAGCTAGTGTCGCTGTAATAGACTAGGGGAACCTAGCTGACTGTAACGCTAGCTTCCATTATTTTAAGAACAGCATAAGTACCCTAATAATGCCTAACCTCAGTGCATGTGTTAGGTATGGCTGGTGTTGCTGCCCAAGATAAAAGGTGCGGTGCTGGCCATACACCATAAATTAAGCATGAAGGTCTTGGTAACCATTGGGCAATGTAATAAACAAAACTGTGTGATGCTTCTTAAAGGGAAAGATAACAACATTTTATCGAACCCTAACATGTGAACTGTATACCTTGTGGGGGTATATAAACAGAGAGCAGTCAGGTAGGGGACACAGGATGGGGGAGTCCAAAGGAGGGAAGGGGTCAGGAGGTGACTTGCGTGAAGTGGTCAATAAAGGCGACTCTGTAAAGAGAGATAAATAAATTAGCATACATCCTAAATAATAACTGTCATAACTTAGTGAAAGGATGATATTATATATATTTACATTTATCAAATAACAATGGCATGAGTCACATTGATAAAGGCTAGGGGGTCATATTCCCTATTCAGGCCTTTCGGTGCTAAAGTCTGTAACTCATGGATCCAGTAGGCCTCCTGTTGTGAATTTGGATTCTGGGCTCCCCCGGTGGCCACTGGTGGAATTTAATTTGTATGCATCATCCCCTCTGTTCACCTGTTCCTATCAGGATGTGGGAGTCTCTATTTAACCTTGCTCCTCTGTTAGTTCCATGCCGGTCAACAATGTAATCAGAAGCCTTTCTGTGCATGTTCCTGCTTCTAGACAACTCCCAGCTAAGTGGACTATTGTCCTTGCTTGTTTTTGCATTTTGTTCCAGTTCACAGCTGTTGTTTCGTTTCTGTGTCTGGAAAGCTCTTGTGTACTGAAATTGCCACTCTGGTGTTATGAGTTAATACTAGAGTCTTAAAGTAATTTCAGGATGGTGTTTTGATAGGGTTTTCAGCTGACCATGAAAGTTCCCTTTCTGTCTTCCTGCTATCTAGTAAGTGGACCTCGATTTTGCTAAACCTATTTTCATACTGCGTTTGTCATTTTCATCTAAAATCACCGCCAATATATGTGGGGGCCTCTGTCTGCCTTTCGGGGAAATTTCTCTAGAGGTGAGCCAGGACTGTATTTTCCTCTGCTAAGGATTAGTTAGTCCTCCGGCTGGCGCTGGGCGTCTAGGGATAAAAACGTAGGCACGCCACCCGGCTACTGTTAGTTGTGCGGCAGGTTTAGTTCATGGTCAGTTTTAGTTTCCATCTTCCAAGAGCTAGTTCTTATATACGCCGGGCTATGTTCTCTTGCCATTGAGAATCATGACTGTTTGACCGGCCTCAAAGGGTTAAATTAATTGCAGAGAAAGGAGAGAAAAAAGAAGTCTGCTGAAGATTTTTTTTTTTTTTTTTTTTTTGCAAGTCTGCCTATATTGCAGCCTTCCTCTCTTTCTCTCCTTCTAATCCTTGAATGGCTCTGTGTTCACCTGTTTGAAATGGATCTTCAGAGTTTAGCTACAGGTTTGAATAACCTCGCCACGAAGGTTCAAAATTTACAAGATTTTGTTATTCATGCTCCTATATCTGAACCTAGAATTCCTTTGCCTGAATGTTTCTCGGGGAATAGATCTTGCTTTCAAAACTTCAAAAATAATTGCAAATTGTTTTTGTCCCTAAAATTTCGCTCTGCTGGAGATCCTGCACAGCAGGTCAGGATTGTAATTTCCTTGCTCCGGGGCGACCCTCAGGATTGGGCTTTTGCATTGGCTCCAGGGGATCCTGCGTTGCTTAATGTGGATGCGTTTTTTCTGGCCTTGGGGTTGCTTTATGAGGAACCTCATTTAGAGCTTCAGGCGGAAAAGGCCTTGATGTCCCTATCTCAGGGGCAAGATGAAGCTGAAATATACTGCCAAAAATTCCGTAAATGGTCTGTGCTTACTCAGTGGAATGAGTGCGCCCTGGCGGCGAGTTTCAGAGAGGGTCTCTCTGATGCCATTAAGGATGTTATGGTGGGGTTCCCTGTGCCTGCGGGTCTGAATGAGTCCATGACAATGGCTATTCAGATCGATAGGCGTCTGCGGGAGCGCAAACCTGTGCACCATTTGGCGGTGTCTACTGAGAAGACGCCAGAGAATATGCAATGTGATAGTATTCTGTCCAGAAGCGAACGGCAGAATTTTAGACGAAAAAATGGGTTGTGCTTCTATTGTGGTGATTCTACTCATGTTATATCAGCATGCTCTAAGCGTACTAAGAAGCTTGACAAGTATGTTTCCATTAGCACTTTACAGTCTAAGTTTATTCTGTCTGTGACCCTGATTTGTTCTTTATCATCTATTACCGCGGATGCCTATGTCGACTCTGGCGCCGCTTTGAGTCTTATGGATTGGTCCTTTGCCAAACGCTGTGGGTATGATTTAGAGCCTCTGGAAGCTCCTATTCCTCTGAAGGGGATTGACTCCACCCCATTGGCTAGTAATAAACCACAATACTGGACACAAGTAACTATGCGTATTAATCCGGATCACCAGGAGATTATTCGCTTTCTTGTGCTGTATAATCTACATGATGTTCTGGTGCTTGGATTGCCATGGCTGCAATCTCATAACCCAGTCCTCGACTGGAGAGCTATGTCTGTGTTAAGCTGGGGATGTAAGGGGACTCATGGGGACGTACCTTTGGTTTCCATTTCATCATCTATTCCCTCTGAGATTCCTGAATTCTTGTCTGACTATCGTGACGTTTTTGAAGAACCCAAGTTTGGTTCACTACCTCCGCACCGGGAGTGCGATTGTGCCATAGATTTGATTCCAGGTAGTAAATACCCTAAGGGTCGTTTATTTAATCTATCTGTGCCTGAACATGCTGCTATGCGAGAATATATAAAGGAGTCCTTGGAAAAGGGACATATTCGTCCTTCGTCATCTCCCTTAGGAGCCGTTTTTTTCTTTGTGTCTAAGAAAGATGGCTCTTTGAGGCCGTGTATTGATTATCGGCTTTTGAATAAAATCACGGTTAAATATCAATATCCGTTGCCACTGCTGACTGATTTGTTTGCTCGTATAAAGGGGGCCAAGTGGTTCTCTAAGATTGATCTCCGTGGGGCGTATAATTTGGTGCGAATTAAGCAGGGGGATGAGTGGAAAACCGCATTTAATACGCCCGAGGGCCACTTTGAGTATTTGGTGATGCCTTTTGGTCTTTCAAATGCCCCTTCAGTCTTTCAGTCCTTTATGCATGACATTTTCCGCGATTATTTGGATAAATTTATGATTGTGTATCTGGATGATATTCTGATTTTTTCGGATGACTGGGACTCTCATATCCAGCAGGTCAAGAGGGTTTTTCAGGTTTTGCGGTCTAATTCCTTGTGTGTGAAGGGTTCTAAGTGCGTTTTTGGGGTTCAAAAGATTTCCTTCTTGGGATACATTTTTTCCCCCTCTTCCATCGAGATGGATCCTGTCAAGGTTCAGGCTATTTGTGATTGGACGCAACCCTCTTCTCTTAAGAGTCTTCAGAAATTTTTGGGCTTTGCTAACTTTTATCGTCGATTTATTGCTGGTTTTTCTGATGTAGTTAAACCATTGACTGATTTGACTAAGAAGGGTGCTGATGTTGCTGATTGGTCCCCTGCTGCTGTGGAAGCCTTTCAGGAGCTTAAGCTCCGCTTTTCTTCCGCCCCTGTGTTGCGTCAGCCTGATGTTGCTCTTCCTTTTCAGGTTGAGGTCGACGCTTCTGAAATCGGAGCTGGGGCGGTGTTGTCGCAGAGAAGTGCCGACTGCTCCGTGATGAGACCTTGTGCTTTTTTTTCTCGTAAATTTTCGCCCGCCGAGCGGAATTATGATATTGGGAATCGGGAGCTTTTGGCCATGAAGTGGGCTTTTGAGGAGTGGCGTCATTGGCTTGAGGGGGCTAGACATCAGGTGGTGGTATTGACTGACCACAAAAATTTAATTTATCTTGAGTCCGCCAGGCGCCTGAATCCTAGACAGGCGCGCTGGTCGTTGTTTTTCTCTCGGTTTAATTTTGTGGTGTCATACCTACCGGGTTCTAAGAATGTTAAGGCGGATGCCCTTTCTAGGAGTTTTGAGCCTGACTCCCCTGGTAATTCTGAACCTACAGGTATCCTTAAGGATGGAGTGATATTGTCTGCCGTTTCTCCAGACCTGCGGCGGGCCTTGCAGGAGTTTCAGGCGGATAGACCTGATCGTTGCCCACCTGGTAGACTGTTTGTTCCTGATGATTGGACCAGTAAAGTCATCTCTGAGGTTCATTCTTCTGCGTTGGCAGGTCATCCTGGAATCTTTGGTACCAGGGATTTGGTGGCAAGGTCCTTCTGGTGGCCTTCCCTGTCACGAGACGTGCGAGGCTTTGTGCAGTCTTGTGACGTTTGTGCTCGGGCCAAGCCTTGTTGTTCTCGGGCTAGTGGATTGTTGTTGCCCTTGCCTATCCCGAAGAGGCCTTGGACGCACATCTCGATGGATTTTATTTCGGATCTTCCTGTTTCTCAGAAGATGTCTGTCATCTGGGTGGTGTGTGACCGTTTCTCTAAGATGGTCCATTTGGTTCCCTTGCCTAAGTTGCCTTCCTCTTCCGAGTTGGTTCCTCTGTTTTTTCAAAATGTGGTTCGTTTGCATGGTATTCCAGAGAATATCGTTTCTGACAGAGGAACCCAGTTCGTGTCTAGATTTTGGCGGGCATTCTGTGCTAGGATGGGCATAGATTTGTCTTTTTCGTCCGCTTTCCATCCTCAGACTAATGGCCAGACCGAGCGGACTAATCAGACCTTGGAGACATATTTGAGGTGTTTTGTGTCTGCAGATCAGGATGATTGGGTTGCTTTTTTGCCATTAGCGGAGTTCGCCCTCAATAATCGGGCCAGCTCTGCCACCTTGGTGTCTCCGTTTTTCTGTAATTCGGGGTTTCATCCTCGATTTTCCTCCGGTCAGGTGGAATCTTCGGATTGTCCTGGAGTGGATGCTGTGGTGGAGAGGTTGCATCAGATTTGGGGGCAGGTAGTGGACAATTTGAAGCTGTCCCAGGAGAAGACTCAGCTTTTTGCCAACCGCCGTCGTCGTGTTGGTCCTCGGCTTTGTGTTGGGGACTTGGTGTGGTTGTCTTCTCGTTTTGTCCCTATGAGGGTTTCTTCTCCTAAGTTTAAGCCTCGGTTCATCGGCCCGTACAAGATATTGGAGATTCTTAACCCTGTGTCCTTCCGTTTGGACCTCCCTGCATCTTTTTCTATTCATAATGTTTTTCATCGGTCATTATTGCGCAGGTATGAGGTACCGGTTGTGCCTTCCGTTGAGCCTCCTGCTCCGGTGTTGGTTGAGGGTGAGTTGGAGTACGTTGTGGAAAAGATCTTGGACTCCCGTGTTTCCAGACGGAAACTCCAGTATCTGGTTAAATGGAAGGGATACGGTCAGGAGGATAATTCTTGGGTGACTGCCTCTGATGTTCATGCCTCCGATCTGGTCCGTGCCTTTCATAGGGCTCATCCTGATCGCCCTGGTGGTTCTGGTGAGGGTTCGGTGCCCCCTCCTTGAGGGGGGGGTACTGTTGTGAATTTGGATTCTGGGCTCCCCCGGTGGCCACTGGTGGAATTTAATTTGTATGCATCATCCCCTCTGTTCACCTGTTCCTATCAGGATGTGGGAGTCTCTATTTAACCTTGCTCCTCTGTTAGTTCCATGCCGGTCAACAATGTAATCAGAAGCCTTTCTGTGCATGTTCCTGCTTCTAGACAACTCCCAGCTAAGTGGACTTTTGTCCTTGCTTGTTTTTGCATTTTGTTCCAGTTCACAGCTGTTGTTTCGTTTCTGTGTCTGGAAAGCTCTTGTGTACTGAAATTGCCACTCTGGTGTTATGAGTTAATACTAGAGTCTTAAAGTAATTTCAGGATGGTGTTTTGATAGGGTTTTCAGCTGACCATGAAAGTTCCCTTTCTGTCTTCCTGCTATCTAGTAAGCGGACCTCGATTTTGCTAAACCTATTTTCATACTGCGTTTGTCATTTTCATCTAAAATCACCGCCAATATATGTGGGGGCCTCTGTCTGCCTTTCGGGGAAATTTCTCTAGAGGTGAGCCAGGACTGTATTTTCCTCTGCTAAGGATTAGTTAGTCCTCCGGCTGGCGCTGGGCGTCTAGGGATAAAAACGTAGGCACGCCACCCGGCTACTGTTAGTTGTGCGGCAGGTTTAGTTCATGGTCAGTTTTAGTTTCCATCTTCCAAGAGCTAGTTCTTATATACGCCGGGCTATGTTCTCTTGCCATTGAGAATCATGACTGCCTCCCTCTTTTTCAGGAGATCTACTGTTTCCTCCCCGCCTGGGGGCCGGGATATGTTCAAGGACCTGGAACTTAAGTTGTGATATGTTATGTCCCTTGGAGATGAAGTGATGTGGGAGTGGCAGTAGCATATTTTGACAACGTATAGTCGACTTGTGTTTAGAAATGCGGGATTTGACTGGTTGGGTGGTTTCCCCGATGTATAAAAGACCACAGGGGCATTTTATAGCATAAATCACAAAAGTGGTGTCACAAGTTGAGTAGCATCTAATCTTGTACCTTCTGCCAGAGTGGGGATGATAGAAATGGTCCCCCCTAATAACATTGTTGCACTGGTTGCAGTGCAGGCACGGGAAGGTGCCATGTTTGGGTCTGTGTAGAAAACGTTGTGAGGTGTCCTGTTTGCTACCACCGAAATCTGCTCTGACTAAGGAGTCACGGATATTAGTGGAGCGTTTGTAGCACGGTAGAAAATGTTCCTGAAATTCAGGGATGCCCGGGTGAGCTGTACGTAATATATTCCAGTGACGTCTAATCGTGTGATGTGGAATATTAACGTACGGGTGATAGACATGGACAAAAGGAACTCTTATATTGGCCGGTGGACGCACATTAGTGACAGGATTGATAGCCTCAGTCAATAGGATAGGGGGGTAGCCGCGTTCCCTAAATTTAGAATACATCTCATCTGTCCTGACTTTCAGGAGATCGGGTTCAGTAACGATTCTCTGTATTCTCTTGAACTGGGACAGAGGAATGGATTTTTTGGTAGCAATGGGATGTTGACTTTGAAAATGTAGGAGACTATTTCTATCAGTGGGTTTAGTGTACAAATCGGTTTTTAGAACTCCCAACTCATCCTTTATGACCAAGGTATCTAGAAAATTGACCTGTTGTATACTACTTGTAATAGTAAAGGTGAGACCTGGCCAAGCCGTGTTGAGGGTATGGAAAAAGAGGTCTAGGGTTTGTGGTGTAGCAGTCCATAGACAAAACACGTCATCGATGTACCGTTTCCAGAAAGGGCAAAAGGCCTGTTATTTGATAAATGTAAATATATAATATCATCCTTTCACTAAGTTATGACAGTTATTTTTTAGGATGTATGCTAACTTATTTATCTCTCTTTACAGAGTCGCCTTTATTGACCACTTCACGCAAGTCACCTCCTGTCCCCTTCCCTCCTTTGGACTCCCCCATCCTGTGTCCCCTACCCGACTGCTCTCTGTTTATATACCCCCACGAGGTATATAGTTCACATGTTAGGGTTCCATAAAATGTTATCTTTCCCTTTAAGAAGCATTACACAGTTTTTTTTATTACGTTGCCCAATGGTTACCAAGACCTTCATGCTTAATTTATGGTGTATGGCCAGCACCGCACCTTTTATCTTGGGCAGCAACACCAGCCATACCTAACACATGCACTGAGGTTAGGCATTATTGGGGTACTTACCGTATATACTTGAGTATAAGCCGACCCGAGTATAAGCCGACCCCCCTAATTTTGCCACAAAAAACTGGGAAAACTTATTGACTCGAGTATAAGCCTAGGGTGGAAAATGCAGCAGCTACCGGTGAATTTAAAAATTAAAAATAGATGCTCCATACCGTTCATTATGGCCCCATAGATGCTCGACATAAAGCTGTGCCACATATAATGCTCTGCACCGTTCATTATGGCCCCATAGATGCTCGACATAAAGCTGTGCCACATATAATGCTCTGCACCGTTCATTATGGCCCCATAGATGCTCCATAGATAGCTGTGCCATATACAATGCCCTGCACCTTTGATTATGGCCCCATAGATAGCTGTGCTATATATTAGCTCTGCACCTTTGATTATTGCCCCATAGATAGCTGTGCCATATATAATGCTCTGCACCTTTGATTATGGCCCCATAGATAGCTGTGCCATATATAATGATCTGCACCTTTGATTATGGCCCCATAGATAGCTGTGCCATATATAATGCTCTGCACCTTTGATTATGGCCCCATAGATAGCTGTGCCATATATAATGCTCTGCACCTTTGATTATGGCCCCATAGATAGCTGTGCCATATATAATGCTCTGCACCTTTGATTATGGCCCCATAGATAGCTGTGCCATATATAATGCTCTGCACCTTTGACCTTTGATTATGCCCCATAGATGCTCCCCATAAAGCTGTGCCTTATATATAGTGCTCTGCACCGTTGCCCCATAGATGCTCCACATAAAGCTGTGCCTTATATATAGTGCTCTGCACCGTTGCCCCATAGATGCTCCACATAAAGCTGTGCCTTATATATAGTGCTCTGCACCGTTGCCCCATAGATGCTCCACATAAAGCTGTGCCTTATATATAGTGCTCTGCACCGTTGCCCCATAGATACTCCACATAAATCTGTGCCATTGCTGCTGCTGCAATAAAAAAAACAAAACACATACTCACCTCTCTTGCTTGCAGCTCCTCAGCGTCCCGTCCCGGTATCTCTCCGCACTGACTGATCAGGCAGAGGGCGGCGCGCACACTATATGCGTCATTGCGCCCTCTGACCTGAACAGTCAGAACAAGAGGACGCGAAGACAGAGCGGCGCCCGGCGGGTGGAACGAGGGAAGGTAAATATGTAATACTTACCTGCTCCCGGCGTCCCGCTCCTTCCCCCGGACAGCTGGTCTTCGGTGCCGCAGCCTCTTCCTCTGTCAGCGGTCACCGGCACCGCTGATTAGAGAAATGAATTATGCGGCTCCGCCCCTATGGGAGGTGGAGCAGCCTATTCATTTCTCTAATGAGCGGTCCCATGTGACCGCTGAACAGGGGAAGAGCTGCGGCACCGAAGACCGTGGGACGGGCAGGGGGAGCGCCAGGAGCCCCGGAAGCAGGTAAGTATGCCTCAGCACCCTCTCCCCCTCACCCGCCGACCGTGACTCGAGTATAAGCCGAGGGGGCACTTTCAGCCCAAAAATTTGGGCTGAAAATCTCGGCTTATACTCGAGTATATACGGTATGCTGTTCTTAAAATAATGGAAGCTAGCGTTACATTCAGCTAGGCTCCCCTAGTCTATTACAGCGACACTACCTACGCCCTCCATATGCCTTTTTACTAGGTGCATAAGGCTCTACTTAGGCTACGTTCACATTTGCATTGTGCGCCGCAGCGTCGGCGCCGCAGCGCACAACGCAAACAAAAACGCGGCAAAACGCACGCTAAAACGCTGCGTTTTGCGCCGCATGCGTTTTTTTTGGCCGAAAGTTGGACGCAAAAAAAATGCAACTTGAAGCGTTTCTTGCGTCCAACGCTTGCGGCCATGCGGCGCAAAACGCAGCACAACGCATGTCCATGCGCCCCCATGTTAAATATAGGGGCGCATGACGCATGCGGCGACGCTGCGGCGCCCGACTCTGCGGCGCTGACCGCAAATGTGAACGTAGCCTTATAACGCGCTTGTTGTCTGTTACCATGACAACATTCCATTCATGGATTACCGGAAGTCCGCGTCACAATCTGTGACGCACTTCCGGCTCCGGACTAGGTATGCATAGCTAACACTGTGCTTGTTGTCTGTATCTATGACTACAGCCAGTGCTTGGGATTACCGGAAGTGCGCGCCACAATTGGTGACGCGCTTCCTGTATCGGACACACATATTGTCCCGCCCCACAGCCATTTAAACCCCTTTCACAACACATATGCCATTCAACTAGCGGCGGATACCGCGTTGAGGCATACCAGCTCTACACCGCACACGGGGTAAGTCCTTCCTCCACCTAAGTACATCACCTATACATATCTTTTACGATATGCTATTGACTTCTACATTGTCACATCACAGGCAGCGGTTTATTCCAAGCGCCCATTTCACCAGAATACTTTATAACTCAAATAGTAGGGGAGCTTCTGCTTTCAATATGTTAAGTCTATTTTGGATTTTTCTCCCCTCCTCCCTTGTCTATGTTATTATACCCATCCGGTCTTTTGCTTTTTTTAGATACCAATACCATTTAACTTAATTACCTGGCACCTGAGGCCATAATACATGGTTCACAGTTCTCCTTTATGGTGAGACCCCTTTTTTTACAGTATTTAAGGACATACACCAACATTGTACCATATTTATATTAGCCATACTTGTCTTTCAGTTTGTTATTATCAACATTTC
Source organism: Ranitomeya variabilis (assembly GCF_051348905.1). Classification (NCBI taxonomy): domain Eukaryota; kingdom Metazoa; phylum Chordata; class Amphibia; order Anura; family Dendrobatidae; genus Ranitomeya; species Ranitomeya variabilis. The sequence continues at coordinate 187,537,235 of NC_135238.1, read as the reverse complement.
CTATGATACCACAGTGGACATAAAACCATATACCTAGTTATCAGCAAGCTACCTACACTAGGTATGTTTTCCTATACAACTCCCATTTATCTCATGCTGATCCCATCTTTCCTTAGCCATTCCTTAACCCCTTCACCCCCAAGGGTGGTTTGCACGTTAATGACCAGGCCAATTTTTACAATTCTGACCACTGTCCCTTTATGAGGTTATAACTCTGGAACGCTTCAACGGATCTTGGCGATTCTGACATTGTTTTCTCGTGACATATTGTACTTCATGATAGTGGTAAAATTTCTTCGATATAACTTGCGTTTATTTGTTAAAAAAACGGATATTTGGCGAAAATTTTGAAAATTTCGCAATTTTCCAACTTTGAATTTTTATGCCCTTAAATCACAGACATATGTCACGCAAAATACTTAATAAGTAACATTTCCCACATGTCTACTTTACATCAGCACAATTTTGGAACCAAATTTTTTTTTGTTATTTGAGTTATAAGGGTTAAAAATTGACCAGCAATTTCTCATTTTTACAACACCATTTTTTTTCAGGGACCACATCTCATTTGAAGTCATTTTGAGGGGTCTATATGACAGAAAATACCCAAGTGTGACACCATTCTAAAAACTGCACCCTTCAAGGTGCTCAAAACCACATTCATGAAATGTATTAACCCTTCAGGTGTTTCACAGGAATTTTTGGAATGTTTAAATAAAAATGAACATTTAACTTTTTTTTCACACAAAATTTATTTCAGCTCCAATTTGTTTTATTTTACCAAGGGTAACAAGAGAAAATGGACCCCAAAAGTTGTTGTAAAATTTGTCCTGAGTACGCTGATACCCCATATATGGGGGTAAACCACTGTTTGGGCGCATGGCAGAGCTCGGAAGGAAAGGAGCGCCATTTGACTTTTCAATGCAAAATTGACTGGAATTGACATGGGACGCCATGTTGCGTTTGGAGAGCCCCTGATGTGCCTAAACACTGAAACCCCCCACAAGTGACACCATTTTGGAAAGTAGACCCCTTAAGGAACTTATCTAGATGTGTGTTGAGCACTTTGACCCAACAAGTGCTTCACAGAAGTTTATAATGCAGAGCCGTAAAAATAAAAAATCATATTTTTTCACAAAATGATCTTTTCGCCCCCATTTTTTTATTTTCCCAAGGGTAAGAAAAGAAATTAGACCACAAAAGTTGTTGTGCAATTTGTCCTGAGTACGACGATACCCCATATGTGGGGGTAAACCACTGTTTGGGCGCATAGCAGAGCTCGGAAGGGAAGGAGCGCTATTTTACTTTTCAATGCAAAATTGACTGGAATTAAGATGGGACGCCATGTTGCATTTGGAGAGCCCCTGATGTGCCTAAACATTAAAACCCCCCACAAGTGACACCATTTTGGAAAGTAGACCCCCTAAGGAACTTATCTAGATGTGTTTTGAGAGCTTTGAACCCCCAAGTGTTTCACTACAGTTTATAACGCAGAGCCGTGAAAATAAAAATTCCTCTTTTTTTTCATAGAAATGATTTTTTAGCCCCCAGCTTTGTATTTTTACAAGGGTAACATAATAAATTGGACCCCAAAAGTTGTTGTCCAATTTGTCCTGAGTACGCTGATACCCCATATGTGGGGGGAAACCACTGTTTGGGCGCATGACAGAGCTCGGAAGGGAAGGAGCGCCATTTGGAATGCAGACTTAAATGGATTGGTCTGCAGGCGTCACGTTGCATTTGCAGAGCCCCTGATGTACCCAAACAGTTGAAATCCCCCACAAGTGACCCCATATTGGAAATTAGACCCCCAAGGAACTTATCTAGATGTGTTGTGAAAACTTTGAACCCCCAAGTGTTTCACTACAGTTTACAACGCAGAGCCGTGAAAATAAAAAATCTTTTTTTTCCCACAAAACTTATTTTTTAGCCCCCAGTTTTGTATTTTCCCAAGGGTAACAGGAGAAATTGGACCCCAAAAGATGTTGTCCAATTTGTCCTGAGTACGCCGATACCCCATATGTTGGGGTAAACCCCTGTTTGGGTACACGGGAGAGCTCTGAAGGGAAGGAGCACTGTTTTACTTTTTCAACGCAGAATTGTCTGGAATTGAGATCGGATGCCATGTCCCGTTTGGAGAGCCCCTGATGTGCCTAAACAGTGGAAACCCCCCAATTTTAACTGAAACCCTAATCCAAACACACCCCTTACCCTAATCCCAACGGTAACCATAACCACATTCCTAACCCTGACACACCCCTAACCCTAATCCCAACCCTATTTCCAACTGTAAATGAAATCCAAACCCTAACCCTAACTTTAGCCCCAACCCTAACTGTAGCCCTAACCCTAGCCCTAACCCTAGCAATAACCCTAACCCTAGCCCTAACCCTAGCAATAACCCTAGCCCTAACCCTAACCCTAGCAATAACCCTAGCCCTAACCCTAGCCCTAACCCTAGCCCTAACACTAGCAATAACCCTAACCCTAACCCTAGCCCTAACCCTAATGGGAAAATGGAAATAAATACATTTTTTTTATTTTTTATTTTTCCCTAACTAAGGGGGTGATGAAGGGGGGTTTGATTTACTTTTATAGCGAGTTATTTAGCGGATTTTTATGATTGTCAGCCGTCACACACTGAAAGACGCTTTTTATTGCAAAAAATATTTTTTGCGTTACCACATTTTGAAAGCTATAATTTTTCCATATTTGAGTCCACAGAGTCATATGAGGTCTTGTTTTTTGCGGGACGAGTTGACGTTTTTATTGGTAACATTTTTGGGCACATGACATTTTTTGATCGCTTTTTATTCCGATTTTTGTGAGGCAGAATGATCAAAAACCAGCTATTCATGAATTTCTTTTGGGGGAGGCGTTTATACCGTTCCGCGTTTGGTAAAATTGATAAAGCAGTTTTATTCTTCGGGTCAGTACGATTACAGCGATACCTCATTTATATCATTTTTTTATGTTTTGTCGCTTTTATACGATAAAAGCTATTTTATAGAAAAAATAATTATTTTGGTATCGCTTTATTCTCAGGACTATAACTTTTTTATTTTTTTGCTGATGATGCTGTTTGGCGGCTCGTTTTTTGCGGGACAAGATGACGTTTTCAGCAGTACCATGGTTATTTATATCTGTCTTTTTGATCGCGTGTTATTCCGCTTTTGTTCAGCGGTATGGTAATAAAGCGTTTTTTTGCTTCGTTTTTTTTTCTCACGGTGTTTACTGAAGGGGTTAACTAGTGGGACAGTTTTATAGGTTGGGTCGTTACGGACGCGGCGATACTAAATATGTGTACTTTTATTGTTTTTTTTTATTTAGATAAAGAAATGTATTTATGGGAATAATATATATATTTTTTCTTTATTTAGGAATTTATTTTTTATTTATTTTTTTACACATGTGGAAAAATTTTTTTTTACTTTGTCCCAGGGGGGGACATTACAGATCGGTGATCTGACAGTGTGCACAGCACTCTGTCAGATCGGCAATCTGCTGTGCAGGGCTGCAGGCTTACCAGCGCCTGCTCTGAGCAGGCACTCGGTAAGCCACCTCCCTCCCTGCAGGACCCGGATGCCGCGGCCATCTAGGATCCGGGACCTGCGGCGAGGAGGGAGGTAGGAGACCCTCGGAGCAACGCGATCACATCGCGTTGCTGCGGGGGTCTCAGGGAAGCCCGCAGGGAGTCCCCTCCCTGCACGATGCTTCCCTATACCGCCGGTACACCGCGATCATGTTTGATCGCGGTGTGCTGGGGGTTAATGTGCCGGGGCGGTCCGTGACCACTCCTGGCACATAGTGCCGGATGTCAGCTGCGATATGCAGCTGACACCCGGCCGCGATCGGCCGCGCTGCCCCCGTGAGCGCGGCCGATCGCGTATGACGTACTATCCCGTCGGTGGTCATACGGGCCCACCCCACCTCGACGGGATAGTACGTCAGATGTCAGAAAGGGGTTAATAGCTATATCTATATTTTATCACAGTTGCAGTGTTTTTCCAAACCTGGAACACCAGGCCCATATGCGATACTCTTCTTTGGTATCTTACTCGGTCAGTACACCATGTTTTGTGCTCCTTCTTTTTCCTTTATTTATTGAACTGTACACCGTACTATACAGTCTCTGTTACCATTATAGGGCTATTACCATACCCAGACAGGTCCACTCGAAACCATAATCTGGGACCTACTCCATAATTAGAGACATCCTCCATCCCTGTTACATAAGCAGTCGGTATGTAAAAAGATGTTACTTACCTATTCCTCACCTCTCCTACCCTCTTATCCATCACATATTGCACATTAATTATGAGGTTTATCCTTATGTTTTATTTTTGACTTATTGTCTTTTTGTATATTTACAATTGTTTGTATTCTGTTATGCATTTGCAATGCAGTTTACTGAAGAAGGTCTAATGTTTGACCGAAACGTTTAATTTGGACTGCCATCTGAATAAAAATCATCACCATTTACTAAGTTGTGCCAAGTTACTTATCTATTAGGTTTCCCACACCAGTAGAAAAATATCTTGTGCACCAACGCAGCTGTGCCACGATATACTTCACTGTAGAGGCTATATGGTATAGCTACCTAAGGAGCCCTAAATAAAAATCTATGCGTGGGTGTGCTCGACAATTACACCAAGCAAAATTACAGTTCATAAGGTGTTAAACATCTGTTTTACGGGGTACTAATTGCGGCTGTTGCATACTATCAAACCAGCGGATAGACCCAACGATGCGTTTTTGCTACAGATATGCTTCATGAGATCGACAATTATTTTTGCAGAAGATTGTGTTTAGCGATGAGGCGACCACTCTGTTACACCAGATGTACTTAGCCGTGTGTGGCAAGAACTTCACTATTGTTTGGATGTGTGTAGGGCAACAAATGGAGCCCACATCGAATTGCACTGAATAGGTATGAAAATGGGAGAGTTTCTTTCATTTGGAGCAGATTTCATTATTTTTTTTTGTTTTTATTTTTTTTTTTTGTTTGTGTTGCTTTCCAGTGACTGGTCAAAAGTGCACCATGACTTCAAGGACACACTGTAGAAGCTCTTCTCTTGCAGGTTGGGTTGGGGGCAGCTATAGAGCATTATACAATGCTGTATATCAGCCCTGAAAAGTGGTGGTCTTATTTCATATTGGCCAAAACTGGTGACAGGTTCCTTTTTTAAGCTAAAATGTATTGTGGCAAAGGGAACCTGTCGGCTTCCTGCGCTGCAATACATGCTGCCGGCCAATCGGAGGGAGACAGTTGATGGCATGACTGGGGGTGCACAGCAGTGACATCATGTGCCACAGAGGGGATGCCGAAGTAAAGCTGCCCACACCGGAAATAGAAGAGGATCTTGCACGGTGTGGGGGAAGGTGGGTAGTATAGTTTGTTTTGAATGCATTACAAAACAGGGAACATGGGATGGAGTATATTACAGCTGGTTGGGGAACATATACAAAAGGTTGGGGCCCAGGATAAGGGACGTACGAGTATGTACCAGATTGGGGCACATTATACCAGCATGTGGGACATTAAACTAAGAAGGACAGGATGGGGGACATTAGCCCAGGAAGGGGCCCAGAATGGGGGACATTATTGCTGCAGGAGTCTCCCTTATTGCGTACCATCCTCTCTAGTTATGTATGGGGCAGTCAATTATTATGTAGTGTCCTCTGTTTTATGTACAGTGCTGTCTCATTATTACATGGCATCATATTGAGAGACACTCTCACTCACACTCTCTTATATGGATACACCTAAATAAAATGGGAATGGTTGGTGATATCAACTTCCTGTTTGTGGCACATTAGTATATGGGAGGGGGGAAGCTTTTCAAGATGGGTGGTGACCATGGCGGCCATTTTGAAGTTGGCCATTTTGGATCCAACTTTATTTTTTCCTATGGGAAGAGGGTCATGTGACATCAAACTTATTGAGAATTCCACAAGAAAAACAATGGTGTGCTTGGTTTTAAAATAACTTTATTCTTTCATGAATTATTTACAAGTTTATAACCACTTATAAAATGTGTTCAAAGTGCTGCCCATTGTGTTGGATTGTCAATGCAACCCACTTCTCCCACTCTTGACACACTGATAGCAACACCGCAGAAATGCTAGCACAGGCTTCCAGTATCCGTTGTTTCAGATGCTGCACATCTCGTATCTTCACAGCATAGACAATTGCCTTCAGATGAACCCAAAGATAAAAGTCTAAGGGGGTCAGATCGGGAGACCTTGGTTGCAGGCATCATAACTGTTTATTTACTTACACTCACACTGACTGCAGCCATCCCTGTTGTGAATTCTGCTTGTGGGCTCCCCCGGTGGTGTTTTATGGTAGTGCCTCTTATGTGCCTTCTTCTATCCCTGATCACCTGTTGCCACCCATTAGGGGAGTTTCCTATTTAAGGCTGCTTGGCTGTTAGCCCTATGCCGGCCAACAATGTATCAGTAGCATTCTGTTGCATTCTCCTGCCTCAAGTTCCAGTTCAGCTAAGTTGAATTTTGTTTCTTGTTTATGCTATTTTCTGTCCAGCTTGCTGCAATGTGACTCTCTTTAGCTGGAAGCTCTTGTGGACTGAAATTGCCACTCCAGTGGCATGAGTTGTCACTGGAGTTTAAAGTAATTTCAGGATGGTGTTTTTGAGTAGTGTTTTTGAAGTTGACCGTGAAGTAACTCTTTTCTATCCTTCTGCTATCTAGAAAGCGGACCTCACTGTGCTAAATCTGTTGTTCATCCTACGTATGTCTTTTCCTCTTAACTCACCGTCAATATCTGTGGGGGGCTGCTATCTCCTTTTGGGGTTCATCTCTGGAGGTAAGGCAGGCCTGTATATTCCTCTGATAGGGGTAGTTAGATCTCCGGCTGGCGCGTGGTGTCTAGGGCATCGTAGGAACATCCCCTGGCTACTTCCAGTGTTGTGTCAGGTTCAGGTCACGGTCAACTTTAGTTTCCATCACCCGAGAGCTAGTCCGTTTTGTTATTTTTATTCCCCTGCCATTGGGGTAATCATAACAGTTTGGCCGGCCAGTTAAAAAATCTATGTGTTAAACTATGCACTAAAGCAGGAAGGATGAGAAAAGGTTTTTTTTTTCTCTGTGTTTGAAAGTGCACCCTAGGTTGCTCATTTGTATTCCTTGCTTAAACTGCAGTCTTCAGCCTTTTTTTTTTCCCTCTCCTCTTAACCTCTGAATGGCTTTGGTTACACCTGTTTGAATCATGGATCCACAGAGTTTGGTTGCAGGTTTGAATAACCTTGCTACAAAGGTCCAGAACTTACAAGATTTTGTTATACGTGCTCCAATGTCTGAACCTAAGATCCCTATGCCTGAATATTTTACCGGAGACAGATCCCGTTTTTTGAATTTCAGAGAGAATTGTAAATTGTTTTTGTCTCTGAGATCTCACTCTGCTGGTGATCCTGCACAACAGGTTAAAATTGTTATTTCTCTACTGCGGGGTGACCCACAAAGTTGGGCATTTGCATTGTCGCCAGGGGATCCTGCGTTATTAAATGTAGATGCGTTTTTTCAGGCTTTGGGGTTGCTTTATGAAGAACCTAATTTAGAGATTTTGGCTGAGAAAGCCTTGATAGCTCTTTCCCAAGGGCAAGATGAAGCTGAGATATACTGCCAGAAATTCAGTAAATGGTCGGTGCTTACTAAATGGAATGAGTGCGCTCTAGCAGCTAATTTCAGAGAAGGTCTCTCTGATGCCGTGAAGGATGTCATGGTGGGGTTCCCTGTGCCTACAGGTCTGAATGATGCCATGAAATTGGCTATCCAGATTGATCGGCGTTTACGGGAGCGCAAATCTGTGCACCATTTGGCGGTGTCTTCTGAGCAAAAACCTGTGCACTATATGGCGGTATCTTCTGAGCAAAAACCTGTGCACCATATGGCGGTGTCTTCTGAGCAAAAACCTGTGCACCATTTGGCGGTGACCTCTGAAAAGGCACTAGAGCATATGCAATGCGATAGTGTTTTGTCTAGAGGCGAACGACAGAATTACAGGCGCAAAAATGGGTTGTGCTTCTACTGTGGAGATCCAGCTCATGTTATATCAGCATGCTCTAAACGCATAAAAAAGGTTGATAAAAAGGTTGATAAATCTTTTTCTATGGGTACCTCGCAGTCTAAATTTCTTTTGTCCGTGACATTGATTTGTACTTTATCATCTGTTACTGTGGATGCTTATGTGGATTCTGGCGCCGCTCTGAGTCTCATGGATTGGTCCTTTGCCAAGCGTTGTGGGTTTGATTTAGAGCCGTTGGAAGTTTCTATTCCCCTAAAGGGTATTGATTCTACACCTTTGGCTAGCAATAAACCACAATATTGGACACAAGTGACTATGCATCTTACCCCAGACCATCAGGAGATTATTCGTTTCCTTGTGTTATACAATCTACATGATGTCTTAGTGCTTGGACTTCCATGGTTACAAATTCATAATCCAGTCTTGGACTGGAGATCTATGTCTGTGTTGAGCTGGGGATGTCGGGGGATTCATGGGGATGCACCTTTGGTTCCCATTTCTTCATCTACTCCCTCTGAAATCCCAGCATTTCTGTCAGATTTTTATGATGTCTTTCAAGAGCCTAAAATTGATTCTCTCCCTCCTCACAGAGAGTGTGACTGCGCTATTGAATTGATTCCCGGTAGTAAATTTCCTAAGGGTCGCTTGTTTAATTTGTCTGTACCTGAACATACTGCTATGCGTGAGTATATCAGAGAATCTTTGGAAAAGGGTCATATTCGCCCCTCTTTGTCTCCTCTAGGGGCAGGGTTTTTCTTTGTGGGTAAAAAGGATGGTTCATTGAGACCTTGTATCGACTATCGACTTCTGAATAAGATTACAGTTAAATACCAGTACCCGTTACCTTTACTCACTGATCTGTTTGCTCGCATAAAGGGGGCTAAGTGGTTCACTAAGATCGATCTACGTGGTGCGTATAATTTGGTGCGGATTAAGCAGGGGGATGAGTGGAAGACCGCATTTAATACGCCTGAAGGCCATTTTGAGTATTTGGTAATGCCTTTCGGTCTCGCGAATGCCCCTTCCGTTTTTCAGTCCTTTATGCACGATATTTTCCGTGAATATCTGGATAAATTTATGATTGTGTATTTGGATGATATTCTGATTTTTTCGGAGGACTGGGAATCTCATGTTCAACAGGTCAGGACAGTTTTTCAGGTTTTGCGAGCTAATTCTCTTTTTGTAAAGGGCTCAAAGTGTATTTTTGGGGTTCAGAGAATTTCCTTTCTGGGATATATTTTTTCCCCTTCATCTATGGAGATGGACCCTGTTAAGGTTCAGGCTATTTGTGATTGGATACAACCTACTTCTTTAAAGAGTCTTCAGAAATTCTTGGGATTTGCTAATTTCTATCGCCGATTCATAGCGGGTTTTTCTGCCATTGCTAAACCTTTGACTGATTTGACCAAAAAGGGTGCTGATGTTGCTAATTGGTCCTCTGCGGCTGTGGAGGCCTTTCGGGAGCTTAAGCGCCGCTTTTCTTCTGCTCCTGTGTTGCGCCAGCCTGATGTGTCGCTCCCTTTCCAGGTTGAAGTAGATGCTTCTGAGATCGGAGCAGGTGCAGTTTTGTCGCAGAAAGGTCCTGACTGCTCAGTGATGAGACCATGTGCGTTTTTCTCTCGAAAGTTTTCGCCCGCTGAGCGAAATTATGATGTTGGAAATCGGGAACTCTTGGCCATGAAGTGGGCGTTTGAGGAGTGGCGTCATTGGCTTGAGGGTGCTAGACACCAGGTGGTGGTCTTGACTGACCATAAGAATCTAATTTATCTTGAGTCAGCCAGGCGTCTGAATCCTAGACAGGCGCGCTGGTCGTTGTTTTTCTCCCGATTTAACTTTGTGGTTTCATATCTGCCTGGGTCTAAGAATGTGAGGGCGGATGCCCTCTCTAGGAGTTTTGAGCCTGACTCGCCTGGTGATTCCGAACCTACTGGCATCCTAAAGGATGGGGTGATATTGTCAGCTGTCTCCCCAGACCTGCGGCGCTCTTTGCAGGAGTTTCAGGTGGATAGGCCTGATCGTTGTCCGCCTGGTAGAGTGTTTGTCCCTGATGACTGGACCAGTAGAGTTATATCGGAGGTTCATTCTTCCGCGTTGGCAGGTCATCCTGGAATTTTTGGCACCAGGGATTTGGTGTCTAGGTCCTTCTGGTGGCCTTCTTTGTCTCGAGATGTGCGTATGTTTGTGCAGTCTTGTGATGTTTGTGCTCGGGCCAAGCCCTGCTGTTCTCGGGCCAGTGGCTTGTTGTTGCCCTTGCCTATTCCTAAGAGGCCTTGGACGCACATCTCTATGGACTTTATTTCTGACCTTCCTGTTTCTCGTAGGATGTCTGTCATCTGGGTGGTGTGTGACCGTTTTTCCAAGATGGTTCATTTGGTACCTTTGCCCAAATTGCCCTCCTCCTCTGAGCTGGTTCCTCTATTTTTTCAGAATGTGGTGCGTTTGGGTACTCAGTTTGTGTCTAGATTTTGGCGGGCGTTCTGTGCCAGGATGGGCATCGACTTGTCTTTTTCGTCTGCATTCCATCCTCAGACTAATGGCCAGACTGAGCGTACTAATCAGACCTTGGAGACTTACTTGAGGTGTTTTGTGTCTGCTGATCAGGATGATTGGCTTGATTTTTTGCCATTGGCAGAGTTTGCCCTTAACAATCGGGCCAGTTCTGCCACTTTGGTTTCTCCATTTTTTTGTAATTCAGGGTTTCACCCTCGGTTTTCGTCCGGTCAATTGGAGTCTTCGGATTGTCCTGGAGTGGATGCTGTGGTTGATAGGATGCATCGGATTTGGGGACAGGTTGTGGACAATCTGAAGTTGTCCCAGGAGAAGACTCAACAGTTCACTAATCGTCATCGGCGTATTGGTCCTCGTCTTTGTGTTGGGGACCTGGTGTGGCTGTCTTCTCGATTTGTTCCTATGAAGGTCTAGTCTCCTAAGTTTAAGCCTCGGTTTATCGGCCCTTATAGGATTCTGGAGGTTCTTAATCCTGTGTCCTTTCGTTTGGACCTCCCAGCATCTTTTACTATTCATAATGTTTTCCATCGGTCATTATTGCGGAGGTATGAGGTACCGGTTGTTCCTTCTGCTGATCCTCCTGCTCCTGTGCTGGTTGAGGGTGAATTGGAGTATGTGGTGGAAAAGATCTTGGACTCCCGTGTTTCCAGACGGAAACTTCAGTATCTGGTTAAGTGGAAGGGCTATGGTCAGGAGGATAATTCTTGGGTGACAGCATCCGATGTTCATGCTCCTGATTTGGTTCGTGCATTTCATAGTGCTCATCCAGATCGCCCTGGTGGTTCTGGTGAGGGTTCGGTGCCCCCTCCTTAAGGGGGGGGTACTGTTGTGAATTCTGCTTGTGGGCTCCCCCGGTGGTGTTTTATGGTAGTGCCTCTTATGTGCCTTCTTCTATCCCTGATCACCTGTTGCCACCCATTAGGGGAGTTTCCTATTTAAGGCTGCTTGGCTGTTAGCCCTATGCCGGCCAACAATGTATCAGTAGCATTCTGTTGCATTCTCCTGCCTCAAGTTCCAGTTCAGCTAAGTTGAATTTTGTTTCTTGTTTATGCTATTTTCTGTCCAGCTTGCTGCAATGTGACTCTCTTTAGCTGGAAGCTCTTGTGGACTGAAATTGCCACTCCAGTGGCATGAGTTGTCACTGGAGTTTAAAGTAATTTCAGGATGGTGTTTTTGAGTAGTGTTTTTGAAGTTGACCGTGAAGTAACTCTTTTCTATCCTTCTGCTATCTAGAAAGCGGACCTCACTGTGCTAAATCTGTTGTTCATCCTACGTATGTCTTTTCCTCTTAACTCACCGTCAATATCTGTGGGGGGCTGCTATCTCCTTTTGGGGTTCATCTCTGGAGGTAAGGCAGGCCTGTATATTCCTCTGATAGGGGTAGTTAGATCTCCGGCTGACGCGTGGTGTCTAGGGCATCGTAGGAACATCCCCTGGCTACTTCCAGTGTTGTGTCAGGTTCAGGTCACGGTCAACTTTAGTTTCCATCACCCGAGAGCTAGTCCGTTTTGTTATTTTTATTCCCCTGCCATTGGGGTAATCATAACACATCCCTCTGCTCCTCTGCACAATACATGGCCGTGTGCTGCTTGGGTAGGACTGCTGACCAATCACAGCACAGCTCCTTGCCTGAGCTGTGCTGTGAGCTCACACAAAGAAAACTACACTGCTGCCCAGGGCTTTGTGGAAGAGGAGCAGAGGGACAGAGCACAGGATGAGACAGGTGACTGCGGGACAAACTGTAGTGTGCAAGTGCTCGTCTCCTCTCAGCCTCAGAGTCAGCTGTTCTGCTGACTGTGCTGGCTGAAGTGAGGGTCGGCACACACACACACAGCTCCTGGCAGAGTAGAAGCCGGCAGCGGCAGAAGGTGATGTGAAGGAGCTGCGCCTGCACTTCCCATCACCTGTGCAGTCTGCCAGCCGCTGCCGGCTATACAGTAAAGTGAGCCCTGCTCCCCGCAGCTATGCAGGGCAGGCACAAATGAAGGAGGCAGGGGCTGGGGGGCGGGGCCCACCGGAGGATTCTCCGGTGTCCCGGTGCCCCAGTCCGACGGTGTCCGACATCTGTCCGACATCTGTAAGATGCGCCAATTCCGGCACTTAGCCTCTCTCTTCCCACTCCCGTGTAGCGGTGGGATATGGGGTAATAAGGGGTTAATGTCACCTTGCTATCGTAAGGTGACATTAACCCCTTAGTGACAGAGCCAAATTTTTTAAATCTGACCAGTGTCACTATATGTGGTAATAACTATGTAACGCTTCAACAAATCCCAGTGATTTTGAGATTGTTTTTTCATGACACATTATACTTTATGACAATGATAAATGTAGGTCAATATGTTTTGTGTTTATTTATAAAAAATATCAGAAATTTGAGAAAAACTTAAAAAAAATTGCAATTTTCAAACTTTGAATGATTATCCCTTTAATCCAGATAGTCATACCATAGAAAAACATTAATAAATAACATTTCCCACATGTCTGCTTTACATCAGCACCATTTGTAAAATATTATTTTATTTTGTTAACATTTTAGGAGGTTTAAAAATGTAGCAGTAATTTTTCATTTTTTCAAAGAAATTAACAACATTTATTTTTTTAGGGACCTATCCAGGTTTGAAGTGCCCTTAGGGGTCCCATATATTGGGAAACCCCCAAAAGTTAAACCATTTTAAAAACAGCACCCCCTGACATATTGAAAACTGCAGTCAGGTAGTTTATTAACCCTTCAGGTGCTTTGCAGGAATTAATGCAAAGTGGCATGACAGAAATGTAAAAATATATTTTTACCACCTAAATATCTCTAACTTCAGAACAGATTACTACAGCCGGCAGACTCTAAGGCAGCTATTTGGTTGTGAATTGCCATGGGAAACATCAGGACCACAAAATTGTGATCTCATGGTGCCAATTGGGATAAAGGGGAAGCCCCCTCACTCTGTTAACCATTTATAATGATGTAGTCACTATTGACAGCAGCATCTAAGGGGTTAAACAGATTTGGACGGTGCAAATACTGATTGTGCCTGGTGAAGCAAGTTGTCACCTACAGTGAACAGCCGACAGCTACTGGATTGTCACCTGTATGGGGATGCTATTCTCTTATATCTCAGGTCAGTTAAAAGACGTATTGGCTGTCATTAAGGGGTTAAGCCGGGTTAATAACGGAGAGGCGTCAATAAGACGCCTATCCGTTATTAATCCAATAGTAAGAAAAGGGTTAATAAAACACGCACACATTAGGTAAAAGTATTTTAATATTCTTCATTTCACCATACTTACCATACTTCAGCGCCTGCAAAAAACGTAAAATAATAAACCGCATACTACCTGTCCGCCGTAGTCCAATTAATAACGAGTGTCCCACGACGATCTCCGCTATAGAACAGTGACATCGGGTGACGTCACTGCTCTATAGGACCCTCAGTGACACACTGACAGGAGACAATGGCTCCTGCAGTGCATCACTGAGGTTACCTGAGTTCAAAGTGTCACTTTATATAATTGCTGCATGGGAAAATGTCTCATACAGCAATGCCATAAAGTGAGACTAGGGACTTTTTTTTTTACAGCGGCGGAGGAATACAGTGGCGGAAGGATACCTTCCTCCCGTCATTGTGTTTCTGAGCCCCTAGAGAGCGGTCGCATTATCTGATGCTGCTGCTCTCCATGGGAGATCGTCGTGGGACACTCGTGGATTTCTGCGGACAGGGAGTATATTGGTTGTTTGTTTTTTTCACATTTTTTATAGATGACACTGGCTTCGGGGATCAAAATGACAAGTAATGGTGAGTATGTAATCTATGTTTAATGTAATGTATGTAATGTATGTCATGTATGTAATATATGAATGTACTGTATGTCTATATGTATGTATGTAGAATGTATGTATGGAGTATTTTTTTTTTTTTTCATTCAACACATTAGCCGGATGATGGGACTACTACTGTCCCATCATTGGCTAATGTGTCAATCACTGTCAGTGTAGCAGGCATAGCCCGATGGGACTTGTAGTCCCATCGGACGATGCCCGCACTGAGACCCCTGCACGCCGCTGAGACCCCCCCACGCCGCAGAGACCTCCCCCACGCTGCAGAGACCCCCCCTCACGCCGCAGAGACTCCCCAGCACGCCGCAGAGACCCCCCAGCATGCCGCAGAGACCCCCCAGCACACCGCAGAGACCCCCCAGCACGCCGCAGAGACCCCCGCACGCCGCTGAGACCCCCGCACGCCGCAGAGACCCCCCCCAGCACGCCTTATAGACCCCCCAGCACGCCGCAGAGACCCCCCAGCACGCCGCAGAGCCCTCCCACGCCGCATCAAGCCTGGGCAGCCCGGATACAGCGCCGGCTGCATAGAATGAGATCCCTGGCAGGCCCACACAGACTCCGCCCGCACAGAGACACGCAGTCTCCGCCCACGCACCGCCCACTTTACATTATAGTGATTTTAGCACTGTGGGGACTTCCGATTCCGATTTCTGATATCGCAGAAATATCGGATCTCGGTATCGGAATTCCGATACCGCAAGTATCGGCCGATACCCGATACTTGCGGTATCGGAATGCTCAACACTAGTGATAACCCTTATCCAGCAGTGGGTGCAGCAATTCCCACACAATTTTCCCACTCACCCCCAGGTCAGGGGGGCATTCAGGGGGGTTAATCTGAGTGTCCTTCCCCTCGTAGACCCTACATCTGTGGGTGTGCCCTGAGGTACTCTCGCACAGTTTGTACAGCTTTATTCCGTACCTGGACCTCTTACTGAGCAAGTACTGTCGGAATTTTAGCCTCCCTTTGAAGTGAATGAGAGATTCATCTATAGCGACGTCCGTCTGGGGTGTGTATGCCTCAGCAAACTTTCTGCTGAAGTGTTCAATCACTGGCCAAATTTTATATAGACGATCAAAGTTTGGATCGTCTCGAGGAGCATTATCACTGAAATGCAACATTTTTTGGATCCCTTCAAATCGTGTCCTTTTCATGGCCATGCGGAATACCGGTGTACTGTAGACAATGTCAGTACTCCAGTATTGCCGAAGCTTTGGCTTTTTGATTATGCCCATATGCAGCACAATTCCCCAAAATGTCATCATCTCTGCTGCATTTACGTGGGGTCCATCTGGCGTGTGATGACGTGGGATTTTGGGTGAAAAATTGTTGGGCATACAGGTTCGTCTGGGCCACCATAAGATTTATTATTTCATCACTGAAGAAATCAATTTCAGTGAGGTCAGTCGTGTCAAACTGGATTCCTGAGCTGCTGCTGAAATTCGGAATGACGGGCTGAAAATTTTCAGGGGGTGCAATCCATATGGGATCGATTGCTGCAGGAGTTGCCTGGGTCCTAGGGCGCCTTGTTGGGGGTCCTTCCTCACCAGATGAGGAGGAGGAGGAGGAATAGAGGAATGTGGGATCTTCCTCACTGGCTGTATCCGTGTCGGACGCAAGGATGGCGTAAGCCTCCTCTGGTGAATAGCGCCTCGTTGACGAATGGGCCATTTTTTTTTCCCAAACCCTGGGGATGTGTGTGTAGGTGGTGCTTTTACACGTGTAATGTGTGGGGCTTTTGTATAGGGTACTCTTTATTATAACCAATCAGAGAGAAAAAAACAAGTAGTGAGAAAAAATGTAGAAGAAACAAGAAAAAAAGATGAAAAGAAAAATCAGATGTAAAAAAATAAGTTTGCATAAAAAAAGTATAAATTTACCCTAAGCAACTAAATTTATTTTTGCAAAAGAAAAAACGAACGCCACTAACAGTGTGACGTACGCTCCCCTAATGAACGCGCTAAAAATTAGGCGACGCAACTAATTATTCTTTTTACAAAAGAAAAGCGAACGCCACTAACAGTGTGACGTACGCTCCCCTAATGCACTCGCTAAAAATTAGACAACGCAACTAATTATTCTTTTTACAAAAGAAAAAACGAACGCCACTAACGGTGTGACATACGCTCCCCTAATGAACGCGCTAAAAATTAGGTGACGCAACTAATTATTCTTTTTACAAAAGAAAAGCGAACGCCACTAACAGTGTGACGTACGCTCCCCTAATGCACTCGCTAAAAATTAGACGACGCAACTAATTATTCTTTGTACAAAAGAAAAAACGAACGCCACTAGCAGTATGACGTTCGCTCCCCTAATGAACTCGCTAAAAATTAGGCGACGCAACTAAATATTCTTTGTACAAAAGAAAAGCGAACGCCACTAACAGTGTGACGTACGCTCCCCTAATGCACTAGAGATTATCTAGCGATAGCAGATTTTTTTGATGCAAAAAAGATGCTACCTCCCTACCTATAAAACTACTCTGTATGATTTTTTTTTTTCTAAAAGATGATCGGTCGTCACTAACGCTGTGACGCCGGCTACACTAACAAGCTACCACTACACTACTCTGTACAATTTTTTTTTTCTCTAAAAAAAAAAGACCGGTCGTCACTAACGCTGTGACACCAGCTAATCTACGTCTAAAACTACACTGTACTAACTACTATTATTATATTTTTGTAAAAAAAAAAAAATCGGACGTCGCTTAGGCTGCAAAGTCCACTACACTAACTAGCTAAACAAAGAAAAAGCCCTGTGGCGCAGTCTCTGATCAGCAGCGATACTGATCAGAGCACTGCGAACACGGGAAGAGCACGAATGCTCTGCGCGGGACGCCGCGCACAGGAAAAAAAGCGCAAAAAAGTGCGCTAAAAAATCAATTGGAGGGTGGGGGTACTGGAACAGGGATGGGAAAGGGGTGGGGAGGTGCTGCTGCTGCTGCTGTGATCACAGGCCTCACACAGCAGGCAGATGGCAGCAGAGAGCACGGAGCTGGAGCAGCACACAGCACAGGAGGGCAGGAGATCGCCGGGTTGGTCACACTGGCCACCAATGGATTCCTTCACTCAGGTCAGACAGAGGGGCTTGGACAACCGCTCTGCACGCCAAATCTGAGAGAAATATGGCGTGCAGGGCAGTGATCGGTATTTTAAATTAACCCCTTTGGCGCTGATTGGCTAGAAGCTATTGTTCAGCCAATCAGCGCCATAGGGGTGAGGTGACGTGGCGATCACCCCACCTACTGTGACGGCTGTGAATGGTGCGACGTCACACAGCCCCAATCACAGCCAGTCGTTTTGTTTTTTTTACTTTATTGTCATGTCGGTGTGATTGGCTGGCCAGAATTGACCAGCCAATCACAGCGATCGCTGATGCGGGGGGCGGTGCAGCCCCCCGGGGCTACGTGCAGAGATGGTGTGCTGTCAGGGACAGCAGTGATCGGAACCCGATCGCCGCGCGATGCCACGCGGTGACCGGAAAATGGCGGCGCTGTACTAGTACTGCGGCTGGCACAAATGCACCTCCCGCAGCGCAGTACTAGTACGGCGCATGGCGCGAAGGGGTTAAAGATAGGTACGCGGGATGAATGTAGAAGTATGCAGAAGTAGGCGGGGCTTAAAAGAGGACGTATGCAGCCCTCCGCAAACCCCCGAACGCTAATGTGAACTTAGCCTAACACATACATGCAGGAGTATACTGACACATATATGTATAAGTGCTTCTCACTAAATTAGAAAATCATCAAAAAGTTAATTTATTTCAGTTGTTCAATACAAAAAGTGAAACTCATATATTTTATAGTCATTACAAACAGAGTGATCTATTTCAAGTGTTTCTTTCTGACCATATCCACATGTAGAATCTATGGGGATTGTCAAAAGGAAGATGAGAGACACCAGACCCAACAATGCAGACAAGCTGAAGGCTGCGATCAAAGCAACCTGGGCTTCCATAACACCTCAGCAGTGCCACAGGCTGATCGCCTCCATGCCACGCTGCATTGATGTAGTAATTGATGCAAAAGGAGCCCTGACCAAGTATTGAGTGCATTTATAGTGACTCTGGGGGAGCTCGGAGCTACGAGGTTGTCCTAATGAGGGGTGAACCGGCCCAGGTCGGAAACGGAGCAGGTCAAAACCCCCGTGCCTATCAGTAGTGGGACCGTGCCTGTGAATAGCCAGTGTAGAGCATCCTGGACAACACAGCGTGACACAGACTTTTTATACATGCAGAAAATATTCAATTTATAGCACAAAATCATCATTATATCATTACCCTCAGTCATATCATCATTATACCCTCAAATACATCTGGAATGATTAATATTGATTGGAAGCTCGAGATAATAAACTGTACAAAACTTCTACATTTTTCATAAAATACGTATCTATCCATGTATTTGTACTTTTTCACTATTTCTCCATATTCTGCTTTTCTGCCTCCTGATCTCTATGTGATGCCGTTACCCTGAGCGCTACTGACACCTACTGGTAGAACTAAGAAAATGCTTCTATCTGTGTGCAGTACTGGTTATTACCAGTAGAGACCGCTCTGGTCTAAACCTTCAGGACAGAACAGTAATCACTCACACTGAGCAATTCCCGTTATAATAAGGTTGCAGTGCCGCCATCATCAGGGAATAATGTATTGTCAGGTTTTTTTGGTCAATGTTTTTTTTCCCCATATAACAATCTGTGTTAAAAATAAAAATTAGTAATATAATCTATATATATAATTGTCTAAGGGTTTAATTGTCTGTCTGTCCTGGAAATCCCGCGTCGCTGATTGGGCACAGCCAGCCGGCCTCGACCAATCAGCGACGGGCACAGTCTGCCGCAAATTCTGGAATCATCATTGTTCTCCACTGCTGTCAAGTTCCGCCATTGTGTTGTCTAAGGGTCTAATTGTCTGTCTGTCTCGGAAATCCCGCCTTGCCAGCCGGCCTCGACCAATCAGCGACTTGCACAGTCTGCCGCGAATTCTGGAATCATCATTGTCCTCCACTGCTGTCAAGTGCCACCATTGTGTAGGGTGCGTGCCTGCATCTCCCTGTATGGGTGGCATCTCCCTGTGTTTCTATCTTAGAATAGGTCGTAAACGAAAATACGCCAATGAGGATGACAGAAAAGCAGCAGCAGCAAGAAAACGACAACATCGGGAACAGGAGACACCACAACAAACTGCCGCCAGACAAGCCCAGGATGTGGAATCTCACAGACAACGTCGCCAACAGGAGACACCACAACAAACTGCCGCCAGACAAGCCCAGGATGTGGAATCTCACAGACAACATCGCCAACAGGAGACACCACAACAAACTGCCGCCAGACAAGCCCAGGATGTGGAATCTCACAGACAACGTCGCCAACAGGAGACTCCACAACAAACTGCCGCCAGACAAGCCCAGGATGTGGAATCTCACAGACAACGTCGCCAACAGGAGACACCACAACAAACTGCCGCCAGACAAGCCCAGGATGTGGAATCTCACAGACAACATCGCCAACAGGAGACACCACAACAAACTGCCGCCAGACAAGCCCAGGATGTGGAATCTCACAGACAACGTCGCCAACAGGAGACACCACAACAAACTGCTGCTACACAAGCCCAGGATGCGGAATCTCACAGACACCGTCACCAACCGGAGACACCACAACAAACTGTTGTATGACAGGAACAACATAATCGTCAAATTCATAAAAAAACAAATGCTCTACCAACTAAGGCACGACCAGGACAATATTCAACAACTTGCACATTACGTAACAGACAATGAAAGTACAATTCATGAATACTAGTGTGGGAATATGAATGCAGTTTGCTCTAAATGCGACTCTCTGAATTTCATTGATGAAAAACCATCTGACAATCAGTTTACTCAAGATCTGTTTGAGCAGTTAATGAAAGGAATGCATCAACACAGTAGAAATTTCATGGAAAATATCAGAAGCATCAACAGGTCTCATGCGTTTGCTTCATTCGGCTGTGCAATATACTACGTGGGCTGTGCAATATACTACGTGGGCTGTGCAATATACTACGTGGGCTGTGCTATATACTACGTGGTCTGTGCAATATACTACATGGGCTGTGCTATACACTACGTGGGCTGTGTTATACACTATGTGCGCTGTGTTATACACTACGTAGGCTGTGTTATACACTATGTGGGCTGTGTAATACACTACGTGGGCTGTGTTATACACTACGTGGGCTGTGTTGTACACTGCGTGAGTGGGCTGTTATATGCTATGTGGGCTGTTATACACTCCGTGGGATGTGCTATATACTCTGTGGCTGTGCAATGTACTACGTGGCTGTGCAATATACTACGTGGCTGTGCAATATACTACGTGGGCTGTTATATACTACATGGCCGGCTGCGAACAATCAGCGACAGACGCAGTGTATGAATCCTGTGTATTCAATGTATTATTCTAAAATCTTCATAAATAAACTACATACATATTCTAGAATACCCGATGCGTTCGAATCGGGCTACCATCTAGTACTGTATAATGGCCACACAGTGCTCCATACTGTATAACGACCCCACATGATGCTCAATACTGCATAATGGCCCCACATGATGCTGTGTACAGTATAATGGCCACACAGTGCTCTATACTGTATAATGGCCACACAGTGCTCCATACTGTATAATGGCCCCACATGATGTTCAATACTGTATAATGGCCACACAGTGCTCTATATATTGCATAATGGCCACACATGATGCTCAATACTGTATAATGACCACACATGATGTTCCATACTGTGTAATGGCCAAACAGTGCACCATACTGTATAATGACTACACAGTGCTCCAAACTGTATAATGGCCCCACATGATGCTCAGTACTGTATAATGGCCACACATGATGCTCCATACTGTATAATGACCACACAGTTGTTGTGAATTCTGTTTTTGGGCTCCCTCTGGTGGCTGCAGATGGTACTGGGTGACTTGCGTTCCCTACGGTCTCTGGCATCCACCTGTTCCATCAGGAAGTGGGAGTTCCTATTTAACCTGGCTTCTCTGTCATTCCCTCGCCGGCTATCAATGTATCAGTGTGTCTCTGTTACCTTTGCTACCTGCTCCTAAAGCCTACAGGACAAGCTAAGTCTGGATTTCCCTGTTTCATGTTTGCTTTCATGTTTTTAGTCCAGCTTGCAGATATGTAAATCTCTGCTGCTGGTTGCTCTAGTGGGCTGAAATTACCACTCATGTACCATGAGTTGGCACATGAGTTCAAGTAATTTCAGGATGGTATTTTGAAGGGTTTTAAGCTGACCGCGCAGTTCACCTTTTGTATCCTCTGCTATCTAGCTTTAGCGGGCCTCATTTTGCTGAATCTGTTTTCATAACTACGTTTCTGCCTTCCTCTCATTTCACCGTCATTACATGTGGGGGGCTGCTATTTCTGTGGGAATATTTCTCTGGAGGCAAGAGAGGTCTGTGATTCTTCTGATAGGGGAAGCTAGATCTCCGGCTGGCGCGAGACGTCTAGAGCCCCCCCAGGAACGTTCCCCGGCTGCTGCTAGTTGTGTGTTGAGGTTCAGGATCGCGGTCAGCTCAGGTTCCATCACCCTAGAGCCCGTCCTGTTTTTGCCCGTGTTCTTTTGTTAATTCCCTGCCATTGGGAACATGACAGTATAGCCGGCCCACAAAGTGTTAATTGTATTGGCTGAAGTAGGAGGAAAAGAAGTCTGAGGAACCTTTTTTTTTTTTTTTCCTCTCTCTTACTCAGAGTGTGCTGCCTAGCCATAATTGCAGCCTGCTGCTTCTTTCCTCCTCTTAATCCTTGAATGGCTCTGACCTCAGCTGTTTAACATGGACGTCCAGAGTTTGGCTTCCAGCCTGAATAATCTTGCTGCTAAGGTGCAAAATATACAAGATTTTGTTGTACATGCTCCTGTGTCTGAACCTAGAATTCCTACCCCAGAGTTTTTTTCTGGGGATAGATCTAGTTTCCTGAATTTCAGGAACAATAGCAAATTGTTTCTTTCTTTGAAATCTCGCTCCACTGGAGACCCTGCTCAGCAGGTTAAGATTGTTATATCTTTCCTGCGGGGCGACCCTCAGAATTGGGCATTTGCATTGGCACCAGGGGATCCTGCGTTGCTCAGTGTGGATGCGTTTTTTCTGGCATTGGGTTTGCTCTGTGAGGAACCTAACTTAGAGATTCAGGCTGAAAAAGCTTTATTAGCTCTCTCTCAGGGGCAAGCTGAAGCAGAAATATATTGTCAGAAATTTTGGAAATGGTCAGTACTTACTCAGTGGAATGAGTGCGACTTGGCTGCCAATTTCAGTGAGGGCCTTTCTGAGGCAGTAAAAGATGTTATGGTGGGGTTTCCTGCGCCTACAGGTCTGAATGAGTCTATGACAATGGCTATTCAGATTGATCGGCGTTTACGGGAACGCAAACCTGTACACCAGTTGTGTTGTGAATTCTGTTTGTGGGCTCCCCCGGTGGTGTTTTATGCTAGTGCCACTTATGTGCCTCCTTCTATCCCTGATCACCTGTTGCCACCCATTAGGGGAGTTTCCTATTTAAGGCTGCTTGGCTGTTAGTCCTATGCCGGCCAACAATGTATCAGTAGCATTCTGTTGCATTCTCCTGCCTCAAGTTCCAGTTCAGCTAAGTTGAATTTAGTTTCTAGTTAATGTTATTTCTTGTCCAGCTTGCTGCAATGTGACTCTCTGTAGCTGGAAGCTCTTGTGGACTGAAATTGCCACTCCAGTGGCATGAGTTGTCACTGGAGTTTTAAAGTAATTTCAGGATGGTGTTTTTGAGTAGTGTTTTGAAGTTGACCGTGAAGTAACTCTTTCCTATCCTTCTGCTATCTAGAAAGCGGACCTCACTGTGCTAAATCTGCTGTTCATCCTACGTATGTCATTTCCTCTGAACTCACCGTCAGTATCTGTGGGGGGCTGCTATCTCCTTTTGGGGTTCATCTCTGGAGGTAAGGCAGGCCTGTATATTCCTCTGATAGGGGTAGTTAGATCTCCGGCTGGCGCGTGGTGTCTAGGGCATCGTAGGAACACTCCCTGGCTACTTCCAGTGTTGTGTCAGGTTCAGGTCACGGTCAACTTTAGTTTCCATCACCCGAGAGCTAGTCCGTTTTTGTTATTTTTACTTCCCTGCCATTGGGGTAATCATGACAGTTTGGCCGGCCAGATGCGTTGAAACTATGCACTAAAGCAGGAAAGGATGAGAAAGGGTTTTTTTCTCTGTGTTTGAAAGTGCACCCTAGTTTGCTCATTTGTACTCCTTGCTTAAACTGCAGTCTTCAGCCTTTTCTTTTTTTCCTCTCCTCTTAATCTCTGAATGGCTTTGGTTACACCTGTTTGAATCATGGATCCACAGAGTTTGGTTGCAGGATTGAATAACCTTGCTACAAAGGTCCAGAACTTACAAGATTTTGTTATACGTGCTCCAATGTCTGAACCTAAGATCCCTATGCCTGAATTTTTTACCGGAGACAGATCCCGTTTTTTGAATTTCAGAGAGAATTGTAAATTGTTTTTGTCTCTGAGATCTCACTCTGCTGGTGATCCTGCACAACAGGTTAAAATTGTGATTTCTCTACTGCGGGGTGACCCACAAAGTTGGGCATTTGCATTGTCGCCAGGGGATCCTGCGTTATTAAATGTAGATGCGTTTTTTCTGGCTTTAGGGTTGCTGTATGAAGAACCTAATTTAGAGATTTTGGCTGAGAAAGCCTTGATAGCTCTTTCCCAAGGGCAAGATGAAGCTGAGATATACTGCCAGAAATTTCGTAAATGGTCGGTGCTTACTAAATGGAATGAGTGCGCTCTAGCAGCTAATTTCAGAGAAGGTCTCTCTGATGCCGTGAAGGATGTCATGGTGGGGTTCCCTGTGCCTACAGGTCTGAATGATGCCATGAAATTGGCTATCCAGATTGATCGGCGTTTACGGGAGCGCAAATCTGTGCACCATTTGGCGGTGTCTTTTGAGCAAAAACCTGTGCACCATATGGCGGTATCTTCTGAGCAAAAACCTGTGCACCATTTGGCGGTGACCTCTGAAAAGGCACCAGAGCATATGCAATGCGATAGTGTTTTGTCTAGAGGCGAACGACAGAATTACAGGCGCAAAAATGGGTTGTGCTTCTACTGTGGAGATCCAGCTCATGTTATATCAGCATGCTCTAAACGCATAAAAAAGGTTGATAAAAAGGTTGATAAATCTTTTTCTATGGGTACCTTGCAGTCTAAATTTCTTTTGTCTGTGACATTGATTTGTACTTTATCATCTGTTACTGTGGATGCTTATGTGGATTCTGGCGCCGCTCTGAGTCTCATGGATTGGTCCTTTGCCAAGCGTTGTGGGTTTAATTTAGAGCCTCTGGAAGTTTCTATTCCCCTAAAGGGTATTGATTCTACACCTTTGGCTAGCAATAAACCACAATATTGGACACAAGTGACTATGCATCTTACCCCAGACCATCAGGAGATTATTCGTTTCCTTGTGTTATACAATCTACATGATGTTTTAGTGCTTGGATTACCATGGTTACAAATTCATAATCCAGTCTTGGACTGGAGATCAATGTCTGTGTTGAGCTGGGGATGTCGGGGGATTCATGGGGATGCACCTTTGGTTCCCATTTCTTCATCTACTCCCTCTGAGATCCCAGCATTTCTGTCAGATTTTTATGATGTCTTTCAGGAGCCTAAAATTGATTCTCTCCCTCCTCACAGAGAGTGTGACTGCGCTATTGAATTGATTCCCGGTAGTAAATTTCCTAAGGGTCGTTTGTTTAATTTGTCTGTACCTGAACATACTGCTATGCGGGAGTATATCAGAGAATCTTTGGAAAAGGGTCATATTCGCCCCTCTTTGTCTCCACTAGGGGCAGGGTTTTTCTTTGTGGGTAAAAAGGATGGTTCATTGAGACCTTGTATCGACTATCGACTTCTGAATAAGATTACAGTTAAATACCAGTACCCGTTACCTTTACTGACTGATCTGTTTGCTCGCATAAAGGGGGCTAAGTGGTTCACTAAGATCGATCTACGTGGTGCGTATAATTTGGTGCGGATTAAGCAGGGGGATGAGTGGAAGACCGCATTTAATACGCCTGAAGGCCATTTTGAGTATTTGGTAATGCCTTTCGGTCTCACGAATGCCCCTTCCATTTTTCAGTCCTTTATGCACGATATTTTCCGTGAATATCTGGATAAATTTATGATTGTGTATTTGGATGATATTCTGATTTTTTCGGAGGACTGGGAATCTCATGTTCAACAGGTCAGGAGAGTTTTTCAGGTTTTGCGAGCTAATTCTCTTTTTGTAAAGGGCTCAAAGTGTATTTTTGGGGTTCAGAGAATTTCATTTCTGGGATATATTTTTTCCCCTTCATCTATGGAGATGGACCCTGTTAAGGTTCAGGCTATTTGTGATTGGATACAACCCACTTCTCTAAAGAGTCTTCAGAAATTCTTGGGATTTGCTAATTTTTATCGCCGATTCATAGCGGGTTTTTCTGCTATTGCTAAACCTTTGACTGATTTGACCAAAAAGGGTGCTGATGTTGCTAATTGGTCCTCTGCGGCTGTGGAGGCCTTTCAGGAGCTTAAGCGCCGCTTTTCTTCTGCTCCTGTGTTGCGCCAGCCTGATGTGTCGCTCCCTTTCCAGGTTGAAGTAGATGCTTCCGAGATCGGAGCAGGTGCAGTTTTGTCGCAGAAAGGTCCTGACTGCTCAGTGATGAGACCATGTGCGTTTTTCTCTCGAAAGTTTTCGCCCGCTGAGCGAAATTATGATGTTGGAAATCGGGAGCTCTTGGCCATGAAGTGGGCATTTGAGGAGTGGCGTCATTGGCTTGAGGGTGCTAGACACCAGGTGGTGGTCTTGACTGACCACAAGAATCTAATTTATCTTGAGTCAGCCAGGCGTCTGAATCCTAGACAGGCGCGCTGGTCGTTGTTTTTCTCCCGATTTAACTTTGTGGTTTCATATCTGCCTGGGTCCAAGAATGTGAGGGCGGATGCCCTCTCTAGGAGTTTTGAGCCTGACTCGCCTGGTGATTCTGAACCTACTGGCATCCTGAAGGATGGGGTGATATTGTCAGCTGTCTCCCCAGACCTGCGGCGCTCTTTGCAGGAGTTTCAGGTGGATAGGCCTGATCGCTGTCCGCCTGGTAGACTGTTTGTCCCTGATGACTGGACCAGTAGAGTTATCTCGGAGGTTCATTCTTCCGCGTTGGCAGGTCATCCTGGAATTTTTGGCACCAGGGATTTGGTGTCTAGGTCCTTCTGGTGGCCTTCCTTGTCTCGAGATGTGCGTATGTTTGTGCAGTCTTGTGATGTTTGTGCTCGGGCCAAGCCCTGCTGTTCTCGGGCCAGTGGGTTGTTGTTGCCCTTGCCTATTCCTAAGAGGCCTTGGACGCACATCTCTATGGACTTTATTTCTGACCTTCCTGTTTCTCGTAGGATGTCTGTCATCTGGGTGGTGTGTGACCGTTTCTCCAAAATGGTTCATTTGGTACCTTTGCCCAAATTGCCCTCCTCCTCTGAGCTGGTTCCTCTATTTTTTCAGAATGTGGTGCGTTTGCATGGTATTCCTGAGAATATAGTGTCTGACAGGGGTACTCAGTTTGTGTCTAGATTTTGGCGGGCGTTCTGTGCCAGGATGGGCATCGACTTGTCTTTTTCGTCTGCATTCCATCCTCAGACTAATGGCCAGACTGAGCGTACTAATCAGACGTTGGAGACTTACTTGAGGTGTTTTGTGTCCGCTGATCAGGATGATTGGCTTGATTTTTTGCCATTGGCAGAGTTTGCCCTTAACAATCGGGCCAGTTCTGCCACTTTGGTTTCTCCATTTTTTTGTAATTCAGGGTTTCACCCTCGTTTTTCGTCCGGTCAATTGGAGTCTTCGGATTGTCCTGGAGTGGATGCTGTGGTTGATAGGATGCATCAGATTTGGGGACAGGTTGTGGACAATCTGAAGTTGTCCCAGGAGAAGACTCAACAGTTCACTAATCGTCATCGGCGTGTTGGTCCTCGTCTTTGTGTTGGGGACCTGGTGTGGCTGTCGTCTCGATTTGTTCCTATGAAGGTCTCGTCTCCTAAGTTTAAGCCTCGGTTTATCGGCCCTTATAGGATTCTAGAGGTTCTCAATCCTGTGTCCTTTCGTTTGGACCTCCCAGCATCTTTTACTATTCATAATGTTTTTCATCGGTCATTATTGCGGAGGTATGAGGTACCGGTTGTTCCTTCTGCTGATCCTCCTGCTCCTGTGCTGGTTGAGGGTGAATTGGAGTATGTGGTGGAAAAGATCTTGGACTCCCGTGTTTCCAGACGGAAACTTCAGTATCTGGTTAAGTGGAAAGGCTATGGTCAGGAGGATAATTCTTGGGTGACAGCATCCGATGTTCATGCTCCTGATTTGGTTCGTGCATTTCATTGTGCTCATCCAGATCGCCCTGGTGGTTCTGGTGAGGGTTCGGTGCCCCCTCCTTAAGGGGGGGGTACTGTTGTGAATTCTGTTTGTGGGCTCCCCCGGTGGTGTTTTATGCTAGTGCCACTTATGTGCCTCCTTCTATCCCTGATCACCTGTTGCCACCCATTAGGGGAGTTTCCTATTTAAGGCTGCTTGGCTGTTAGTCCTATGCCGGCCAACAATGTATCAGTAGCATTCTGTTGCATTATCCTGCCTCAAGTTCCAGTTCAGCTAAGTTGAATTTAGTTTCTAGTTAATGTTATTTCTTGTCCAGCTTGCTGCAATGTGACTCTCTGTAGCTGGAAGCTCTTGTGGACTGAAATTGCCACTCCAGTGGCATGAGTTGTCACTGGAGTTTTAAAGTAATTTCAGGATGGTGTTTTTGAGTAGTGTTTTGAAGTTGACCGTGAAGTAACTCTTTCCTATCCTTCTGCTATCTAGAAAGCGGACCTCACTGTGCTAAATCTGCTGTTCATCCTACGTATGTCATTTCCTCTGAACTCACCGTCAGTATCTGTGGGGGGCTGCTATCTCCTTTTGGGGTTCATCTCTGGAGGTAAGGCAGGCCTGTATATTCCTCTGATAGGGGTAGTTAGATCTCCGGCTGGCGCGTGGTGTCTAGGGCATCGTAGGAACACTCCCTGGCTACTTCCAGTGTTGTGTCAGGTTCAGGTCACGGTCAACTTTAGTTTCCATCACCCGAGAGCTAGTCCGTTTTTGTTATTTTTACTTCCCTGCCATTGGGGTAATCATGACACAGTTGGCAGTGTCTACTGAACAGGCACCTGAGACTATGCAATGTAATAGAATTCTGTCCAGAAGCGAACAGCAAAACTATAGATGGAAAAATGGGTTGTGTTTTTATTGTGGTGATTCAGCTCATGTTATATCAGCATGCTCTAAACGCACAAAAAAGGTTGATAAGTCTTTTGCCATTGGCACTTTGCAGTCTAGGTTCATTTTGTCTGTGACTCTGATTTGTTCATTGTCATCCATTTCCGTAGATGCCTATGTAGATTCGGGCGCTGCCCTGAGTCTTATGGATTGGTCATTTGCCAAGCGCTGTGGTTTTTGTCTGGAGCCTCTGGAGGTCCCTATCCCCTTGAAGGGAATTGACTCTACACCATTGGCTAGGAATAAACCACAATATTGGACACATGTGACTATGCGTATGACTCCCGTTCATCAGGAGGTGATTCGCTTCCTTGTACTGTATAATCTACATGATGTCCTAGTGCTTGGTCTGCCATGGTTACAAGCTCATAATCCAGTCCTTGACTGGAAAACAATGTCTGTGTTAAGCTGGGGATGTCAGGGGGTTCATGATGATGCACCTCCGATTTCCATCGCTTCGTCTACTCCCTCTGAGGTCCCTGCGTTTTTGTCTGACTATCGAGATGTTTTTGAGGAGCCTAAGCTCAATTCGCTCCCTCCTCATAGGGATTGCGATTGCGCTATAGATTTAATTCCTGGCAGTAAATTTCCTAAAGGTCGTTTGTTTAATCTGTCTGTGCCAGAGCATACTGCTATGCGGGATTATATTAAGGAGTCCTTGGAAAAGGGACATATCCGTCCATCTTCATCCCCTTTAGGAGCATGTTTTTTTTTTGTGGCCAAAAAAGATGGTTCCCTGAGGCCTTGTATAGATTATCGTCTTTTGAATAAAATTACAGTCAAATATCAGTACCCTTTGCCATTATTGACTTATTTGTTTGCTCGCATTAAGGGGGCTAAATGGTTTACTAAGATAGATCTTCGGGGTGCGTATAATCTTGTGCGAATAAAGCAAGGGGATGAGTGGAAAACCGCATTTAATACGCCTGAGGGCCATTTTGAGTATTTGGTAATGCCTTTTGGACTTTCTAATGCTCCTTCAGTCTTCCAGTCCTTTATGCACAATATTTTCCGTGAATATCTGGATAAATTTATGATTGTGTATTTGGATGATGTTTTGATTTTTTCTGATGATTGGGAGTCCCATGTCCAACAGGTCAGGAAGGTATTTCAGATTTTGCGGGCCAATTCTTTGTTTGTAAAGGGCTCAAAATGTCTTTTTGGGGTCCAGAAGATTTCTTTTTTGGGGTACATCTTTTCCCCTTCTACTATTGAGATGGATCCTGTCAAGGTTCAGGCTATTTGTGACTGGACGCAACCTACTTCTCTTAAGAGTCTTCAGAAATTCTTGGGCTTTGCTAATTTCTACCGTCGCTTCATAACTAATTTTTCTAGTGTGGTTAAACCTTTGACTGATTTGACTAAGAAGGGTGCTGATGTTGCTGATTGGTCTCCTGCGGCTGCGGAGGCCTTTCGGGAACTTAAGCGCCGGTTTTCTTCTGCTCCTGTGTTGCGCCAGCCAGATGTTTCACTTCCTTTTCAGGTTGAGGTTGATGCTTCCAAGATTGGTGCGGGGGCGGTTTTGTCGCAGAGAAGTTCCGATGGCTTGGTGATGAGGCCATGTGCGTACTTTTCTAGAAAATTTTCGCCCGCCGAACGAAATTATGATGTTGGTAATCGGGAGCTTTTGGCCATGAAGTGGGCATTTGAGGAGTGGCGTCATTGGCTGGAGGGTGCTAAACATCGTGTGGTGGTCTTGACTGATCACAAGAATCTGATTTACCTTGAGTCTGCCAGGCGTCTGAATCCTAGACAGGCTCGTTGGGCGTTGTTTTTCTCCCGTTTCAATTTTGTGGTCTCATACCTGCCAGGTTCAAAGAATGTTAAGGCGGATGCTCTTTCTAGGAGTTTTGCGCCTGACTCCCCTGGAGATTCTGAGCCCACTGGTATCCTTAAGGATGGGGTGATATTATCTGCTGTCTCCCCAGACTTGCGTCGTGCTTTGCAGGAGTTTCAGGCGGATAGACCTGATCGTTGTCCGCCTGAAAGACTGTTTGTTCCGGATGATTGGACCAGTAGAGTCATCTCTGAGGTCCATTCTTCTGCGTTGGCGGGCCACCCTGGAATATTTGGTACTAGAGACTTGGTGGCCAGGTCCTTTTGGTGGCCTTCTTTGTCAAGGGATGTGCGTTCTTTTGTGCAGTCTTGTAAGGTTTGTGCTCGGGCTAAGCCTTGCTGTTCTCGGGCCAGTGGACTGTTGTTGTCTTTGCCTATCCCGAAGAGGCCTTGGACGCACATTTCCATGGACTTTATTTCAGATCTCCCTGTCTCTCAGAAAATGTCCATCATCTGGGTTGTGTGTGACCGTTTTTCTAAAATGGTTCATCTGGTACCCTTGCCTAAGTTGCCTTCCTCCTCTGAGTTGGTCCCTCTGTTTTTTCAGAACGTGGTTCGTTTGCATGGGATTCCGGAAAACATCGTTTCTGACAGGGGATCCCAGTTTGTGTCTAGATTTTGGCGGGCGTTCTGTGCTAGGATGGGCATTGAATTGTCTTCTTCGTCTGCATTCCATCCTCAGACGAATGGCCAGACGGAACGAACTAATCAGACCTTGGAAACTTATTTAAGGTGTTTTGTGTCTGCTGATCAGGACGACTGGGTTGCCTTTTTGCCCCTGGCTGAATTTGCCCTCAATAATCAGGCTAGCTCTGCTACCTTGGTTTCTCCTTTCTTTTGTAATTCGGGGTTTCATCCTCGTTTTTCCTCTGGTCAGGTTGAGACTTCTGATTGTCCTGGAGTGGACATGGTGGTGGATAGGCTGCTCCAGATTTGGAGTCATGTGGTGGACAATTTGAAGTTGTCCCAGGAGAAGACTCAGCAGTTCGCTAATCGCCGTCGTCGTGCGGGTCCTCGACTTCGTGTTGGGGACTTGGTATGGTTGTCTTCTCGTTTTGTTCCTATGAAGGTCTCCTCTCCTAAGTTTAAGCCTCGGTTTATCGGTCCTTATAAGATCTTGGAGATTCTTAACCCTGTATCTTTTCGTTTGGACCTCCCAGCATCGTTTGCTATCCATAACGTCTTCCATCGGTCGTTATTGCGGAGGTATGAGGTACCGGTTGTTCCTTCGGTGGAGCCTCCTGCTCCGGTGCTGGTGGAGGGTGAATTGGAGTATGTTGTTGAGAAGATCTTGGATTCTCGTGTTTCCAGACGGAGACTCCAATATTTGGTTAAGTGGAAGGGTTATGGTCAGGAGGATAATTCTTGGGTAGTCGCCTCTGATGTTCATGCCACTGATTTAGTCCGTGCCTTCCATAGGACTCATCCTGATCGCCCTGGTGGTTCTCGTGAGGGTTCGGTGACCCCTCCTCAAGGGGGGGTACTGTTGTGAATTCTGTTTTTGGGCTCCCTCTGGTGGCTGCAGATGGTACTGGGTGACTTGCGTTCCCTACGGTCTCTGGCATCCACCTGTTCCATCAGGAAGTGGGAGTTCCTATTTAACCTGGCTTCTCTGTCATTCCCTCGCCGGCTATCAATGTATCAGTGTGTCTCTGTTACCTTTGCTACCTGCTCCTAAAGCCTACAGGACAAGCTAAGTCTGGATTTCCCTGTTTCATGTTTGCTTTCATGTTTTTAGTCCAGCTTGCAGATATGTAAATCTCTGCTGCTGGTTGCTCTAGTGGGCTGAAATTACCACTCATGTACCATGAGTTGGCACATGAGTTCAAGTAATTTCAGGATGGTATTTTGAAGGGTTTTAAGCTGACCGCGCAGCTCACCTTTTGTATCCTCTGCTATCTAGCTTTAGCGGGCCTCATTTTGCTGAATCTGTTTTCATAACTACGTTTGTGCCTTCCTCTCATTTCACCGTCATTACATGTGGGGGGCTGCTATTTCTGTGGGAATATTTCTCTGGAGGCAAGAAAGGTCTGTGATTCTTCTGATAGGGGAAGCTAGATCTCCGGCTGGCGCGAGACGTCTAGAGCCCCCCCAGGAACGTTCCCCGGCTGCTGCTAGTTGTGTGTTGAGGTTCAGGATCGCGGTCAGCTCAGGTTCCCTCACCCTAGAGCTCGTCCTGTTTTTGCCCGTGTTCTTTTGTTAATTCCCTGCCATTGGGAACATGACAACAGTGCACCATAGTGTATAATGATCACACAGTGCTCTATACTGTATAATGACCACACAGTGCTCTATACTATATAATGGCCACACATGATGCTCCATACTGTATAATGGCCACACAGTGCTCCATACTGTATAATGTCCTACATGATGCTCAATACTGTATAATGGCCACACAGTGCTTGATACTGTATGATGGCCACACATGATGCTCCATACTGTATAATGACCACACAGTGCTCTACACTGTCTATTAGCCACACATGATGCTCACTACTGTATAAAGACCCCACATGATGCTCCATACTGTATAATGGCTTCACATGATGCTCCATACTGTATAATGCCCTCAAGTGCCTAGTGGCAAATACAGACCTGCTTCTTCCAGCTTGGACTCATCTCTGCAAAAAATAGCACACAGTCTTCAATAGCTGATCACTTCCAGATCACTTTCCCCACTTTTCCCCTGACTTCTACACTAGAAGAAATATTCATGAAGAAAAAAAGCCACATATTGCCGCCCTGCACAGTAACAGGACCCCTAAAAAGTAAATTATATTACAGTAGCAATATGTCCCTAATTGGACCCTAAAGAAATTATGCTCCTCTCTTGTCACCATAAACTAATATAGCATGCTCCTCATACTGGCCCCCGAACAGTAATTAAGTCCCTCATCCTGGCCCCATTTATTTAATACTAGACTGTGGCCCGATTCTAAAGCATCGGGTATTCTAGAATATGCATGTCCCCGTAGTATGTGATTCGCGGCAGACTGTGCCCGTCGCTGATTGGTCGAGGCAACCTTTATGACATCATCGTCGCCATGGCAACCATTATGACATCTACGTCGATACTGTGCCCGTCGCTGATTGGTCGAGGCCTGGCGGCCTCGACCAATCAGAGACGTGGGATTTCCATTATGACATCATCGTCGCCATGCTGTGCCCGTCGCTGATTGGTCGAGGCCTGGCGGCCTCGACCAATCAGAGACGCGGGATTTCCAGGACAGACAGACAGACAGACAGACAGAAAGACAGACAGACAGACAGACGGAAAAACCCTTAGACAATTATATATATAGATTGCCCAGCCTGGCCCCCTTTATTTTATAATATGCCCCAACCTGGGCCCTATGTCCCTGGCCTCTATGTACCTTGTGCAGCCTGGCACCCCAGAAACCCATCCTACCCCCCAGCTATCCATACTGGCCCCCATATGTCCCTTGTCCTGCCCCCCATATATCTATCCTGGTTCATTGTCCTGGCCTCCCCCCATACATCCATCCTGGACCCACTTACATATGCATCCTGGCTCCCTGTATAGCCATCCTGGCCCCCCATATATATGCATCCTGGGTCCCCCATATATAACCATCCTGGCTGCCCTATATATATATATATATATATATATATATATATATATATATATATATATATATATATATATATACACATCCTGGCCCCCCATATACAGTACAGACCAAATGTTTGGACACATCTTCTCATTTAAAGATTTTTCTGCATTTTTATGACTATGAAAATTGTACATTCACACTGAAGGCATCAAAACTATGAATTAACACATGAACACATGTGGAATTATATACTTAACAAAAAAGTGTGAAACAATTGAAATTATGTCTTATATTCAAAGTTCTTCAAAGTAGCCACCTTTTGCTTTGATGACTGCTTTGCACACTCTTGGCATTCTCTTGATGAGCTTCAAGAGGTAGTTACCAGGAATGGTCTTCCAACTATCTTGAAGGAGTTCCCAGAAATAATTAGCACTTGTTGGCCCTTTTGCCTTCAGTCTGCGGTCCAGCTCACCCCAAACCATCTCGATTGAGTTCAGGTCTGGTGACTGTGGAGGCCAGGACATCTGGCGTAGCATCCCATCACTCTCCTTCTGGGTCAAATAGCCCTTACACAGCCTGGAGGTGTGTTTGAGGTCATTGTCCTGTTAAAAAATAAATTATGGTC
Source organism: Ranitomeya variabilis (assembly GCF_051348905.1). Lineage (NCBI taxonomy): Eukaryota > Metazoa > Chordata > Amphibia > Anura > Dendrobatidae > Ranitomeya > Ranitomeya variabilis. The sequence goes on along the minus strand of NC_135238.1, from coordinate 187,502,433 downwards.
CAACTAAACGCAAACCTGATGGAATAGCAGGCCGATGCAAGATGATGTGGTAGCCATGCTGGTTCAGTATGCCTTCAATGTTGAATAAATCCCCAACAGTGTCACCAGCAAAGCACCCCAACACAAACACACCTCCTCCATGCTTCACGGTGGGAACCAGGCATGTAGAGTCCATCCGTTCACCTTTTCTGCGTCACACAAAGACATGGTGGATCTCAAATTTTGACTCATCAGACCAAAGCACAGATTTCCACTGGTCTAATGTCCATTCCTTGTGTTCTTTAGCCCAAACAAGTCTCTTCTGCTTGTTGCCTGTCCTTAGTAGTGGTTTCCTGGCAGCTATTTTACCATAAAGGCCTGCTGCACAAAGTCTCCTCTTAACAGTTGTTGTAGAGATATTTCTGCTGCTAGATCTCTGTGTGGCATTGACCTGGTCTCTAATCTGAGCTGCTGTTAACCTGCGATTTCTGAGGCTGGTGAGTCGCATAAACTTATCCTCAGAAGCAGAGGTGACTCTTGGTCTTCCTTTCCGAGGGGCGGTCCTCATGCGAGCCAGTTTCTTTGTAGCACTTGATGGTTTTTGCAACTGCACTTGGGGACACTTTCAAAGTTTTCCCAATTTTTCGTACTGACTGACCTTCATTTCTTAACCCCTTCACCCCCAAGGGTGGTTTGCACGTTATGGACCGGGCCAATTTTTACAATTCTGACCACTGTCCCTTTATGAGGTTATAACTCTGGAACGCTTCAATGGATCTTGGCGATTCTGACATTGTTTTCTCGTGACATATTGTACTTCATGATAGTGGTAAAATTTCTTTGATATAAGTTGCGTTTATTTGTGAAAAAAATGAATATTTGGCGAAAATTTTGAAAATTTCGCAATTTTCCAACTTTTAATTTTTATGCCCTTAAATCACAGACATATGTCACGCAAAATACTTAATAAGTAACATTTCCCACATGTCTACTTTACATCAGCACAATTTTGGAACCAAAATTTTTTTTTGTGACGGAGTTATAAGGGTTAAAAGTTGACCAGCAATTTCTCATTTTTACAACACCATTTTTTTTTTAGGGACCACATCTCATTTGAAGTCATTTTGAGGGGTCTATATGATAGAAAATACCCAAGTGTGACACCATTCTAAAAACTGCACCCCTCAAGGTACTCAAAACCACTTTCAAGAAGTTTATTAACCCTTCAGGTGTTTCACAGGAATTTTTGGAATGTTTAAATAAAAATGAACATTTAACTTTTTTTCACACAAAATTTATTTCAGATCCAATTTGTTTTATTTTACCAAGGGTAACAGGAGAAAATAGACCCCAAAATTTGTTGTACAATTTGTCCTGAGTACGCTGATACCCCATATGTGGGGGTAATCCACTGTTTGGGCGCATGGCAGAGCTCGGAAGGAAAGGAGCGCCATTTGACTTTTCAATGCAAAATTGACTGGAATTGAGATGGGACGCCATGTTGCATTTGGAGAGCCCCTGATGTGCCTAAACATTGAAACCCCCCACAAGTGACACCATTTTGGAAAGTAGACCCCCTAAGGAACTTATCTAGATGTGTGGTGAGCACTTTGACCCAACAAGTGCTTCACAGAAGTTTATAATACAGAGCGGTAAAAATAAAAAATCATATTTTTTCACAAAAATGATCTTTTCGCCCCCATTTTTTTATTTCCCCAAGGGTAAGAGAAGAAATTAGAGCACAAAAGTTGTTGTGCAATTTGTCCTGAGTACGACGATACCCCATATGTGGGGGTAAACCACTGTTTGGGCGCATAGCAGAGCTCGGAAGGGAAGGAGCGCTATTTTACTTTTCAATGCAAAATTGACTGGAATTAAGATGGGATGCCATGTTGCGTTTGCAGAGCCCCTGATGTGCCTAAACATTAAAAACCCCCACAAGTGACACCATTTTGGAAAGTAGACCCCCTAAGGAACTTATCTAGATGTGTTTTGAGAGCTTTGAACCCCCAAGTGTTTCACTACAGTTTATAACGCAGAGCCGTGAAAATAAAAATTCTTTTTTTTTTCACAAAAATGATTTTTTAGCCCCCAGTTTTGTATTTTCACAAGGGTATCAGGATGAATTGGACCTCAAAAGTTGTTGTCCAATTTGTCCTGAGTATGCTGATACCCCATATGTGGGGGGGAACCACTGTTTGGGCGCATGACAGAGCTCGGAAGGGAAGGAGCGCCATTTGGAATGCAGACTTAAATGGATTGGTCTGCAGGCGTCACGTTGCATTTGCAGAGCCCCTGATGTACCCAAACAGTACAAACCCCCCACAAGTGACCCCATATTGGAAACTAGACCCCCCAAGGAACTTATCTAGATGTGTTGTGAGAACTTTGAACCCCCAAGTGTTTCACTACAGTTTATAACGCAGAGCCGTGAAAATAAATTCTTTTTTTTTTTCACAAAAATGATTTTTTAGCCCCCAGTTTTGTATTTTCACAAGGGTAACAGGATAAATTGGACCCCAAAATTTGTTGTCCAATTTGTCCTGAGTATGCTGATACCCCATATGTGGGGGGGAACCACTGTTTGGGCGCATGACAGAGCTCGGAAGGGAAGGAGCGCCATTTGGAATGCAGACTTAAATGGATTGGTCTGCAGGCGTCACGTTGCATTTGCAGAGCCCCTGATGTACCCAAACAGTACAAACCCCCCACAAGTGACCCCATATTGGAAACTAGACCCCCCAAGGAACTTATCTAGATGTGTTGTGAGAACTTTGAACCCCCAAGTGTTTCACTACAGTTTATAACGCAGAGCCGTGAAAATAAAAATTCTTTTTTTTTTCACAAAAATGATTTTTTTAGCCCCCAGTTTTGTATTTTCACAAGGGTATCAGGATAAATTGGACCCAAAAAGTTGTTGTCCAATTTGTCCTGAGTATGCTGATACCCCATATGTGGGGGGGAACCACTGTTTGGGAGCATGACAGAGCTCGGAAGGGAAGGAGCGCCATTTGGAATGCAGACTTAAATGGATTGGTCTGCAGGCGTCACGTTGCATTTGCAGAGCCCCTGATGTACGCAAACAGTACAAACCCCCCACAAGTGACCCCATATCGGAAACTAGACCCCCCAAGGAACTTATCTAGATGTGTTGTGAGAACTTTGAACCCCCAAGTGTTTCACTACAGTTTACAACGCAGGGCCGTGAAAATAAAAAATCTTTTTTTTCCCACAAAACTTATTTTTTGGCCCCCAGTTTTGTATTTTCACAAGGGTAGCAGGAGAAATTGGACCCCAAAAGATGATGTCCAATTTGTCCTGAGTACGCTGATACCCCATATGTTGGGGTAAACCCCTGTTTGGGCACACGGGAGAGCTCGGAAGGGAAGGAGCACTGTTTTCCTTTTTCAAAGCAGAATTGGCTGGAATTCAGATCGGATGCCATATCCCGTTTGGAAAGCCCCTGATGTGCCCGAACAGTGGAAACCCCCCCAATGATAACTGAAACCCTAATCCAAACACACCCCTAACCCTAATCCCATCAGTAACCCTAACCACTCCTCTAACCCAGACACACCCAACCCTATTCCCAACCGTAAATGTAATCCAAACCCTAACCCTATCTTTAGCCCCAACCCTAACTGTAGCCCCAACCCTAGCCCTAACCCTAGCAATAACCCTAGCCCTAACTCTAGTCCTAACTCTAGCCCTAACCCTAACCCTAATGGGAAAATGGAAATAAATACATTTTTTAATTTTTTTATTTTTCCCTAACTAAGGGGGTGATGAAGGGGGGTTTGATTTACTTTTATAGCGGGTTTTTTAGCGGATTTTTATGATTGGCAGCCGTCACACACTGAAAGACGCTTTTCATTGCAAAAAATATTTTTTGCGTTACCACATTTTGAGAGCTGTAATTTTTCCATATTTGAGTCCACAGAGTCATGTGAGATCTTGTTTTTTGCGGGATGCGTTGACGTTTTTATTGGTATCATTTTCGGACACGTGACATTTTTTGATCGCTTTTTATTCCGATTTTTGTGAGGCAGAGTGATCAAAAACCAGCTATTCATGAATTTCTTTTTGGGGAGGCGTTTATACCGTTCCGCGTTTGGTAAAATTGATAAAGCAGTTTTATTCGTCGGGTCAGTACGATTACAGCGATATCTCATTTATATCATTTTTTTTATGTTTTGGCGCTTTCATACGATAAAAACTATTTTATAGAAAAAATAATTATTTTGGTATTGCTTTATTCTCAGGACTATAACTTTTTTATTTTTTTGCTGATGATGCTGTATGGCGGCTCGTTTTTTGCGGGACAAGATGACGTTTTCAGCGGTACCATGGTTATTTATATCAGTCTTTTTGATCGCGTGTTATTCCACTTTTTGTTCGGCGGTATGATAATAAAGCGTTGTTTTTTGCCTCGTTTTTTTTTTTTTTTCTTACGGTGTTTACTGAAGGGGTTAACTAGTGGGCCAGTTTTATAGGTCGGGTCGTTACGGACGCGGCGATACTAAATATGTGTACTTTTATTGTTTTTTTTATTTTATTTAGATAAAGAAATGTATTTATGGGAATAATATTTTTTTTTTTTTTCATTATTTTGGAATATTTTTTTTTTTTTTTTTTACACATTTGGAAAAATTTTTTTTTTACTTTTTTACTTTGCCCCAGGGGGGGACAATACAGATCGGTGATCTGTCAGTTTGCATAGCACTCTGACAGATCACCGATCTGCGAGAAGTGCAGGCTGCTTCACAGTGCCTGCTCTGAGCAGGCGTCTGTGAAGCCACCTCCCTCCCTGCAGGACCCGGATCCGCGGCCATCTTGGATCCGGGTCTGGAGCCTGCAGGGAGGGAGGTAAGACCCTCGCAGCAACGCGATCACATCGCGTTGCTGCGGGGGGCTCAGGGAAGCCCGCAGGGAGCCCCCTCCCTGCGCGATGCTTCCCTGCACCGCCGGCACATCGCGATCATGTTTGATCGCGGTGTGCCGGGGGTTAATGTGCCGGGGGCGGTCCGTGACCGCTCCTGGCACATAGTGCCGGATGTCAGCTGCGATATGCAGCTGACACCCGGCCGCGATCGGCCGCGCTCCCCCCGTGAGCGCCGCCGATCGCGCTGGACGTACTATCCCGTCGGCGGTCATGGGGGCCCACCCCACCTCGACGGGATAGTACGTCCGATGTCAGAAAGGGGTTAAAGTAATGATGGCCACTCGTTTTTCTTTACTTAAAATTTGTATTATGGCAAGAAAAAAGCATCTAACAGTCTATTCAGTAGGACTATCAGCTGTGTATCCACCAGACTTCTGCACAACACAACTGATGGTCCCAACCCCATTTATCAGGCAAGAAATCCCACTTATTAAACCTGACAGGGCACACCTGTGAATTAAAAACCATTCCCTGTGACTACCTCTTGAAGCTCATCAAGAGAATGCCAAGAGTGTGCAAAGCAGTCATCAAAGCAAAAGGTGGCTACTTTGAAGAACCTAGACTATAAGACATAAATAAATGTGCACATAAAAGAACATCAGCCGTGTATTTCAGAAAAAAATGGCGACTCAACCATAAATGTTGCACGAATTGGAGAACCATGAGTCAAAAAAGTGACCAAAATCAGGTTTAACGAAAAATACAAAAGTTTATTAAAGGCACATAACTGCCATAAGTAAAACATTACCAGTTAACACAAAAGTAATGAAGTGACTAAATCCGTGGTTACAATAGTGAGCTGAGAACACCAGTACGGGACAAATGCAATCATTATTTTATAAACATGCAATGAATGTGCTATCAACAAAATGCACTTAGGCTATCCACCAAACGCTGGCAGCCCGGCTAGATAAATGTGAATATATGCATCAGTGTTACAATAGTAGCCAGAAGCCAAAAATGCACATAATATAAATAAAGAGATCAATTACCCATGTGGGATGAAGTAGAAGTCCCGTCCGGATCCCAGTCACATACCCCAACGCGCGTTTCGCGTTTGAACGTTACCGCTTCCTCAGGCGGCGTGGCTTAATAGAGGTCTCAGTCTCATATAAATAGCGGTCACATCCGATCATGTGACCAAGTGAAAACGTGAAAATTGCGCATGCGTGAACCGCAGGACCCACTGTATGCATCCCAAGCCTCATTCTCATAACGTCAGCGCCGGTCATGTGAGCGGGCTGGCGCCACGCCCACAACACATTGGACAATGAATTCAGTAAGTGGGAGAAAAGTATATGTGAAAACAAATCAAGAAAATTCCAACGTGACTTGAGTGACCGACAGTCCAATATGGTCTATAGATGGAATAGAAGTGGAAATCGATCGAGGGGATCCTCCCGTGCCAGATCTGCCTCCACGGTATCTATTGCCTCAAGTGAAGAGTCAAATAAAAATCAACCAAAATTTTATGATCTACGCAATTCTGGTCTCAACCGTGAGAGAAGCATGGCTAAGCGTAAAAACGCTCAAGCTACCCAACAAAATAAAAAAGGCAATAAGGGCCTTGAGGTAATCAACCTTTCCCATTACATGCTTTCTAATGATCAATTGGATGTCTTACAGAGGGGTCTGACATTCTCCCCTACTAATAAATTCAATCTTTTCACAGCTACCAAGGACTTATACTTGTTCTCAAGGAAATTGATCTTTAAGAAATTATTTGAGAAAGACAACTGCTTGTTGACAAGTGATGATGTGGAAAGGGAGGCCCTCATGGCACTGGAGGATCTCCTGGATGAGCAAACATCTGGAGTGGTAGGTACTTTTCCACATGATTGTCGGCCCAGGTCTACCAGGTTTCCCCCCTTGTCTGCTTGTCCGGCAGTGGAAATGTTTACTAAGATGGTGTTGCAGGATTTCCAAAAAATTTCAACAAGGCGTAGATATGATAATTTAACATCTAAACAAAGATTGGCCTTGGAACAACTACAAAAGTATGACGACATAGTCATCAAACCGGCGGACAAGGGGGGAAACGTGGTACTTTGGCCTAATACTCTCTACGAGAGAGAGGCATTTAAACATCTCAGAGATAAGGAGACGTATAAAAAACTTGATTATAACTAGTGTTGAGCGATACTTTCCGATATCGGAAAGTATCGGTATCGGAAAGTATCGGCCGATACCGTCAAAATATCGGATCCAATCCGATACCGATACCCGATCCCAATGCAAGTCAATGGGACGAAAATATCGGAATTAAAATAAACCCTTTATAAACTTGTAGGTTCATTCTACATGAAGGAAAACAACTAAGAATAATGTAGGATGTATTGGGGGACGTGGCGGAGATATTAAAGGCACAGAGGTTTAGCCCAATGTAATAGAATAGCAGGATTTTTTTTTTTTTTATGACGTTCGGCGTTAGAAAGAATTTGAGTATGTTAAGTTTTTTTTTTTTTATGTCAGATATTGATGTTTCACTACTTCCACGCCCTGCACCTTCTTTTTTACTTCTCCCACGCTTTCTTCTTCATTATCCTCATCATCAGCTTCTTTGACATCAACTTCTTCACCTTATTCATCTTCTTCTTCATCTTCTACCTATTATTTTTTGGGTTACATTGTTCATATTCTTTTTATTTTACTATTATCTTCATCATATTCTACTTCTTCATCATATTCTTATTTGTGACAGGCATTCCCGTAGTTGTTATCTATAAAAGTTTGAAGATTACACCTTCCGTTCTGCCTGTCACAAAACAGTTACATTTGTCCGCGTTCAGTTTGGCCTGCAGCATCAGGCTTTATCCAGGGGCACCACGAGGAGGAACGGACTCACCCCCATACACTGCTTAGTCTTCTTCTGCTTATAATTTAGATAATATTTTTTGCTCTGATATTTAGTGTTATGCTTAATATCCTTCTGCTCTTTGTTCTGCAGCCTCTTGTTCTTCTGCTTCTCGGTCTTCCAGGTCGTCGTCGTCTCCAGGGTCGTCGTCTCCGGGGTCGTCGTCATCGGGGTGGTCTCCGGGGTCGTCGTCATCGGGGTGGTCTTCAGGGTCATCGTCTCCAGGGTCGTCGTCATCACGGTGGTTGTCGTCTCTGGTGTCGTCGTCATCTTAGGGGTGGTCTTCCGGGTCATCGTGTTTAGTCTCTTGAACTTGGAAATGTAGCAGAAGGTACAAGAAGGCTGAGAAAATGCCGAGAACCAGGTGATGGAACTGGAACTCGGATGGCTACCCGAAGGTCCAAGAGCCAATGGAACTACCGAGGACCAGCTGACGTTACTGGAACCCGGTTACTAAGCAGGAGGTACCCGTGCCTGAAAGCACTACCAAGGACCACCTGACGTTGGTGGAACTCGGATACCCAGAGGGAGGCACCTAAGCCAAAGGCTCTGCCCGGAACCAGCTGACGGTACTGGAACCAGGATGGGGAGCAGAAGGTACAAGAGCAAAAGACACTGCCGAGAACCAGCTGACGGTGCTGGAACCCGGATGGGTAGCCGAAGGTCCAAGAGCCAATGGAACTACCGAGGACCAGCTGACGTTACTGGAACCCGGTTACTAAGCAGGAGGTACCCGTGCCTGAAAGCACTACCAAGGACCACCTGACGTTGGTGGAACTCGGATACCCAGAGGGAGGCACCTAAGCCAAAGGCTCTGCCCGGAACCAGCTGACGGTACTGGAACCAGGATGGGGAGCAGAAGGTACAAGAGCAAGTGCCTGCGTGGCTTTTGCAGGACACGATGCCGGCTGCACAGCAGGGGAACAGCTGGCGGTGCTGAACCCCACTGACACATTGGCTGGTGTTTTTCTCTGTGCAGCTAGCAGTACCGGGCCCCAACTGGCGTTGTTAGAGCCCGGGGTCAGCAGGAGGAGGAGAGGGAGCAGGAGGAGGAGAGGGAGCATAGTGTAGGCCGAAGCCTGCACTGGCGGCAGCTTTTGGGTCTGTTGTGCCTGCGTGGCTTTTGCAGGACACGATGCCGGCTGCACAGCAGGGGAACAGCTGGCGGTGCTGAACCCCACTGACACATTGGCGAGGTGTTTTTCTCTGTGCAGCTAGCAGTACCGGGCCCCAACTGGCGTTGTTAGAGCCCGGGGTCAGCAGGAGGAGGAGAGGGAGCAGGAGGAGGAGAGGGAGCATAGTGTAGGCCGAAGCCTGCACTGGCGGCAGCTTTTGGGTCTGTTGTGCCTGCGTGGCTTTTGCAGGACACGATGCCGGCTGCACAGCAGGGGAACAGCTGGCGGTGCTGAACCCCACTGACACATTGGCGAGGTGTTTTTCTCTGTGCAGCTAGCAGTACCGGGCCCCAACTGGCGTTGTTGGAGCCCGGGCTCTGCAGGGGGAGCAGAGTGTAGGCCGAAGCCTAATTGAACCAATTTCAAAGGTAACCTTTAACCCCCCCTCAGGTGTTACAAAGTAGAAGAGCCACACAGTTCATGCAGCAGCAGTGCTGCACAAGTCAAAGGTTGCTCTTTTCATTTTTCTCCTTGCACACGCTGAATGAAACACGCATAACATTTAGCCCTTTATACAGTCAAACTGTGTTGGAGGCGCGAGTTCCCTTTGTAATGAGACGCAGCACAGATGTCAAGAATCCCACCTTGGTGCTGGGTGCAGCCTCCTGAGCGTTGTTATTTGCTGTACAGGAGTCTGCGCTGTCGTGTTATCCCCTGGCCTAGCGCTGTTAGCGCTGCCCATCTTCTGGCATCATGTAATGTCGGCCGGTGCGGTTCGCGATGACCATGAATCCCAGCCCCGCAGTGTCTTAACATTGTTAAAACACTGCGGGGCTGGGATTCAGGGCCTGGCGCAGCACATATGTTCGCCTCTCACACTCGGGTCCTTACACCCGCTTCAGACTGTGCGGCGTCAGCTGGTCCCTTATCGCATGCCACGGCCATGAAGCCGCACAGTCTGAACAAGGCGGAAGGAGATGAGGGACAGGCGAACTGATGCACTGATCATGCCCATCAATCACACCCTCGCAGTCCCAATAAATAAGACAACGAGGGCCGTTGTGTGGGTCAGGGCGGCCGCAGACGCGCAGCCAGCCAAACAATGATGCCAGAAGACGGGCAGCGCTACCAAGGGGGTTGCAGCGTGTCATTACAAAGGAAAGTCACACCACCGGGACGGTTAAATGGTCACACAGAGGACACATTTCAGACGTGTTTTCAGTTCCACATGTGCGAGGAGAATACGTTTAGGAGCCACCTTGCACACATGCAGCATTACCGCTGTACAAGGTGGCCTTTAAAACGTACAAACGCCTGGGGGAGGGGGGACAGGTTCCCTTCAATTTCAGTTCTGGTGCCTGCGTGGCTTTTGCAGGACACAATGCCGGCTGCACAGCAGGGGAACAGCTGGCGGTGCTGAACCCCACTGACACATTGGCGAGGTGTTTTTCTCTGTGCAGCTAGCAGTACCGGGCCCCAACTGGCGTTGTTAGAGCCCGGGGTCAGCAGGAGGAGGAGAGGGAGCAGGAGGAGGAGAGGGAGCATAGTGTAGGCCGAAGCCTGCACTGGCGGCAGCTTTTGGGTCTGTTGTGCCTGCGTGGCTTTTGCAGGACACGATGCCGGCTGCACAGCAGGGGAACAGCTGGCGGTGCTGAACCCCACTGACACATTGGCGAGGTGTTTTTCTCTGTGCAGCTAGCAGTACCGGGCCCCAACTGGCGTTGTTGGAGCCCGGGCTCTGCAGGGGGAGCAGAGTGTAGGCCGAAGCCTAATTGAACCAATTTCAAAGGTAACCTTTAACCCCCCCTCAGGGGTTACAAAGTAGAAGAGCCACACAGTTCATGCAGCAGCAGTGCTGCACAAGTCAAAGGTTGCTCTTTTCATTTTTCTCCTTGCACACGCTGAATGAAACACGCATAACATTTAGCCCTTTATACAGTCAAACTGTGTTGGAGGTGCGAGTTCCCTTTGTAATGAGACGCAGCACAGATGTCAAGAATCCCACCTTGGTGCTGGGTGCAGCCTCCTGAGCATTGTTATTTGCTGTACAGGAGTCTGCGCTGTCGTGTTATCCCCTGGCCTAGCGCTGTTAGCGCTGCCCATCTTCTGGCATCATGTAATGTCGGCCGGTGCGGTTCGCGATGACCATGAATCCCAGCCCCGCAGTGTCTTAACATTGTTAAAACACTGCGGGGCTGGGATTCAGGGCCTGGCGCAGCACATATGTTCGCCTCTCACACTCGGGTCCTTACACCCGCTTCAGACTGTGCGGCGTCAGCTGGTCCCTTATCGCATGCCACGGCCATGAAGCCGCACAGTCTGAACAAGGCGGAAGGAGATGAGGGACAGGCGAACTGATGCACTGATCATGCCCATCAATCACACCCTCGCAGTCCCAATAAATAAGACAACGAGGGCCGTTGTGTGGGTCAGGGCGGCCGCAGAGGCGCAGCCAGCCAAACAATGATGCCAGAAGACGGGCAGCGCTACCAAGGGGGTTGCAGCGTGTCATTACAAAGGAAAGTCACACCACCGGGACGGTTAAATGGTCACACAGAGGACACATTTCAGACGTGTTTTCAGTTCCACATGTGCGAGGAGAATACGTTTAGGAGCCACCTTGCACACATGCAGCATTACCGCTGTACAAGGTGGCCTTTAAAACGTACAAACGCCTGGGGGAGGGGGGACAGGTTCCCTTCAATTTCAGTTCTGGTGCCTGCGTGGCTTTTGCAGGACACGATGCCGGCTGCACAGCAGGGGAACAGCTGGCGGTGCTGAACCCCACTGACACATTGGCTGGTGTTTTTCTCTGTGCAGCTAGCAGTACCGGGCCCCAACTGGCGTTGTTAGAGCCCGGGGTCAGCAGGAGGAGGAGAGGGAGCAGGAGGAGGAGAGGGAGCATAGTGTAGGCCGAAGCCTGCACTGGCGGCAGCTTTTGGGTCTGTTGTGCCTGCGTGGCTTTTGCAGGACACGATGCCGGCTGCACAGCAGGGGAACAGCTGGCGGTGCTGAACCCCACTGACACATTGGCGAGGTGTTTTTCTCTGTGCAGCTAGCAGTACCGGGCCCCAACTGGCGTTGTTAGAGCCCGGGGTCAGCAGGAGGAGGAGAGGGAGCAGGAGGAGGAGAGGGAGCATAGTGTAGGCCGAAGCCTGCACTGGCGGCAGCTTTTGGGTCTGTTGTGCCTGCGTGGCTTTTGCAGGACACGATGCCGGCTGCACAGCAGGGGAACAGCTGGCGGTGCTGAACCCCACTGACACATTGGCGAGGTGTTTTTCTCTGTGCAGCTAGCAGTACCGGGCCCCAACTGGCGTTGTTGGAGCCTGGGCTCTGCAGGGGGAGCAGAGTGTAGGCCGAAGCCTAATTGAACCAATTTCAAAGGTAACCTTTAACCCCCCCTCAGGGGTTACAAAGTAAAAGAGCCACACAGTTCATGCAGCAGCAGTGCTGCACAAGTCAAAGGTTGCTCTTTTCATTTTTCTCCTTGCACACGCTGAATGAAACACGCATAACATTTAGCCCTTTATACAGTCAAACTGTGTTGGAGGCGTGAGTTCTCTTCGTAAAGAGACGCAGTACAGCTGGCAAAAATGCCACCTTGGTGCTTTGCGCGGCCTCTTGAGCATCGTTATTTGTTGCACAGGAGTCTGCGCTTTTGTGTTATCCCTTGGCCTTCCGCTGTTAGCGCTGACCATCCTCTGACATCATGTTATGTCGGCTGTTGCGGTTTGCGATGACCATGAATCCCAGCCCCCCAGTGTCTTAACATTGTTAAAACACTGCGGGGCTGGGATTCATGGCCTGGCGCAGTACATATGTTCGCCTCTCGCTTGGGTTCTTACACCCGCTTCAGACTATGCGGCGTCAGCTGATCCCTTATCGCATGCCACGGCCATGAAGACGCACAGTCCGAAGAAGGCGGAAGGAGATGAGGGACAGGCGAAGAAATGCACCGTTCATGCCCATCAATCACACCCTCACAGTACAAATAAATAAGACACCGAGGGGCGTTGTGTGGGGCAAGGCGGCCGCAGAGGCGCAGCCAGCCAAACAATGATGCCAGAAGACGGGCAGCGCTACCAAGGAGCTTGTTGCGTGTGAATACAAAGGAAAATCACACCTGAGGGACGTTTTAATGGTCGCAGAGGACTCATTTTTAGACGTGTTCACTTCAACATGGGCAAGGAGAATAAGTTTCTGAGCCACCTTGAACACATGCAGCATTACTGCTGTTCAAGGTAGCTGTAAAACATAGAAACACCTGGGGGAGGGGGGACAGGTTCCCTTCAATTTCAGTTCTTGTGTCTGCGTGGCGGTCGCAGGACACGTTGCCGGCTACACAGCAGGGGAACAGCTGGCGGTGCTGAACCCCACTGACACATTGGCTGGTGTTTTTCTCTGTGCAGCTAGCACATCTGGGCCAAAACTGGCGGTGTTAGAGCCCAGGGTCAGCAGGAGGAGCAGGGGGAGCGGAGTGTAGGCCGAAGCCTGCACTCGAGCAAGTTGAAAGGAAACCTTTAACCCCCCCCCCCCAGGCGTTTGTAGCTGAAAGAGCCATTGTGTACAGCACTAATGCTGGAAAAGGTAAACTTAGCTCTTTTAATTATGGTCCTTGCACATGCGGAACCTAACAGTTATGAAATGTGTCCCCTCACAGCGTTAAACCGTCCGGTAGGTGGAACTTTCCTTTGTCGTGTGACGCAGCACAGCCATCATTTTTACCCCCTTGGCGCCGTGCGCCCCCTCCTCAGCGTTGTTTGAATCTGTCCCGGAGCCTGCGCTGTTAGGTTAGCCCTTGGCCATGCACACATGTTGCGCTGCCCGTCTTCTGACATCATTTGGTGTCAGGCTGGCTGCGCCTGTGCGGGTGCGCTGGCCGAGATCCCGCCTCGCAGTGTCGTCTAATGTAATCCCACCGCGGGCCTGTGATCCGTGCCCGTGCGCAGTGCATATCCTCGCCTCTCACTCCCCTCCCTACGGCTTCTTCAGACTGTGCGGTGTCACGGCCGTGGCATGCTATTAGGGACCAGCTGACATCGCACAGTCTGAAGAAGCCGTAGGGAGGGGAGTGAGAGGCGAGGATATGCACTGCGCACGGGCACGGATCACAGGCCCGCGGTGGGATTACATTAGACGACACTGCGAGGCGGGATCTCGGCCAGCGCACCCGCACAGGCGCAGCCAGCCTGACACCAAATGATGTCAGAAGACGAGCAGCGCAACATGTGTGCATGGCCAAGGGCTAACCTAACAGCGCAGGCTCCGGGACAGATTCAAACAACGCTGAGGAGGGGGCGCACGGCGCCAAGGGGGTAAAAATGATGGCTGTGCTGCGTCACACGACAAAGGAAAGTTCCACCTACCGGACGGTTTAACGCTGTGTGGGGACACATTTCATAAGTGTTTGGTTCAGCATGTGCAAGGAGCATCACGAAAAGAGGCACTTTTTCCCTTTGCATCATTACTGCTGCACAAGGTGGCTCCTTCAGTAACAAACGCCTGGGGGGGGGGGGCAGGTTCCCTTAAATTTAACTTGTTGTGCCTGCGTGGCGGTCGCAGTACACGTTGCCGTATACACAGCAGGGGAACAGCTGGCGGTGCTGAACCCCACTAACACATTGGCGAGGTGTTTGGCTCTGTGCGTACAGCACTTCTGGATGGCAACTAGCGGTGTTGGAGCCCAGGGACAGGTGGAGGAGGAGGAGGTTGGAGGAGGTTGGAGGGATTGCCACACACACAGCAGGGGAACAGCTGACGTTACTGAACCCCAATAACAGAGGAGGGACTGTTGGGACTGTGCGTACAGCACTTCTGGACGGCAACTAGCGGTGTTGGAGCCCAGGGACAGGTGGAGGAGGAGGAGGTTGGAGGAGGTTGGAGGGATTGCCACACACACAGCAGGGGAACAGCTGACGTTACTGAACCCCAATAACAGAGGAGCGACTGTTGACTGTGCGTACAGCACTTCTGGACGGCAACTAGCGGTGTTGGAGCCCAGGGACAGGTGGAGGAGGAGGAGGAGGTTGGAGGAGGTTGGAGGAGGTAGGAGGGATTGCCACACACACAGCAGGGGAACAGCTGACGTTACTGAACCCCAATAACAGAGGAGCGACTGTTGACTGTGCGTACAGCACTTCTGGACGGCAACTAGCGGTGTTGGAGCCCAGGGACAGGTGGAGGAGGAGGAGGTTGGAGGAGGTTGGAGGGATTGCCACACACACAGCAGGGGAACAGCTGACGTTACTGAACCCCAATAACAGAGGAGCGACTGTTGACTGTGCGTACAGCACTTCTGGATGGCAACTAGCGGTCTTGGAGCCCAGGGACAGGTGGAGGAGGAGGAGGTTGGAGGAGGTTGGAGGAGGTAGGAGGGATTGCCACACACACAGCAGGGGAACAGCTGACGTTACTGAACCCCAATAACAGAGGAGCGACTGTTGACTGTGCGTACAGCACTTCTGGACGGCAACTAGCGGTGTTGGAGCCCAGGGACAGGTGGAGGAGGAGGAGGTTGGAGGAGGTTGGAGGAGGTAGGAGGGATTGCCACACACACAGCAGGGGAACAGCTGACGTTACTGAACCCCAATAACAGAGGAGCGACTGTTGACTGTGCGTACAGCACTTCTGGACGGCAACTAGCGGTGTTGGAGCCCAGGGACAGGTGGAGGAGGAGGAGGTTGGAGGAGGTTGGAGGGATTGCCACACACACAGCAGGGGAACAGCTGACGTTACTGAACCCCAATAACAGAGGAGGGACTGTTGGGACTGTGCGTACAGCACTTCTGGACGGCAACTAGCGGTGTTGGAGCCCAGGGACAGGTGGAGGAGGAGGAGGTTGGAGGAGGTTGGAGGGATTGCCACACACACAGCAGGGGAACAGCTGACGTTACTGAACCCCAATAACAGAGGAGCGACTGTTGACTGTGCGTACAGCACTTCTGGATGGCAACTAGCGGTCTTGGAGCCCAGGGACAGGTGGAGGAGGAGGAGGTTGGAGGAGGTTGGAGGAGGTAGGAGGGATTGCCACACACACAGCAGGGGAACAGCTGACGTTACTGAACCCCAATAACAGAGGAGCGACTGTTGACTGTGCGAACAGCACTTCTGGACGGCAACTAGCGGTGTTGGAGCCCAGGGACAGGTGGAGGAGGAGGAGGTTGGAGGAGGTTGGAGGAGGTAGGAGGGATTGCCACACACACAGCAGGGGAACAGCTGACGTTACTGAACCCCAATAACAGAGGAGCGACTGTTGACTGTGCGTACAGCACTTCTGGACGGCAACTAGCGGTGTTGGAGCCCAGGGACAGGTGGAGGAGGAGGAGGTTGGAGGAGGTTGGAGGAGGTTGGAGGGATTGCCACACACACAGCAGGGGAACAGCTGACGTTACTGAACCCCAATAACAGAGGAGCGACTGTTGACTGTGCGTACAGCACTTCTGGACGGCAACTAGCGGTGTTGGAGCCCAGGGACAGGTGGAGGAGGAGGAGGTTGGAGGAGGTTGGAGGGATTGCCACACACACAGCAGGGGAACAGCTGACGTTACTGAACCCCAATAACAGAGGAGCGACTGTTGACTGTGCGTACAGCACTTCTGGACGGCAACTAGCGGTGTTGGAGCCCAGGGACAGGTGGAGGAGGAGGAGGTTGGAGGAGGTTGGAGGGATTGCCACACACACAGCAGGGGAACAGCTGACGTTACTGAACCCCAATAACAGAGGAGCGACTGTTGACTGTGCGTACAGCACTTCTGGACGGCAACTAGCGGTGTTGGAGCCCAGGGACAGGTGGAGGAGGAGGATGTTGGAGGAGGTTGGAGGAGGTAGGAGGGATTGCCACACACACAGCAGGGGAACAGCTGACGTTACTGAACCCCAATAACAGAGGAGCGACTGTTGACTGTGCGTACAGCACTTCTGGACGGCAACTAGCGGTGTTGGAGCCCAGGGACAGGTGGAGGAGGAGGAGGTTGGAGGAGGTTGGAGGAGGTTGGAGGGATTGCCACACACACAGCAGGGGAACAGCTGACGTTACTGAACCCCAATAACAGAGGAGCGACTGTTGACTGTGCGTACAGCACTTCTGGACGGCAACTAGCGGTGTTGGAGCCCAGGGACAGGTGGAGGAGGAGGAGGTTGGAGGAGGTTGGAAGGATTGCCACACACACAGCAGGGGAACAGCTGACGTTACTGAACCCCAATAACAGAGGAGCGACTGTTGACTGTGCGTACAGCACTTCTGGACGGCAACTAGCGGTGTTGGAGCCCAGGGACAGGTGGAAAAGCAGAGGAACACAATGTAGGCCGAAGCCTGAGAAAGTCGAAAGGGAACCTTTAACCCCCCCCCAAGGCGTTTGTAGCTGAAAGAGCCAGCTTGTGCAGCACAAAAGATGCAAAAGGAAAAGGTGGCTCTTTTCATCATGCTCCTTGCAAACACAGAACTAAACACTTATAAAATGTGTCCCCTGAAGCCGTGAAACCGTCCCGGAGGTGGGACTTTCCTTCGTAATATGACGCAGCACAGCCATCATTACTACCCCCCCGCCGCCGTGCCCCGGCTCCTCAGCGTTGTTTGATTCCGTCCCGGAGCCTGCGCTGTTATGTTATCCCGTGGCCAGGCACACTTAGCGCTGCCCATCTTCTGACATCATTTGGTGTCAGGCTGGCTGCGCCTGTGCGGCCGCGCTGGCCGAGAGCCCGCCTCGCAGTGTCTTCTGATTTAATCCCACTGGGGGCCTGGGATCCATGGCCATGCGCAGTGCATATCCTCGCCTCTCACTCCCCTCCCTACGGCTTCTTAAGACTGTGCGGTGTCACGGCCGTGGCATGCTATTAGGGACCAGCTGACACCGAACAGTCTGAAGAAGCCATAGGGAGATGAGTGAGAGGTGGAGGTTCAGATATGCACTGCGCATGTCCATAGATCCCAGGCCCCCAGTGGGATTAAAACAGAAGACACTGCGAGGCGGGCTCTCGGCCAGCGTGGCCGCACAGGCGCAGCCAGCCTGACACCAAATGATGCCAGAAGACGGGCAGCGCTAAGTGTGCCTGGCCACGGGATAACATAACAGCGCAGGCTCCTGGATGGAATCAAACAACGCTGATGAGCCGGGGCGCGGCGCCGGGGGGGTAGGAATGACGGCTGTGCTGCGTCATATTACGAAGGAAAGTCCCACCTCCGGGACGGTTTTACGGTATCAGTGGACACATTTTATAAGTGTTAAGTTTTGCGTGTGCAAGGAGCAAAACCAAAATAGCTACCTTTTTCCTTGTGCAGCATTACTGCTGCACAAGGTGGCTCTTTCAGTAACAAACGCCTTGGGGGGGGGGGGACAGATTCCCTTACATTTCAGTTGTTGTGTCAGCGTGGCGGTCGCATGACACATTGCCGGCTACACAGCTGGGGATCAGCTGACGTTACTGAAACCCAATAACACTGGGTCGTATGTTTTGACTGTGCAGACGGCACTTCTGAGCCTCAACTGGCGGTGTTGGAGCCCAGGAATTTAAGTTCAGGTGGTAGAAAGATGAACACAACAGGAGACCTGGATAACGTATACAGTGACCTAATTATTTAATCAGGAGGAGGAGTGGCAAATTCCGGCGAGATCCAGGCCTTGTTCATTTTCAGGAAAGTAAGCCGGTCAACGTTATCGGAGGATAGTCGCATGCGACGGTCAGTTAGTACACCACCTGCAGCACTAAAGACACGTTCCGATAATACACTGGCCGCAGGGCAAGACAGCACCTCCAATGCATACTGGCTTAGCTCTGGCCATGTATCCAGCTTTGAGACCCAAAACTTGAAAGGGGAAGAGCCGTCTGGGAGTACAGCAAGAGGGCAAGACATGTAGTCTGTCACCATCTGACGGAACCGTTGCCTCCTGCTGACTGGAGCCGTCTGTGATGGTGTAGACTTTTGTGGCGGGCACATAAAACTGTGCCACAGTTCGGCCATACTGGTCTTGCCTTGGGCAGAGGCACTGCTTCTGCTCCCTCTTTGTGCAGAGCCTCCACCACGGCCTGGACGCACTGAGCTGCTTTGGAATGCACTAGCAGCACTTCTCTCAGTTGGAATGGAGAAGATGATGGAATTGACCAGTGTGTCTTGGTACTCCCGCATTTTTCGCTCCCGGTTCAACGGTGTGATGAGGCTTTCTACGTTGTCCCGGTAGCGAGGATCGAGGAGGGTGAACACCCAATAATCAGACATGTTGAGAATGTGGTCGATGCGGCGGTCGTTTCTCAGGCACTGCAGCATGTAATCCACCATGTGCTGCAGACTGCCAACTGCCCAAGAAACGCTGTCCCCTGCTGGAGGCGTGATCTCTGCCCGCTCGTCATCACCCCACCCTCGCTGTACACACTGAGTACTGGACAATTCGGTAACTCCCTCCTCTGGACGGATGTCTTCCTCCTCCATTGACTCCTCCTCATCCTCCTCACAAACGGTCCCCTGCCTACGCGTTTGTGAGGAACCACGTGGAGCTGACTGTCCAGAAGATGATGGAAATGGTGAATCCTCATCCTCCACCTCTTCCACAACATCATCCCTTAGCGCTTGCAGTGATTTTTCAAGCAGGCAGATAAGGGGGACAGTCATGCTGACTAGTGCATCATCTGCACTCGCCATCCGCGTGGAATAATCAAAGGGACGCAAAACCTGGCAGACGTCATTCATAGTGGCCCACTCTGTGGTTGTGAAGTCTGTATGGCGCTGACTGCGACTTTTTTGCGCCTGAAGCAGCTGGTACTCCATTACAGCTTGCTGCTGCTCACACAACCGCTCCAACATATGTAACGTGGAATTCCACCTGGTAGGTAGGTCACATATGATGCGATGTTCCGGCAGGCGGTGTCGGCGCTGCAGAGCCGCAATGCGCGCTTTTGCCGTGCTGGAACGCCGCAAGTGAGCACACTCTAGGCGGACCTTGTGCAGCAGTGCATCAAGATCCGGATAGTCCCTCAAAAAGCTCTGCACGACCAAATTGAGCACATGTGCCAGACATGGGATGTGAGTGAGGTTGCCGAGGCCCAGAGCTGCCACCAGATTTCGGCCATTATCACACACTACCATGCCTGGCTGGAGATTCGCTGGCACAAACCACACATCGCTCTCCTGCTTGATGGCATTCCAGAGCTCCTGCGCTGTGTGGCTACGATTCCCCAAGAAAATTAATTTCAAGACGGCCTGTTGACGTTTGGCCACGGCTGTGCTCATGTCGGTCGTAACAGGTACACGTTCATCACGGGTCCATGTGGAGGTGGACTGTGACGGCTCCTGCAGCGATGATTCTGAGGAACTGGTGTAAGAGGAGGAGTCAATGCGTACAGAATGGATTCCTGCAATCCTTGGAGTGGGCAGGACACGTCCTGCGCCACTCGCACGGTCTGTACCCGGCTCAACGACATTAACCCAATGGGCAGTGAGGGAAAGGTATCGCCCCTGTCCATGTTGACTGGTCCACGCATCGGTGGTGAGGTGGACCTTGCTACTGACGGCGTTCAGTAGCGCGTGTTTTATGTGTCCCTCCATATGCTTCTGCAGGGCAGGGACGGCTTGCCTGCTGAAGTAAAAGCGGCTGGGCACATTGTACTGTGGGACTGCCAATGACATCAAGTCACGGAAGCTGTCAGTCTCCACCAGCCTGAATGACAGCATTTCCAGTGACAGAAGTTTGGCAATGCCTGCAGTCAGAGCCTGTGCTCGTGGGTGGTTTGACGAGAAAGGCCGCCTTTTCTCCCATGCCTGTACTACCGATGGCTGTAGACTGGGCTGGGAGTGTGTGGATGACTGGGAAAGTGGCGCTGCGGGTGGAATTACAGCGGGTCTCTGGACAACAGGGGCAGAGGTTCTTCCACGGCGATCCTGGGAGGAAGCCGAACCAGCTGCGTGTGAGCTAGAGGAAGAGGCAACACGAGCTGAAGAGGTGGTAGCTGCCGCTGTTGGTTGGCCTACCTCTTCAGTGTGTTTTTCTAACTCCGCCGGGTGCCTGTTGCGCACATGTTTCCACATGTTCGAGGTATTGAGGTTGCTGACATTTCGACCTCTTTTGACTTTTTGATGACACACCTTGCATCTGACATAGCAAATGTCATCTGCAACTGTGTCAAAAAAGGACCAGGCACTGCAAGTCTTGGGAGCGCCCTTTTTTGCTTTGGGAAGAGACATGCTCCTAACGGGTGCCAAAGCGGAGGCTGCAGGATCCGCAGTCTTCCCCCTCCCTCTCCCTCTTTGGGCCGTACGGGGAATCTCTTCCTCAGAGCTGCTCCCACCACCTTCCTGTCCCTCACGCCAAGATGGGTCGAGGACCTCATCATCTACACTACCCTCTGCCCCCAACTGCTCCTCCTGGGTAGTCTCAGCAGCAGAGCACGCACCAGTAAGTGGCACCTGAGTGTCATCATCAGCTGATGCGGCCTGCGATGTGGTGACCGGAGCCACTGGCCCACCCGCCTCTTCAGAGGAAGACAGAAAAAGCTGTTGGGCATCACTGCACCCTGCCTCTTCTTCCATTTCTCCAATGCTGCTTGGCTGGCCCCCTGTTTCCAAGCCAAGAGATTCAGAGAACAGAAGTAGAGACGGCTCCTGTCCTGGGCTCTCTGTCTGCCTGGGCAATTTGGCAGGTGGTGAAGAGACAGATGGCTGCTCTCCAGTGCTCTGTGTCTGAGAGGATGTGGCACTAATGGAAGTTGATGCATTAGCTGCCATCCATCCGACAACAGCTTCAATTTGTTCTTCACGCAGCAGCGGTGTACGGCGCTCGGACACAAAGCTTCGCATGAACGACTGTTGCCTGGTGAAAGTGGGTGCTGATGAGTCACCGGTGCCCGCAGCAGGCACAGAATCCCCACGTCCCCTCCCTGCTCCGCGACGGCTCCCACGCCCACGTGCCTTACTCACTGCCTTCTTCATCTTGGTTGACTGATAAAGATAAGCAGAAAAGTACTAACGGATTTGTGTGCTTATTCCTGAGCAACTCCTCCTAACAGGTATAAGAAGCACTAATTATCTAAAGTGTGGACTAGACTTTAATATGAGCTAATGTGGCCTACACAAATGTAAAGTGGTGTAAATGGTGTGTTTGGTGAACTTTATTATTTATTTATTTTTTGGGGGCTGAACTGACAACAGATAGAGCTGCAGTCACACGGAGACCGTGCAGACAGACGTAAACGGCGCTACAAGGCCCAAAAACCCTCCTCTACGTTATCCTATGTAGTGTTTTTCCACAAATTAGCTGGAGACGGGTGGAAAGACACTAATAGGATTTTTTTGAATAAATTAGCAGCAGACTACACTACTTGGAAAAAAAAGAAAATTGATTTGGCGGTATGACGCAGTGAACAACCCTGAGCTGGAGACAACCAGGCTATAGCTGCTCACAGACTACAGGGCGAGCTGCAGTCACACGGAGACCGTGCAGACAGCCGTAAACGGCGCTGCAAGGCCCAAAAACCCTCCTCTACTTTATCCTATGTAGTGTTTTTCCACAAATTAGGTGGAGACGGGTGGAAAGACACTAATAGGATTTTTTTGAATAAATTAGCAGCAGACTACACTACTTGGAAAAAAAAGAAAATTGATTTGGCGGTATGACGCAGTGAACAACCCTGAGCTGGAGACAACCAGGCTATAGCTGCTCACAGACTACAGGGCGAGCTGCAGTCACACGGAGACCGTGCAGACAGCCGTAAACGGCGCTGCAAGGCCCAAAAACCCTCCTCTACTTTATCCTATGTAGTGTTTTTCCACAAATTAGCTGGAGACGGGTGGAAAGACACTAATAGGATTTTTTTGAATAAATTAGCAGCAGACTACACTACTTGGAAAAAAAAGAAAATTGATTTGGCGGTATGACGCAGTGAACAACCCTGAGCTGGAGACAACCAGGCTATAGCTGCTCACAGACTACAGGGCGAGCTGCAGTCACACGGAGACCGTGCAGACAGCCGTAAACGGCGCTGCAAGGCCCAAAAACCCTCCTCTACTTTATCCTATGTAGTGTTTTTCCACAAATTAGCTGGAGACGGGTGGAAAGACACTAATAGGATTTTTTTGAATAAATTAGCAGCAGACTACACTACTTGGAAAAAAAAGAAAATTGATTTGGCGGTATGACGCAGTGAACAACCCTGAGCTGGAGACAACCAGGCTATAGCTGCTCACAGACTACAGGGCGAGCTGCAGTCACACGGAGGCCGTGCAGACAGCCGTAAACGGCGCTGCAAGGCCCAAAAACCCTCCTCTACTTTATCCTATGTAGTGTTTTTCCACAAATTAGCTGGAGACGGGTGGAAAGACACTAATAGGATTTTTTTGAATAAATTAGCAGCAGACTACACTACTTGGAAAAAAAAGAAAATTGATTTGGCGGTATGACGCAGTGAACAACCCTGAGCTGGAGACAACCAGGCTATAGCTGCTCACAGACTACAGGGCGAGCTGCAGTCACACGGAGACCGTGCAGACAGCCGTAAACGGCGCTGCAAGGCCCAAAAACCCTCCTCTACTTTATCCTATGTAGTGTTTTTCCACAAATTAGCTGGAGACGGGTGGAAAGACACTAATAGGATTTTTTTGAATAAATTAGCAGCAGACTACACTACTTGGAAAAAAAAAAAAAAAAAAAAAGAACAGTATGAGGCAATGAACCACCCTCCCTGAACTGAATACAACCAACTATGGATGGCCTATGTGGCTGCACTCAGACTGGAGAGTGGGCTGCACTCACACACACACACACACAGACCCTGCAGATCGCTGTGAAAACAGCGCTACAAGGCAAAAGCAAGGTGAATAGTAGGTGAACACAGCGGTTGCTAAATTAGCCTTTGGAAAGCACAAAGAAGCAAATCGCTATCTCTAAACTGTCCCTCAGTCAGCAAACAGCGTCCTGTCACTAACTGAATTCACAGCAGAGTGATCGCAAAATGGCGCCAGCGACTTTTAAACTGCATCATGACATCATTACAGCAGCCAATCACAGCCTTGCCAGTAGTTTCATGCCCTCCATGCTAAACAGGATGTGCCCACACTTGGAATCAATCTCATTGGCTGAATTTCTGCATTTTGAATCTTGGAACTTCCGATTCCGGTATCCGATACGCGGCAAGTATCGGAATCCCGGTATCGGAATTCCGATACCGCAAGTATCGGCCGATACCCGATACTTGCGGTATCGGAATGCTCAACACTAATTATAACCCCAGTGATGCTTTCTCCCATGAATTGGAGGGCATTTTGGTTGATGCCCATGATAGGGGCATTATCCCCAAACATGTGTTGGATGGTCTTCTTACCAAATTCCCTAGGGTCCCAACACTCTACTTCATTCCTAAGATCCATAAAAATCCCATTGATCCACCAGGTCGTCCGATAGTCTCTGGTATGGGAGGGTTGAGTGACCCTATATGCAAGTTTGTGGACTATTATTTAAAGCTGTTGGTCGAGTCGCTCCCCTCTTATGCCAGGGACACGTCGGACGTCCTGTCATGGTTCTCAATGGCAAGAGAACATAGCCCAGCAAACATAAGAACTAGCTCTTGGAAGGATGGAAACTAAACTGACCATGAACTAAACCTGCCGCACAACTAACAGTAGCCGGGTAGCGTTGCCTACGTTTTATCCCTAGACGCCCAGCGCCAGCCGGAGGACTACCTAATCCTGGCAGAGGAAAATATAGTCCTGGCTCACCTCTAGAGAAATTTTCCCGAAAGGCAGACAGAGGCCCCCACATATATTGGCGGTGATTTTAGATGAAATGACAAACGTAGTATGAAAATAGGTTTAGCAAAATTGAGGTCCGCTTACTAGATAGCAGAAAGACAGAAAGGGCACTTTCATGGTCAGCTGAAAACCCTATCAAAACACCATCCTGAAATTACTTTAAGACTCTAGTATTAACTCATAACATCAGAGTGGCAATTTCAGATCGCAAGAGCTTTCCAGACACAGAAACGAAACTTCAGCTGTGAACTGGAACAAAATACAAAAACAAACGAGGACTAAAGTTCAACTTAGCTGGGAGTTGTCTAGCAGCAGGAACATGCACAGAAAGGCTTCTGATTACATTGTTGACCGGCATGAAACTGACAGAGGAGCAAGGTTATATAGCGACTCCCACATCCTGATGGGAGCAGGTGAACAAAGGGGATGATGACACAAGTTCAATTCCACCAGTGGCCACCGGGGGAGCCCAGAATCCAATTTCACAACAACGTCCTCCGTCGGATCAATGGGATACAGTTAGAGGAGGACATGTGTCTTGTCACTGCAGATATACAGTCTTTGTATACTTGTATCGGTCATAGGGACGGATTGGAGGCGGTCCGCTTCTTCCTGGATGCCAGCAACTGGGATGGCGCTATCTGTGAGTTGATCATGGAACTCTTGACATTTATTTTGACTAAGAACTTTTTCGTCTTTAAGGATGTTTTTTATTTACAGCAGCGCGGCACTGCCATGGGCGCGGCCTGTGCGCCCTCTTTCGCCAATCTCTTCCTGGGTTATTGGGAGAGGGAGGTGTTTGGCGGAGGGGGGCCGCAGGCTGCGGACCATGTGCAGTGCTGGCTACGCTATATTGATGATTTATTCATCATATGGCAAGGACCTGATGTGGCCCTACATGAGTTCATGCATCAACTCAATGAGAATACGTACAACATCAAACTGACGTATCAGATGAGCAAAACTGAGGTGGACTTTCTTGACATCAAGATTGAGGTCGATGGTGACCAGTTTTTGCAGACTGATGTTTTTAGGAAGTCTACCTCAGTCAATGCACTCCTACATGCTGAATCAGGTCACCCTTACAGCACCATAAAAGCCATCCCAGTTGGTCAGCATCTTAGGATGAAGCGGATCTGTTCCTCCACTACTAAAATTGAAGCTCAGGCAGTTGATCTGAAAGCTAGATTTCAAACTAGGGGATACAGCAATAGAAGCATCAATAAAGGATATTTAAGAGCTAAGTATGCATCACGTGATGAATTGCTGTGCTCTAGTAAAAAGAACTTTAAAATCAATAAACAGCAAAATGTGGTAAGATTTATCTCTACCTACAATGGAGAGTGGTCTACTATGAGCAGGGGCTGGCTGGCATTTTTCAGCCTGGGGGGCAATCACAAAGCAGTGGCCCTTCAGTTGCGGTGGCCCTACTTTTCCCTAATAATCTCTGGCCACTGCATAAAAGTAGCAGAGATAACAGGCTTTAAAAACAGACTGGTTCATAGATATGGGAACAGAACGGAGCTTGCTGCATAGATATGGTAGCAGAACCAAGCTTGCTCCAGAGATATGGGAGCAGAACCGAGCTTACTCCAGAGATATGGGAGCAGGACCGAGCTTACTACTGAGATGTGGGAGCAGAAACGAGCTTACTCCAGAGATATGGGAGCAGAACCGAGCTTATTCCGGAGATATAGGAGCAGAACCGAGCTTACTACAGAGATATGGGTGCAAAACAGAGCTTACTACAGAAATATGGGAGCAGAACGGAGCTTACTACAGCAGTATGGGAGCAGAACCGAGCTTACTACAGAGATATGGGAGCAGAACGGAGCTTTCTACAGAGATATGGGAGCAGAGCAGAGCTTACTGCAGAGATATGGGAGCAAAACAGAGCTTACTACAGAGATATGGGAGCAAAACAGAGCTTACTACAGAGATATGGGAGCAGAGTGGAGCTTACTGCAGAGATATGGGAGCAGAACTGAGCTTACTACAGAGATAATGGAGCAGAACCGAGCTTACTGCAGAGATATGGGAGCAGAACGGAGCTTACTACAGAGATATGGGAGCAGAACCGAGCTTACTACAGAAATAAGGGAGCAGAACCGAGTTTAATAAGTCTACTACATGGAACCAAGCCTGCTACATAGAAACTGGAGCAGAACCGAGATTATGGCATACATACGGTACCATAATCTAGATTACTACATTGATACAGTTCTAGAACCAAGTTTACTGCTTAGATATGGTGCCATAACGGAGCTTACTTACAAACATACATACAATACGGCTACACAGTGCCTACTACTGTCACCACTACACAGTGAATACATAATATTATAATATCACCATTACCTCTATATGAAACTACATTCTATACAAAGACCAATGATACCACCATACACCCTTTACTATGACTGAATCACATTTAGCTGCTACTAAATAAAAAAAAAAAGGTACCTAAAAAGAGCAATATTACAACCTAACAGTAACCGTATATTGGTAGATACCAGTTCCGCAGAACAAGTGATTACAGCACAGTTCTATATAGTAACTTACACATGACGTTCTTTCTGATTCAGATTGTTCACTTTTCTATCTGGCCCAGACCGACATGACAACTTCTCCAGCCAGGACTCGTCTGCACAGATTACTATAAAGGCACATTTGACTTCTCACATTTCTAGCGCCGTCCCCATCTATTCCCTACCTACAAAAACTCCCCACTCTGTGTGCACCTGCAGTGTGGACCACTGACCCCAATATTTAATCAATTGTGTCATTGCTAGGATTACTCCCACCCCCCAAAATCCCACAGAAAGTAGTAATGCCCCTACTGTGCAACGACA
Organism: Ranitomeya variabilis; assembly: GCF_051348905.1. NCBI lineage: Eukaryota > Metazoa > Chordata > Amphibia > Anura > Dendrobatidae > Ranitomeya > Ranitomeya variabilis. Next base: position 187,474,961 of record NC_135238.1, on the reverse strand, counting down.
TGTATGGGCCTTTGAAGGATATAAATATATAAATACCGTATATACTCGAGTATAAGCCGAGATTTTCAGCCCAAATTTTTGGGCTGAAAGTGCCCTCTCGGCTTATACTCGAGTCATGATCGGTGGTGGGGTCGGCGGGTGAGCACTGTCATATACTTACCTGCTTCCGGGGCTCCTGGCGCTCCCCCTGCCCGTCCCACGGTCTCCGGGTGCCGCAGCCTCTTCCCCTGAGCGGTCACGTGGGACCGCTCATTAGAGAAATGAATAGGCGACTCCACCTCCCATAGGGGCGGAGCCGCCTATTCATTTCTCTAATGAAGCGGTGCCGGTGACCGCTGATAGAGGAAGAGGCTGCGGCACCGAAGACAGGCAGGGGGAAGGAGCGGGACGCCGGGAGCAGGTAAGTATTACATATTTACCTTCCCTCATTCCACACGCCGGGTCCGGGTGTCGCGCCATCTTCCCGGCGTCTCTCTCTCCGCTCTGACTGTTCAGGCAGAGGGCGCGATGACGCATTTAGTGTGCGCGCCGCCCTCTGCCTGATCAGTCAGTGTGGAGAGACGCCGGGAAGATGGCGCCGAGGAGCTGCAAGCAAGACAGGTGAGTATGTGTTTTTTTTTTTTTTATTGCAGCAGCAGCAGCTATGGGGCAATAATGGACGGTGCAGAGCACTGTATGGCACAGCTATGGGGCAATGGTGCAGAGCACTATATGGCACAGCTATGGGGCAATAATGGACGGTGCAGAGCACTATATGGCACAGCTATGGGGCAATGGTGCAGAGCACTATATGGCACAGCTATGGGGCAACGGTGCAGAGCACTATATGGCATAGCTATGGGGCAACAGTGCAGAGCACTATATGGCACAGCTATGGGGCAACAGTGCAGAGCACTATATGGCACAGCTATGGGGCAATAATGGACGGTGCAGAGCACTATATGGCACAGCTATGGGGCAATGGTGCAGAGCACTATATGGCACAGCTATGGGGCAATAATGGACGGTGCAGAGCACTATATGGCACAGCTATGGGGCAACGGTGCAGAGCACTATATGGCACAGCTATGGGGCAATAATGGACGGTGCAGAGCACTATATGGCACAGCTATGGGGCAATGGTGCAGAGCACTATATGGCACAGCTATGGGGCAATAATGGACGGTGCAGAGCACTATATGGCACAGCTATGGGGCAATGGTGCAGAGCACTATATGGCACAGCTATGGGGCAATGGTGCAGAGCACTATATGGCACAGCTATGGGGCAACGGTGCAGAGCATTATATATATGGCACAGCTATGGGGCAACGGTGCAGAGCATTGTATATATGGCACAGCTTTATGTGGAGCATCTATGGGGCCATAATGAACGGTATGGAGTATCTATTTTTAATTTTGAAATTCACCGGTACCTGCTGCATTTTCCACCCTAGGCTTATACTCGAGTCAATAAGTTTTCCCAGTTTTTTGTGGCAAAATTAGGGGGGTCGGCTTATACTCGGGTCGGCTTATACTCGAGTATATACGGTACAATTGTAAATGCATTAATAAAAAAAAAAACCACAATACTAAGTGCTATTTACATGAACTCTGTATTTACTGTCAGTGTACATGTAACACAGTGATCACTGGTGACATTATACACAGGAGCTCTGTAAAAAGTGCCAGTGTACAGGTAATACAGTGATCACCACTGCCAGTGACATTATATACAGGAGCTCTGTATATAGTATACAGTGTATAGTGTCAGTGCACAGGTAATACACTGACTCACCAGTGATGTCTCTAGCTGAAGTCCTTCATCTTTGCTTTTCTCATTCATGCAGCACAGACCGCCATCGCTTCTTCCAGCCAGGACTCGCCTCTGCATAAAAAAAACACAGTTATCTAGAGCACATTCCCCACTTTTTCCCTTTCTTCTACACTACACATCTGAATACAGAGGTCCACCCACAATCAATATATAATTGGTTATTATGCAACCTCATAGATTGCAAGCTTACGAGTCCCCCATCATGTGCAGTCCCCCTTACCTCCCACTTCATGTGCAGTCCTCCTTACCCCCGCTTAATCATGTTCAGCCCAACTCCCCCACTTCATTATGTGCAGCCCAACTCCTCCTTCATCATGTGCAGTCCTCCTTAACCCCCAAATTCCATCATGTGCAGCCTCCTTTAACCCCCTAATTCCATCATGTGCAGCCTCCTTTAACCCCCTAATTCCATCATGTGCAGCCTCCTTTACCCCCCCAAATTCCATCATGTGCAGCCTCCTTTAACCCCCCAAATTCCATCATGTGTAGCCTCCTTTAACCCCCCAAATTCCATCATGTGCAGCCTCCTTTAACCCCCAAATTCCATCATGTGCAGCCTCCTTTAACCCCCACATTCCATCATGTGTAGCCTCCTTTAACCCCCCCCAAATTCCATCATGTGCAGCCTCCTTCATCCCCCCAAATTCCATCATGTGCAGACTCCTTTAACCCCCCAAATTCCATCATGTGCAGCCTCCTTTACCTCCCAAATTCCATCATGTGCAGCCTCCTTTAACCCCCAAATTCCATCATGTGCAGCCTCCTTTAACCCCCCCAAATTCCATCATGTGCAGCCTCCTTTAACCCCCCCAAATTCCATCATGTGCAGCCTCCTTTATCCCCCCAAATTCCATCATGTGCAGCCTCCTTTAACTCCCCAAATTCCGTCATGTGCAGCCTCCTTTAACCCCCCAAATTCCATCATGTGCAGCCCCTTTTAACCCCCCCAAATTCCATCATGTGAAGCCTCCTTTAACCCCCCAAAATTCCGTCATGTGCAGCCTCCTTTAACCCCCCAAATTCCATCATGTGCAGCCTCCTATAACCCCTCCAAATTCCATCATGTGAAGCCTCCTTTAACCCCCCAAATTCCATCATGTGCAGCCTCCTTTAACACCCCAAATTCCATCATGTGCAGCCTCCTTTAACCCCCCAAATTCCGTCATGTACAGCCTCCTTTAACCCCCCAAATTCCATCATGTGCAGCCTCCTTTAATCCCCCCAAATTCCACCATGTGCATCCTCCTTTAACCCCCAAAATTCCATCATGTGCAGCCTCCTTTAATCCCCCCAAATTCCACCATGTGCATCCTCCTTTAACCCCCAAAATTCCATCATGTGCAGCCTCCTTTAACCCCCCAAATTCCGTCATGTGCAGCCTCCTTTAACCCCCAAAATTCCAACATGTGCATCCTCCTTTAACCCCCCAAATTCCATCATGTGCAGCCTCCTTTAATCCCCCCAAATTCCACCATGTACAGCCTCCTTTAACCCCCCAAATTCCATCATGTGCAGCCTCCTTTACCCCCCAATTTCCATCATGTGCAGCCTCCTTTAATCCCCCCAAATTCCATCATGTGCAGCCTCCTTTAACCCCCCAAATTCCGTCATGTGCAGCCTCCTTTAACCCCCCAAATTCCATCATGTGCAGCCTCCTTTATCCCCCCAAATTCCATCATGTGCAGCCTCCTTTAACCCCCCAAATTCCGTCATGTGAAGCCTCCTTTAACCCCCCCAAATTCCATCATGTGCAGCCTCCTTTAACACCCCAAATTCCATCATGTGCAGCCTCCTTTAACCCCCCAAATTCCGTCATGTACAGCCTCCTTTAACCCCCCAAATTCCATCATGTGCAGCCTCCTTTAATCCCCCCAAATTCCACCATGTGCATCCTCCTTTAACCCCCAAAATTCCATCATGTGCAGCCTCCTTTAATCCCCCCAAATTCCACCATGTGCATCCTCCTTTAACCCCCAAAATTCCATCATGTGCAGTGCAGCCTCCTTTAACCCCCCAAATTCCGTCATGTGCAGCCTCCTTTAACCCCCCAAATTCCAACATGTGCAGCCTCCTTTAACCCCCCAAATTCCATCATGTGCAGCCTCCTTTAACCCCCCAAATTCCATCATGTGCAGCCTCCTTTATCCCCCAAATTCCATCATGTGCTGCCTCCTTTAACCCCCAAATTCCATCATGTGCAGCCTCCTTTAACCCCCCAAAATTCCATCATGTGCAGCCTCCTTTAACTCCCCCAAATTCCATCATGTGCAGCCTCCTTTATCCCCCCAAATTCCATCATGTGCAGCCTCCTTTAACTCCCCAAATTCCATCATGTGCAGCCTCCTTTAACCCCCCAAATTCCATCATGTGAAGCCTCCTTTAACCCCCCAAAATTCCGTCATGTGAAGCCTCCTTTAACCCCCCAAAATTCCATCAAGTGCAGCCTCCTTTAACCCCCCCCAAGTTCCATCATGTGCTGCCTCCTTTAATCCCCCCAAACTCCATCATGTGCAGCCTCCTTTAACACCCCCAAATTCCATCATGTGCAGCCTCCTTTATCCCCCCAAATTCCATCATGTGCAGCCTCCTTTATCCCCCCAAATTCCGTCATGTGCAGCCTTCTTTAACCCCCCAAATTCTGTCATGTACAGCCTCCTTTAACCCCCCAAATTCCATCATGTGCAGCCTCCTTTACCCCCCAAATTCCATCATGTGCAGCCTCCTTTAATCCCCCCAAATTCCATCATGTGCAGCCTCCTTTAACCCCCCAAATTCCGTCATGTCCAGCCTCCTTTAACCCCCCAAATTCCATCATGTGCAGCCTCCTTTATCCCCCCAAATTCCATCATGTGCAGCCTCCTTTAACCCCCCAAATTCCGTCATGTGCAGCCTCCTTTAACCCCCCAAATTCCGTCATGTGCAGCCTCCTTTAACCCCCCAAATTCCGTCATGTGCAGCCTCCTTTAACCCCCCAAATTCCATCATGTGCAGCCTCCTTTAACCCCCCCAAGTTCCATCATGTGCTGCCTCCTTTAATCCCCCCAAACTCCATCATGTGCAGCCTCCTTTAACACCCCCAAATTCCATCATGTGCAGCCTCCTTTATCCCCCCAAATTCCATCATGTGCAGCCTCCTTTAACCCCCCAAATTCCGTCATGTGCAGCCTCCTTTAACCCCCAAAATTCCATCATGTGCAGCCTCCTTTAACCCCCCCAAGTTCCATCATGTGCTGCCTCCTTTAATCCCCCCAAACTCCATCATGTGCAGCCTCCTTTATCCCCCCAAATTCCATCATGTGCAGCCTTCTTTAACCCCCCAAATTCCGTCATGTAAGCCTCCTTTAACCCCCCAAATTCCATCATGTGCAGCCTCCTTTACCCCCCAAATTCCATCATGTGCAGCCTCCTTTAATCCCCCCAAATTCCATCATGTGCAGCCTCCTTTAACCCCCCAAATTCCGTCATGTGCAGCCTCCTTTAACCCCCCAAATTCCATCATGTGCAGCCTCCTTTATCCCCCCAAATTCCATCATGTGCAGCCTCCTTTAACCCCCCAAATTCCGTCATGTGCAGCCTCCTTTAACCCCCCAAATTCCGTCATGTGCAGCCTCCTTTAACCCCCCAAATTCCATCATGTGCAGCCTCCTTTCACCCCTCCCCACTCCTTCATTTGCAGTTACCCACCATTTAATTTAAAAAAAAAAAAAAAAAAAAGGTTTTTTTATACTTACATCACCACTCGCTCCCTTGCAGCGCCTCTCTGCTAGCGTCCTGGCCGGGACATGTCGGCACGTGCGCGATGACGTCATCGCGCACGCCCGACACCTGACCCGGAAGCATAGAGAGATATCATGGAGGGAGCAGGAGCTGTGCAGCCGTCAAGCTGACAGCCGCGCACGAAGCTCCCGGACCCGGCGCGGACGTGTGTGTGCGCCGACTGTGACTGCTGCCGGCCGCTTCACAGTGCAGCGGCCACGTCACAGTGCAGCGCACACTGCCGCGCACAATTTGATGCAGCTTTGCACACAATTTGCAGCTTTACAGCCACCACCAGGCGGCCGGCCCTGATCAGCTGCAGGGGGAGCGGCCCGGGGGGCATTTGCATCTTTGCAACCCGGCCCAGTCCGCCCCTGACTATGAGAGAGTGTCTCCAAAAACATTGGGACATTCTTCATAGTGACCCATTACTTTCCAAATGTCTGACAAAATGTCCCCTAATGACCGCAAGACGTAGCAAAAATCTCAAAGACCTGCTGGTGTCAAGTCACTATGTCCCCAAGTTACAAACATTTAATTTTGGATCTGGTGGTCCACCTCATGGCTGTTATCAATGTGGTGATTGTATCTCTTGTCCTAATATCTGTCGCATTGCCACCTTTTAGTCAGCGGATGGTAAAAAAACTTTTTCTATCAATTACCATATAACCTGTAATACCACTCAGGTTATATATTATGCTGTATGCAGCTGCCCTAAGATCTACATTGGTCTAACGTCCCGTCGTTTGGGCACTCGCACTCGGGAACATGTGCGTGATATATTGGCTGCTGCAAATGAGACAGACGTGACGCAATTGAAAACAATACCACGTCACTTTCGACAGTTCCATGGGTGTAACCCGAAATCTTTCATGGTACGCGGTATCGATCTTGTCCAGTGTGGCATTAGAGGTGGAAACATCAAGCGCATTCTGGCACAAAGAGAGTGTCGCTGGATTACCACGCTGGGCACAATGACACCTATTGGTCTTAATGAAGCGCATGGATTTTCCTCTTATCTCTGATTGAGATATATGCATACATTCTTTCTCCTGTGGTCCCCATCATTGCCTATCAGTTTTTAATTTTGTGTTTTTGTCTCATGTTTTAGTGTGTATATTTTCCCGACTGTGTCCATGTGACGTCTGTTTTTGCGGACATTCCTATGAAGTTGGAGTGGAACTGAAGAATTATATACTTACTTTCAAAATTAAGCATCATAAGGAATCAGAAGTGGATAATATGATCAAGACAAACTTTGAACTTATAAAGCTATTAATGGTAGTTACTACAATAATATGTAATGGCACAATAGCTTTGTGTTTCTATGTCTTCTGTTCTCTTGTATTTACCTAGTTGGAAGGTGCTTGTGTGTCCTCAATTGCGGGCTTCTTTATGTACATCGTTGGGATATTTTATCATTGTATTTGTTATCATTACCATGTATGGTTGTATTTATTAGCTGTGCAATTTACACACTTTTTTTCACCATATATTCCCTGGATCGGTTATCCTCTGATCCTTAGATCACGGCTATGGGTGGGGTTTAGGGCCAACATCTATTTTAGGATCATGGAGACTAGATATCGGTGATCTAGTTATTTTGATTCACTTTTTGCGCATGCGCATCATTTGGCGTATTTGGCGCTATATAGAGAATCACAATAAGATTTGTATATTCAATACTTGTTATACCTAATCACTCTGCACTTTTTTGCACTGTCACTTTATACTCACATATTATCTTGGACACATGGGCCACTTGCACATTGAACAAGTCTATAGGAACCTGTTCACACCACCAGAAAACTTGAAGACACAAAAGAGCACAGTGAGGTCAAAAATACTATGTTGTAAAAAAAAAAAAAAATCACAGTAATCAGCAAGTGCTAGTCAAAAGATGTAAAGAAAACAGGGTATTTAGTTGATACGTTTTTTTGCAAAAAAATGTATACTAAGCTGCTCCACCAAATCGTCAAGGTATACCCTTATAGAGCAGTCCTAACTAATGTATAAAATCCCTATCTGATATATTTAAAACCTGATAATCTGTATAGTACCTGAATAAGCAGGGTTCAGAGAAGGACTATCCATGTGGACATGCAGGATGGAACAGCTTAAATGCAAATGACCCACAGAGGAGTGGTGGACTCCCCAGTCTTGTAGAAACAAGAGAACAATTAGAGAACCAGAAACACATGGGCCACTTGCACATTGAACAAGTCTATAGGAACCTGTTCACACCACCAGAAAACTTGAAGACACAAAAGAGCACAGTGAGGTCAAAAATACTATGTTGTAAAAAAAAAAAAAAAAATCACAGTAATCAGCAAGTGCTAGTCAAAAGATGTAAAGAAAACAGGGTATTTAGTTGATATGTTTTTTTGCAAAAAAATGTATACTAAGCTGCTCCACCAAATCGTCAAGGTATACCCTTATAGAGCAGTCCTAACTAATGTATAAAATCCCTATCTGATATATTTAAAACCTGATAATCTGTATAGTACCTGAATAAGCAGGGTTCAGAGAAGGACTATCCATGTGGACATGCAGGATGGAACAGCTTAAATGCAAATGACCCACAGAGGAGTGGTGGACTCCCCAGTCTTGTAGAAACAAGAGAACAATTAGAGAACCAGAAACAAATGGGCCACTTGCACATTGAACAAGTCTATAGGAACCTGTTCACACCACCAGAAAACTTGAAGACACAAAAGAGCACAGTGAGGTCAAAAATACTATGTTGTAAAAAAAAAAATCACAGTAATCAGCAAGTGCTAGTCAAAAGATGTAAAGAAAACAAGGTATTTAGTTGATACGTTTTTTTGCAAAAAAATGTATACTAAGCTGCTCCACCAAATCGTCAAGGTATACCGTTATAGAGCAGTCCTAACTAATGTATAAAATCCCTATCTGATATATTTAAAACCTGATAATCTGTATAGTACCTGAATAAGCAGGGTTCAGAGAAGGACTATCCATGTGGACATGCAGGATGGAACAGCTTAAATGCAAATGACCCACAGAGGAGTGGTGGACTCCCCAGTCTTGTAGAAACAAGAGAACAATTAGAGAACCAGAAACACATGGGCCACTTGCACATTGAACAAGTCTATAGGAACCTAACCTACAGCAAACTATGGAGTACATAGTCCTATACACAAATGTAAAATTTGTAACACGATTTTATTAACAATCATAGATTAAATAATGATAAATAAATACATACAAGCTAACGATACAAGGTACAGAAATGGTGCAAATACAGCAGCTGAATTTCAAATTCCTCCTAAAAAGTGCTTAGTGCATAACAAAAAGCCAATAAGTATGTGGCTAAGTCCCTATATATGCTGGGATTGCTAATGTGGCATCCAGCCAAGTCACTACTCTAGAGAAGGGAAGGGAGAAAGGAGGAAAGTGCCGCTAATCTTACCCATATGTAACTGCCAGTAGTGCGTCTCCAGCAGCCCCGACGCGCGTTTCGCGTTGGGCTTCCTCGGGGGGCTGTGAATGTGTGTGCTCTGAGCGTTTATTTATATCGTGGGTGCACCTGAGTTTGATTATCAGCGTCATTGTCGGCGCATGCGCACCGCCGCACAGGCCCGTTCATGTGCATCGGCCCCCGCTCTTCCTGTGACAGGGCGGGGAGAGGGAAATCCCTCGTGACGTCACTGACCCGCCGCGTCACATCCTTGAGGCAGGAGGAGATACACACCGGGTCCCCGCCGCACTGCGCATGCGCGCGCGCCACTATCGCTATATTAGAGAAGGAAAGAAACCTACTGGTGAGTCTTAAGTGCAATAGTACAGTAAAGTTACGCTACCTAGAAAAATGGGCATACATAAAGTGACAAAGTGCGGTATGGATTGCTAATAGGGAAAAGGGAAGGCCCTCAACTGCAGCCAAACTGCGATGTGCAAAAAAAAAAATATATATACCTAAGTAGCTACTCCTGTTGACTATTCCGTAAAATCATATAGTAATACCACTGACTAAAAAGATAGACGCCCTTACCCTTTCTAGATGTGATGTAAAGTGCTGGTGTAGGGGGAAACAGCCCAAATCTTCAGCCTCACAATATACAAAAATATATAAACCACTCGCAAGAGTGATGTGACATAAAAAGAATATATTATACATATTCATGGTTGCTCCTAATAAATACTGCGTGCAGATAAGAATAGAAAAATATAAGATAAGAGGGTCAACACAGATACGTTAACAAAGTGTGATATAAAGTACTGATGGAGGGGGAAGCGAACCCATATCTTCAACCTCATTTCGTCTTCAATCAGAAGCTCTTCAGCAAGGTTTTTCTTCCCTCCTTTTTTCATGAGATGTCTTATTTCAGGTGCCATTGAATACCACAACAGAACTCAAACGCTCAAAGGGTAGATACATGGAAACAGTAGACCAATAAGACGAAATTACTACATAAAAAAAGATAAAAACACACAAAATTAAAATCCAGAAAATCACAGATACTTTAAGCCGACCCGACCATACCTAGAGGAAAGATGAAAAGCTCAATTGCTCGTTTAAACCTTGTGGGGACATAGTGCCTAGGATCGCTATCCAGCGACATTCCAATTGTGCTAATGTCCGTTTCATATCCCCGCCTCTAATACCACACCTCACATGGTCAATACCAAAGATTTTTAATTCCTTTGGATTGCACTCATGATGGAGCCTGAAATGGCGTGGTATTGTTTTTAAAGTGGCAATGTCTTCCACCTCCTTTGCCGCCATAATGTCTCTAATATGCTCACGTGTCCTAATTCTTAGTTCTCGTGAAGTGAGACCCACATAGAATAGGCCACATGAGCATTTAGCCAGGTATACTACAAATGTCGTACTACAGCTTATGTAGTCCGTGATTTTAAATTCTTTGCTACCGTCAGCCGAGGTGAAAGACACTGCCCTAACATGATTACGGCAGGCTAGACAATCTCCACATGGATAGAATCCCCACCTACGTTTACCTGCTCCAAAAATAGTCGGGGCCTTAGTGACGTAATGGCTCCTAACCAAGATGTCTCTCAGATTCTTCCCCCTCCTTGCTGTCATGAGAGGTTCATCCGAGAGACATTTAGCAAGTGTAGGTTCGGTTTTCAAAATAGGCCAATGTCTGCTAAGAATTTTTCTCATCACTCCCCATCGGTGGTTAAAAGTGGATATATATCGAATTTTACCCCCTTCCTCCTTTTCAGGTTTTCGCAATTGGGAGAGTAGATCGCGTCTCTTCTGTTTTTTGGCACGGATCAGTCCCCGTTTTATGCTCCTATTGCTGTACCCTCGTGCACGAAATCTCTCCCCAAGGTCCACAGACTGTCTGTCAAACGCCTCCTCTGTAGAGCAAATTCTTCTCATCCTCAAGAATTGCCCAATCGGTATGGCACCAATCGTGGAGCCGAGGTGAGATGATGAGGCATGGAGGAGTGCATTAACAGATGTTTCTTTCCTAAACACATCCGTATGTATGTAACCATCCTCCTGAACCAGCAGCAGAATATCCAAGAATGATATTTCTCTGCAGCTGTAATTATAAGTGAGCCTGATGTTGAGGTCGTTGCGATTCAAATCCTGCATGAACAGCTTCAATTGTTCCGCTGAACCATGCCAAATAAACAAAATATCATCTATGTACCGATACCACCCCAGAATCCGCGAGGCGGAATGCGCCCCCCCTGGAATATGCCCCTCTCCCAAAAACCAAGGAAGAGGTTGGCATAAGAGGGCGCGCACGCCGCCCCCATTGCTGTTCCGCGGCTCTGGAGGTAGTACCGGTCCTTAAAAGTAAAAAAATTATGTGTAAGGATGAACTGCAACAACCTCAACACCAGGCCACAAGTCTCCGGTTCAATGCTGCTGGATCCAAGGAAGAAGTCCACTGCCTCCAAACCATCATCATGGCGGATGGAGGTATAAAGCGTCTCAACATCCGCCGTAACTAAAAGCATCTCTGACTCCAGTGTGAGGCCATCCAATCTTCTCAGGACGTCCGTAGTGTCTCTGACATAGGAGGGTAAGGTTTCCACTTGTGATCTAAGGTAATGATCTATAAATTTACATACAGGATCACACATCCCTCCCATGCCAGAGACAATCGGACGCCCTGGAGGGTTGACAGAATCCTTGTGGACCTTGGGGAGGAGATAAAAAGTAGGTACTACCGGATGTTTGACCACCAATCCATCAAATGTTTTCTTATTGATGGTCCCCTTATACAGAGCTTCCTCAAGTATCTCAACAAGCTCAGACATAAAATCAGAGAGGGGATTTTTAGTGAGCAGCGTGTATGTTTCTCTATTTCGCAGTTGTTTTAAGGCCTCCCTTTCATACTTATCAGAAGGCCACACCACCACGTTTCCGCCCTTGTCCGAAGGTTTAACTACCACATTTTCAAATGCCATAATCTCGCGCAGGGCATTCCTCTGTCGCATAGTGAGATTATCCTTTTTATTTTTATTATTAATATGCTTTAAATCTGCGGCAACCAAGTTTGTAAAAATTTCTACCTGTGGGCAGAGTGACAAGGGAGGAAACGTGGTGGACTTAGCAGAAATGGGTGGAGGGGGAATACCTGTAGATAGGCCTGTAGCCTCATTCTCCAACTCCTCCAATATGGAAATAGCTTCCTGTTCAGTGATATATGTACTCTCCGTTGCAGAACGGGAGTGAAGCTTTTTCAGGACAAGCTTTCGTGCGAAAAGGTGGAGGTCCTTTAATGCTGTGAAGTAATCATAGTTATTACAGGGAGAAAACGATAAACCCAAACTCAACACTTCACATTGTGCCTCCGTAAGTGGAATTTGTGAGAGATTTATTACCTCTAGATTAGCATTTTTAGGTCTTTTCTCTGTTGTGAATTCTGCTTGTGGGCTCCCCCGGTGGTGTTTTATGGTAGTGCCTCTTATGTGCCTTCTTCTATCCCTGATCACCTGTTGCCACCCATTAGGGGAGTTTCCTATTTAAGGCTGCTTGGCTGTTAGCCCTATGCCGGCCAACAATGTATCAGTAGCATTCTGTTGCATTCTCCTGCCTCAAGTTCCTGTTCAGCTAAGTTGAATTTTGTTTCTTGTTTATGCTATTTTCTGTCCAGCTTGCTGCAATGTGACTCTCTTTAGCTGGAAGCTCTTGTGGACTGAAATTGCCACTCCAGTGGCATGAGTTGTCACTGGAGTTTAAAGTAATTTCAGGATGGTGTTTTTTGAGTAGTGTTTTGAAGTTGACCGTGAAGTAACTCTTTCCTATCCTTCTGCTATCTAGAAAGCGGACCTCACTGTGCTAAATCTGTTGTTCATCCTACGCATGTCTTTTCCTCTTAACTCACCGTCAATATCTGTGGGGGGCTGCTATCTCCTTTTGGGGTTCATCTCTGGAGGTAAGGCAGGCCTGTATATTCCTCTGATAGGGGTAGTTAGATCTCCGGCTGGCGCGTGGTGTCTAGGGCATCGTAGGAACATCCCCTGGCTACTTCCAGTGTTGTGTCAGGTTCAGGTCACGGTCAACTTTAGTTTCCATCACCCGAGAGCTAGTCCGTTTTGTTATTTTTATTCCCCTGCCATTGGGGTAATCATAACATTTCTCCTTCTGTGGAGATATGGGAGTTTTCCTTTTATTTCCAAATCTAGTCACTTTTTGCCATCGATCCTTCTGTATCTCAACCTTCTCAGGTCCGTTTCTTCCCTTATCGCTAACAGATGCCCTCTCATCCACTGATGAAACAGATGAGAAGGACACTGACCTTGCCCTTGATGTTAATCTCCTATTGGTGTAGTTCGTCCTCCATCTATATACCCTGTTATTTTGGGCATCTGAAACATCTCGTTGGTATTTTTTTCTTTTAGTGGCCACAATCTCCTTCTCCCATTTTTGAATTTCTGCGTCCAGATCGTTTTTAAACACAGTCTCATTCTCAGGAGTGAGCATGTTGTTGATCTCTTCCTGAATCTCACCCAGGTCTTTATCAATCCCACTCATAGTTAACTCATTATTTTTGATCAAAAGTGCCATGAAGCTTTTGGAGCATGTTGATGCGGCTTCCTCCCATTGGTTTTTAAATGTATCGTCCTCTATAGAAAATGAAGGGAAAACCTGGACTCGAAGTCCTCTGGGGATCAAACCACATGAAATATATCTTTCCAAAAAGGACTTGTTCCACCACAGGCGGGTCCTCTTTTTTAATAGATCTTTATATTTAGTAGTCAGGTCGGATAAATCTCTGGATCTGGAATCTAAAACTGTACCAGCACCACCGCGGAAAACCTTGTCCAGCTGTAAAAGCCACGTCTTTTCACGCGCTTTGAAGTCCATTTGATCAATGGAAACGGCTGTGAATACACAGAAAACTTCTAAGAACAGGTACCACTGATACATAACTTAGAAAAAAAGTACCGGGAAAATATACCCTATACATTGGACAAAAGTTCCTGTAACAAGGACACTCCGAGACAATCTAACCTACAGCAAACTATGGAGTACATAGTCCTATACACAAATGTAAAATTTGTAACACGATTTTATTAACAATCATAGATTAAATAATGATAAATAAATACATACAAGCTAACGATACAAGGTACAGAAATGGTGCAAATACAGGCAGACACAGACTACCATAGTGGCAGTATGGGATATAGCAGCTGAATTTCAAATTCCTCCTAAAAAGTGCTTAGTGCATAACAAAAAGCCAGTAAGTATGTGGCTAAGTCCCTATATATGCTGGGATTGCTAATGTGGCATCCAGCCAAGTCACTACTCTAGAGAAGGGAAGGGAGAAAGGAGGAAAGTGCCGCTAATCTTACCCATATGTAACTGCCAGTAGTGCGTCTCCAGCAGCCCCGACGCGCGTTTCGCGTTGGGCTTCCTCGGGGGGCTGTGAATGTGTGTGCTCTGAGCGTTTATTTATATCGTGGGTGCACCTGAGTTTGATTATCAGCGCCATTGTCGGCGCATACGCACCGCCGCACAGGCCCGTTCATGTGCATCGGCCCCCGCTCTTCCTGTGACAGGGCGGGGAGAGGGAAATCCCTCGTGATGTCACTGACCCGCCGCGTCACATCCTTGAGGCAGGAGGAGATACACACCGGGTCCCCGCCGCACTGCGCATGCGCGCGCGCCGCTATCGCTATATTAGAGAAGGAAAGAAACCTACTGGTGAGTCTTAAGTGCAATAGTACAGTAAAGTTACGCTACCTAGAAAAATGGGCATACATAAAGTGACAAAGTGCGGTATGGATTGCTAATAGGGAAAAGGGAAGGCCCTCAACTGCAGCCAAACTGCGATGTGCAAAAAAAAAAAAATATATACCTAAGTAACTACTCCTGTTGACTATTCCGTAAAATCATATAGTAATACCACTGACTAAAAAGATAGTATTTTTGACCTCACTGTGCTCTTTTGTGTCTTCAAGTTTTCTGGTGGTGTGAACAGGTTCCTATAGACTTGTTCAAAGTGCAAGTGGCCCATGTGTTCCTGGTTCTCTAATTGTTCTCTTGTTTCTACAAGACTGGGGAGTCCACCACTCCACTGTGGGTCATTTGCATTTAAGCTGTTCCATCCTGCATGTCCACATGGATAGTCCTTCTCTGAACCCTGCTTATTCAGGTACTATACAGATTATCAGGTTTTAAATATATCAGATAGGGATTTTATACATTAGTTAGGACTGCTCTATAAGGGTATACCTTGACGATTTGGTGGAGCAGCTTAGTATACATTTTTTTGCAAAAAAACGTATCAACTAAATACCCTGTTTTCTTTACATCTTTTGACTAGCACTTGCTGATTACTGTGATTTTTTTTTTACAACATAGTATTTTTGACCTCGCTGTGCTCTTTTGTGTCTTCAAGTTTTCTGGTGGTGTGAACAGGTTCCTATAGACTTGTTCAATGTGCAAGTGGCCCATGTGTTTCTGGTTCTCTAATTGTTCTCTTGTTTCTACAAGACTGGGGAGTCCACCACTCCTCTGTGGGTCATTTGCATTTAAGCTGTTCCATCCTGCATGTCCACATGGATAGTCCTTCTCTGAACCCTGCTTATTCAGGTACTATACAGATTATCAGGTTTTAAATATATCAGATAGGGATTTTATACATTAGTTAGGACTGCTCTATAAGGGTATAACCTTGACGATTTGGTGGAGCAGCTTAGTATACATTTTTTTGCAAAAAAACGTATCAACTAAATACCCTGTTTTCTTTACATCTTTTGACTAGCACTTGCTGATTACTGTGATTTTTTTTTTTTTACAACATAGTATTTTTGACCTCACTGTGCTCTTTTGTGTCTTCACATATTATCTTGTGGTGTTCACTGTCCTCTCGGCCATCTCTCTGTGCGGCGGTCCCGTGTCATGTGTTGTGGGCGTGGCGCCAGCCCGCTCACATGACCGGCGCTGACGTTATGAGAATGAGGCTTGGGATGCATACAGTGGGTCCTGCGGTTCACGCAAGCGCAATTTTCACGTTTTCACTTGGTCACATGATCGGATGTGACCGCTATTTATATGAGACTGAGACCTCTATTAAGCCACGCCGCTTGAGGAAGCGGTAACGTTCAAACGCGAAACGCGCGTTGGGGTATGTGACTGGGATCCGGACGGGACTTCTACTTCATCCCACATGGGTAATTGATCTCTTTATTTATATTATGTGCATTTTTGGCTTCTGGCTACTATTGTAACACTGATGCATATATTCACATTTATCTAGCCGGGCTGCCAGCGTTTGGTGGATAGCCTAAGTGCATTTTGTTGATAGCACATTCATTGCATGTTTATAAAATAATGATTGCATTTGTCCCGTACTGGTGTTCTCAGCTCACTATTGTAACCACGGATTTAGTCACTTCATTACTTTTGTGTTAACTGGTAATGTTTTACTTATGGCAGTTATGTGCCTTTAATAAACTTTTGTATTTTTCGTTAAACCTGATTTTGGTCACTTTTTTGACTCATGGTTCTCCAATTTGTGCCACTATAAGACATAAGTTGTTTCACACTTTTTTATTAAGTATATAATTCCACATGTGTTAATTCATAGTTTTGATGCCTTCAGTGTGAATGTACAATTTTCAGTATTGAAAATACAGAAAAATCTTTAAATGAGAAGGTGTGTCCAAACTTTTGGTCTGTACTGTATATGCATCCTGGCTCTACCTTATATCCATCCTGGTCGCCCATATGTCTGCATCCTGGCCCCCCATATATATTCATCCTATTCCCTTGTCCTGCCCCCCGATGAGTCCATCCTGACTCTCCATATATTGATCCTGGTTCCCTCATATATACATATATACGCATTCTGGCCCACTATATATATGCATCCTGTTTCCTTGTCCTGCTCTCCCCCCCATAAATCCATCCTGGTTCCTATATATATTCCTATATATGTATATATATATATATATATATATATACTGTATATATATATATATATATATATATATATATATATATATATACTGTGTGTGTATATATATATATATATATATATATATATATATATATATATACACATCCTGGCTCTACCTTATATTCATCCTGGTCGCAAATATATCTGCATCCTGGCTCCTCACGTGTATCCATCTTGGTTCTTTGTCCTGCCCCCCATATATCCATCCTGCCGCCCCCCTTGTATCCATCCTGGTCCTTTTTTCCTGCCCCCGATATGTATGCATCCTGGCCTCTCATATGTATCTGTCCTGGTCCTTTTTTTCTGCCCCCATATATCCATCCTGGACTCTTATCTTGGCTTCATGGAGATAGACAGACAGAGAGACAGACAGACAGAGAGACAGACAGAGACACAGACAGAGACAGAAGATTCCTCTTACCTCCCAGCGCCAGGCAGCGTTCTCCTCCTCTGCAGGTCCGGTGCTCACATAGTAAAATGGCCGTCGACCCAGCAGAGTCCGGCGGCTGATGTGCGTCTGTCGCATGCAGCACATGACACTGACGTCATGCACCAGTTATGACGGGCGCACATTTGCCACCATCGATCGGGATGTGAGAGGCCGCCGTTCAGGTAATGACCGCTGCATGCGCGCGCCCCTGCACTTTCAGTGTCTGCGCTTTTAAAGGGCCCATGCCCCTAAAAACCACAGATTTATTTTTTCTTTTTCTCCTCTCCTTCCCACTGCCAAGGGCCCACCTGGGATTTCTCCAATACCCCGCCAGGCCAGTCCGACCCTGCCTGAATATAAAGGAGCACAGAAGAACTAGGACCGGGTAACAGGACTGATGGTGCATTCACCCTCACCCTGACATACGTTTCACCCTTGCTCCTTCCGGGGGGTGTCTGGGTGAGGAGAGTCAAGCCTTTTAAAGGACTAAGAGCCAATAGAAAGAGGAGATGGTGGGGCTTATGTGGTGTCATGGACTTGTCAGCTGTCCGGGCTATCCTGTTATGACCCCAATGGCGAGGGTCTCAGAGGAACGTGGAAGTCTGCAGAATACAAAAATCCAGCTCATAGGGCAGTGGTAACTGGGTTGACCATATATCTACTCCTAACGCCAACACTAGAAGTAGCCGGGGATCATTCCTACGTTGGTTCTAGATGACACGCTCCAGCCGGAGAATCTAGCTACCCCTAGTAGAGGAAAATAAAAGACCTTTCTTGCCTCCAGAGAAGGGGACCCCAAAGCTGGATAGAAGCCCCCCACAAATAATAACGGTGAGGTAAGAGGAAATGACAAACACAGAAATGAACCAGGTTTAGCACAGAGAGGCCCGCTTACTGATAGCAGAATAAAGAAAGGTAACTTATATGGTCAACAAAAACCCTATCAAAATCCACACTGGAAATTCAAGAACCCCCGAACCGTCTAACGGTCCGGGGGGAGAACACCAGCCCCCTAGAGCTTCCAGCAAAGGTCAGGATATAGATATGGAACAAGCTGGACAAAAATACAAAAACCAAAACAAATAGCAAAAGCAAAAGGCAGACTTAGCTGATATAACTGGAACCAGGATCAGTAGACAAGAGCACAGCAGACTAGCTCTGATAACTACGTTGCCAGGCATTGAACTGAAGGTCCAAGGAGCTTATATAGCAACACCCCTAACTAACGACCCAGGTGCGGATAAAAGGGATGACAGAAAAACCAGAGTCCAAAAAACTAGTAACCACTAGAGGGAGCAAAAAGCGAATTCACAACAGTACCCCCCCCTTAGTGAGGGGTCACCGAACCCTCACCACGACCACCAGGGCGATCAGGATGAGCGGCATGAAAGGCACGAACTAAATCGGCCGCATGAACATCAGAGGCGACCACCCAGGAATTATCCTCCTGACCATAGCCCTTCCACTTGACCAGGTACTGAAGCCTCCGCCTGGAGAGGCGAGAATCCAAGATCTTCTCCACCACGTACTCCAACTCGCCCTCAACCAACACCGGAGCAGGAGGCTCAGCAGAAGGAACTACAGGCACAATGTACCGCCGCAACAAGGACCTATGAAATACATTGTGAATAGCAAATGACACAGGAAGATCCAGACGAAAAGACACAGGATTAAGGATTTCCAATATCTTGTAAGGCCCAATAAAACGAGGTTTAAATTTGGGAGAGGAGACCTTCATAGGAACAAAGCGGGAAGAAAGCCATACCAAATCCCCAACGCGTAGTCGGGGACCCACACCGCGGCGGCGGTTGGCAAAGCGCTGAGCCCTCTCCTGTGACAACTTCAAGTTGTCCACCACATGATTCCAGATCCGCTGCAACCTATCCACCACAGAATCCACCCCAGGACAGTCAGAAGGCTCCACATGACCCGAAGAAAAGCGAGGATGGAAACCAGAGTTGCAGAAAAAAGGCGAAACCAAGGTGGCGGAACTAGCCCGATTATTAAGGGCAAACTCAGCCAACGGCAAGAATGTCACCCAATCGTCCTGATCAGCAGAGACAAAACACCTCAAATAAGCCTCCAAAGTCTGATTGGTTCGCTCCGTCTGTCCATTAGTCTGAGGATGGAAAGCAGACGAAAACGACAAATCAATGCCCATCCTACTACAAAAGGATCGCCAGAACCTGGAAACGAACTGGGATCCTCTGTCTGACACAATATTCTCAGGGATGCCGTGCAAACGAACCACGTTCTGGAAAAACACAGGAACCAGATCGGAAGAGGAAGGCAGCTTAGGCAAAGGAACCAAATGGACCATCTTGGAGAAGTGATCACATATCACCCAGATAACGGACATGCCCTGAGATAGCGGAAGATCAGAAATGAAATCCATGGAGATATGTGTCCAAGGTCTCTTCGGAACAGGCAAGGGCAAGAGCAAACCGCTGGCACGAGAACAGCAAGGCTTAGCTCGAGCACAAGTCCCACAGGACTGCACAAATGACCGCACATCCCTTGACAAGGAAGGCCACCAAAAGGACCTGGCCACCAGATCTCTGGTGCCAAAAATTCCCAGGTGACCTGCCAACACCGAGGAGTGAACCTCGGAAATGACTCTGCTGGTCCACCTATCCGGGACAAACAGTCTGTCAGGTGGACAAGACTCAGGCCTATCAGCCTGAAATCTCTGCAACACACGTCGCAGATCAGGAGAAATAGCTGACAAAATAACTCCATCTTTAAGAATACCAACAGGATCAGCGACTCCAGGAGCATCAGGCACAAAGCTCCTAGAAAGAGCATCGGCCTTCACATTCTTTGAACCTGGTAAATACGAGACAACAAAATCAAAGCGGGAGAAAAACAATGACCAGCGGGCCTGTCTCGGATTAAGGCGTTTAGCAGACTCGAGATACATCAGATTTTTGTGATCAGTCAAGACCACCACACGATGCTTAGCACCCTCGAGCCAATGACGCCACTCCTCAAATGCCCATTTCATGGCCAACAACTCCCGATTGCCCACATCATAATTTCGCTCAGCAGGCGAAAACTTCCTAGAGAAAAAGGCACAAGGTTTCATAACAGAGCAACCAGGGCCTCTCTGCGACAAAACGGCCCCTGCCCCAATCTCCGAAGCATCCACCTCAACCTGAAAGGGAAGAGAGACATCGGGCTGGCACAAAACAGGCGCCGAAGTAAACCGGCGTTTCAACTCCTGGAAAGCCTCCACGGCAGCAGGAGCCCAGTTAGCTACATCGGAGCCCTTCTTGGTCATATCCGTCAAAGGTTTCACAATGCTAGAAAAATTAGCGATAAAACGACGGTAGAAGTTAGCGAAACCCAAGAACTTCTGAAGACTCTTAACTGACGAGGGCTGAGTCCAATCAAGAATAGCTCGGACCTTGACTGGGTCCATCTCCACAGCAGAAGGGGAAAAAATGAACCCCAAAAAGGGAACCTTCTGTACACCAAAGAGACACTTTGAGCCCTTGACAAACAAAGAATTTTCACGCAAAATTTTAAAGACCAACCTGACCTGCTCCACATGCGAGTCCCAATTATCAGAAAAAACCAAAATATCATCCAGATAAACAATCAAAAATTTATCCAGATACATCCGGAAAATGTCATGCATAAAGGACTGAAAAACTGAAGGCGCATTGGAGAGCCCAAAAGGCATCACCAAGTACTCAAAATGACCTTCGGGCGTATTGAATGCGGTTTTCCATTCATCACCTTGCTTAATGCGCACAAGGTTGTACGCACCACGAAGGTCTATCTTAGTGAACCACTTGGCACCTTTAATCCGGGCAAACAAGTCAGACAACAGCGGTAAAGGATACTGAAATTTGACAGTGATCTTATTTAAAAGCCGATAATCAATACAAGGTCTCAAAGATCCGTCCTTTTTTGCCACAAAAAAGAATCCAGCACCAAGAGGGGAAGAAGACGGACGAATATGTCCTTTCTCCAGAGACTCCTTGATATATGAACGCATAGCGGTATGTTCAGGTACCGACAGATTAAACAGTCTTCCCTTAGGAAACTTACTGCCTGGGATCAAATCTATAGCACAGTCACAGTCCCTATGAGGAGGCAGTGCACTGGACTCAGACTCATTGAAGACATCCTGATAATCAGACAAATACTCCGGAACTTCCGAAGGCGTAGAAGAAGCAATAGACACAGGCAGGGAATCCCCATGAATACCATGACAGCCCCAACTTGAGACTGACATAGCCTTCCAGTCCAGGACTGGATTATGGGTCTGTAACCATGGCAGCCCTAAAACAACCAAATCATGCATTTTATGTAAAACCAGGAAACGTATCACCTCGCGGTGTTCAGGAGTCATGCACATGGTAACCTGTGTCCAATACTGCGGTTTATTTGCTGCCAATGGCGTAGCATCAATTCCCCTAAGAGGAATAGGATTTTCTAATGGTTCAAGAGTAAAACCACAGTGCTTAGCAAATGACAGATCCATAAGACTCAGGGCAGCACCTGAATCTACAAACGCCATGACAGGATAAGACGACAGTGAGCAAATCAAAGTTACAGACAGAATAAATTTAGGTTGCAAATTACCAACGGTGACAGGACTAACAACCTTAGCTATACGTTTAGAGCATGCTGAGATAACATGTGTAGAATCACCACAGTAGTAGCACAAGCCATTCCGGCGTCTATGAATTTTCCGCTCATTTCTAGTCAGGATTCTATCACATTGCATTAAATCAGGTGTCTGTTCAGACAACACCATGAGGGAATTTGCGGTTTTTCTATCACATTGCACAGAATTAGGTGTCTGTTCAGACAACACCATGAGGGAATTTGCGGTTTTGCGCTCCCGCAACCGCCGGTCAATTTGAATAGCTAGTGCCATAGTATCATTCAGACCTGTGGGAATGGGAAAACCCACCATAACATTCTTAATGGCTTCAGAAAGGCCATTTCTGAAATTAGCGGCCAGTGCACACTCGTTCCAATGTGTCAGCACGGACCATTTCCGAAATTTTTGGCAATACACTTCAGCCTCGTCCTGCCCCTGAGACATAGCCAGCAAGGCCTTTTCTGCCTGAATCTCAAGATTGGGTTCCTCATAAAGTAAACCGAGCGCCAGAAAAAACGCGTCAATATCAGCCAATGCCGGATCTCCTGGCGCCAGCGAAAAAGCCCAATCCTGAGGGTCGCCCCGTAAGAACGAAATGACAATTTTCACTTGCTGAGCAGAGTCTCCAGATGAACAGGGTCTCAGGGACAAAAACAATTTACAATTATTCACGAAATTCCTAAACTTAAACCTGTCTCCGGAAAACAGTTCAGGAATCGGTATTTTAGGTTCTGACCTAGGATTTCTGATAACATAGTCTTGTATGCCCTGCACACGAGTAGCCAGCTGGTCCACACTTGTAATCATGGTCTGGACATTCATGTCTGCAGCAAGCATAGCCACTCTGAGGTAAAGGGGAAGGAGAAAGAAAAAAAAAAAAAAAAAAACTCAGATCTTCTTTCTTATAATCCCTCTTCTGCAATGCATTAAACATTTAATACTGGCCTGGCAAACTGTTATGACCCCAATGGCGAGGGTCTCAGAGGAACGTGGAAGTCTGCAGAATACAAAAATCCAGCTCATAGGGCAGTGGTAACTGGGTTGACCATATATCTACTCCTAACGCCAACACTAGAAGTAGCCGGGGATCATTCCTACGTTGGTTCTAGATGACACGCTCCAGCCGGAGAATCTAGCTACCCCTAGTAGAGGAAAATAAAAGACCTTTCTTGCCTCCAGAGAAGGGGACCCCAAAGCTGGATAGAAGCCCCCCACAAATAATAACGGTGAGGTAAGAGGAAATGACAAACACAGAAATGAACCAGGTTTAGCACAGAGAGGCCCGCTTACTGATAGCAGAATAAAGAAAGGTAACTTATATGGTCAACAAAAACCCTATCAAAATCCACACTGGAAATTCAAGAACCCCCGAACCGTCTAACGGTCCGGGGGGAGAACACCAGCCCCCTAGAGCTTCCAGCAAAGGTCAGGATATAGATATGGAACAAGCTGGACAAAAATACAAAAACCAAAACAAATAGCAAAAGCAAAAGGCAGACTTAGCTGATATAACTGGAACCAGGATCAGTAGACAAGAGCACAGCAGACTAGCTCTGATAACTACGTTGCCAGGCATTGAACTGAAGGTCCAAGGAGCTTATATAGCAACACCCCTAACTAACGACCCAGGTGCGGATAAAAGGGATGACAGAAAAACCAGAGTCCAAAAAACTAGTAACCACTAGAGGGAGCAAAAAGCGAATTCACAACATATCCGGAGCATGCGGCGTGTGTCACTCCCCTGATGGAAATCCAATTCCGGGATGGTGCTTACTGGAACGCATGCATAAATCGAGTGCTCCCGGAAGTGCGTGGGGTTTGATAGTGGATGCATGTGCACAGTCCAGAGAGCCAACACACTAAGGGAACAGAAATAGAGAAGAGACAGTTGTGCATCTTCACACCAACTACTGACCTATGGCTATGTAAAAACCCACAGTCCACACTATACAGGGATACAAAATCAATGGTAGTGAGATGCCTCAGGAAGAAGATGCCATGTGATGTGAAAGTGAGTGAAAGAAGTAATAAATAAGGTGAATGAAAGAGCATGACACAAATGATTAATTTATGGTGAAAGATAGGAGTATTATCTACAAATAAATGATGAGTAGTAGTGATGGGTGAGTGTGCTGGTTACTCGAGATTTCCGAGCATGCTCAGGTGTTCTCCAAGTATTTTGGGCGTTCTCAGAGATTATGTTTGAGTCCCCGCAGCTGCATGATTTGCGGCTGCTATACAGCCATACAGTCTGAATACATGTGGGGATTCCCTAACAAATAGGCAATCCCTGCATGAGTTCAGGCTGTCTAGCAGCCGCAAATCATACAGCTGCGGTGACTCAAACATAATCTGCGAGCATGCCCAAAATACTCGGAGACAACCCGAGCATGCTCGGAAATCTTTAGTAATGAGCACACTCACTCATCACTAATGAGTAGTTGTAAAATATGAACAATACATATATGCATAATTGCAGAGAATGTAATAAAGTGACTCGTGAAGAGTTGGATATCTAGGTTTAAGATTGAGAAGTTTATTAAAACATTAACAAGATTATATACCAAAAGAGGTTTAAATAAGAGGCAAATTGAGGATGTGAATAAATTTAAGTTGGACAATGGAAATAATATTGTATGTTGTTGTATGTGAACAGATAAAATTGCCATTTATGATCAGTCATATATAGTCTTTTGATGCAAGGGAAGAAACTAAGCCCTTGACACATGAGAACAGTCCCATTATAGTTCTGCAGTCATCCTGGTCCACATCATGAGTCCATCTAATGGTAAGTAGAAAACAATAAAGATACTGGGATTTTGGTTCCAATAGTAAGGCATCCTGATCATCCTTGGGGAAAGCATGGTCCAGATGGCGTGGAAATAGGATCAAAGGGTAGATGATATAGAAAAATGACAAGGGGAAGGTCCAATGATGTATTCCAAGATCAGAATGATGCCCTTAGTTCCTTTCAATAAAGGGTCCCACAGCTGATGGTGTATGCCACAGAAGTAAGAAAGGAGACAGCCCCGTCAATCAAGATGGAGACCATCCACTGCCCAGCACTGAGGTAAGTTTCTCTAGTACAACAACAATTAAAATCTATGTTAATATATATACACAGTAAAAACAAACAACCTCTCCACACATTAAAAAGATGCCTCACACATGGTCAATCTCTGTAACTGTTTCTTGGAGGGCTCCCCCATGTCGGAAGCATTGGCTCATTCCTAGTTGGTCCTTGTCCCAAAGGTGGGGAAGGATCCTCTGGAATGTTCAAACTACCAGCCAATAGCGCTGTTTAACTTTGATTTTAAGGTATTTATTCACTTGTTGGCTAGTAGGTTGAACTATTGGCTTCCACAGCTTATCAACAAGGATCAGGTGATTTTTGTCCCTAACCGGCAGGGGGAGACAACACTAGAAGGGCAATAGACTTAAAGGATGTAGCTAACAAAAATAAACTACAGTCTCTGATATTGAGTCTGGATGTGGAAAAGGCATTTGGTGGCCTTAAATGGTCCTTCTTGTTGGAAACCTTAAAGGCCTTTGGCTTTTTGGGCCCCTTCCTAGCAGCTATAAGAGTACTGTACAACGCTCCCACTGCCTCAATCAAGCACCCCTTCCATTCGTCTTCCCCATTTAAAATATCCAATGAGACCCATCAGGGTTATCCTCTATCACCCATATTATATGCCTTATGCATTTAGCCGTTAGCGGCTATAGTCAGGCAAAACCCGAACATTTCGGGGATAGAGGTTCGGGATAAGGTGTGTAAGATCTCCCTATTTGCTGACAATGTTCTTTTGACTCTGACTAATCTCCATGCTATGTTTCCTAATCGGATGGATGACCTTAAACAATATGGCGATTTGTCGGGGTATAATTTGAACACGTCAACAACTGAGGCCCTTCCATTGAACATACCAGATGTACTGGATCATCTGAAGTTGAATTTTAAATTCAGGTGGAAAGTTGAGAATATTCAATACTTGGGGGTCAAACTTTCCTTCTCTTATGACAACCTATATAGTTCCAATTTTCCGCCACTCCTGTCTTAGTTGAAGAGATTGTTAGATAAATGGAAGTAGCTCCCAGTATCATTTTTGGGTGGGATTTCCTCAGTCAAGATGTCCCTCCTCTCCAAACTACTCTATGATTTTGAGACCTTACCGGTCAAGGTTCCTACGAGTGAGCTCACGTCCCTCCAGGCGGCTATGATGAGATGAGATCTCTAAGCGTGTTCTCGTCTCCCTTAAGTCACAGGGGGGACTATCGGTTTCAGATATAACTAAATATTTTTGGGCTGCTCATCTTCGTAGAATCCCTTTGTTGGCCTCCTTTTGGGCATACGATAAATGGACAGAGATAGAGAAGTTTTGGTTGGCCTCAATCCATCCTAATTTTCTGCTACAGTCTAAGAGGACTGCGATAGTCCCGGAGCCCCTTTTGGGCTCCATTCAATTTACAAGGGAAATTTGGCACTCATGTATGAAGAAGTTCGGATTAGCCTCTCAAAATTCGCCTATGATTTCCTTCATATTCCAACCCCTGTTACCAAGCAGTCTGGAACATGCAATGGCCCATGAATGGTCCTCTGCGGGTCTATTTAGGTTTGCGGATGTGGTGGACAGGGACACGCTTGGGCAGCTTTCATTTGATGAAGTTAAATCTAAATTCTCAATTACAAATAAAGAATGTTACCAATACTTACAAATCAAGAATTTTGCCTCCTCCCTCTTTGGCTCCTTGGGAATCTGTCTGCCAACTGATTTTGAGAGGCTCTGCAGGAGGGGGATGACGACTAAAGGTTTGATTTCAGAAATCTAAAAAATTCTCTGTTCCACCCAAGATGGTCGTCAACCAAGGCATCCTTACATGAGCAGATGGGAATCCATTCTGGGAAAAGAACTCTCAACGCAAAAATGGCATATCATTTGGGAAATGGTGGCTAAATCATCTATCAGTACCCCCTATAAAGAGAATCAGTATAAGATATTAATGTTTTGGTACCACACTCCCGATCTTCTGAATAGACTGAATCCTGCGGTTCCAAATGTGTGTTCAGGACCTTGTTAGGACACTTCAGGCAGCAAGGGACTATAGCGAGCGCAAAGTGGAAGGCTCCCAACCTGACTTGCCAAGGGGAATTCACTTGTTTCCGGTCTCCCTAGACTTCTTGTATACCTATTGCCGGTACCCTGGACTGAGGCCTGTTACAACTTCAGTAAACCAGGTAAAGACTGCAGCGCTGTGTCCTTTACTCATCTACCGGCATACACCATCATTGCCATACACTGGGAGCCCTGGGGACCCTGCTTCACCTGTGGGAAGCGTCACCATCTGGCCGCCATATTATCACCCCAGAGGACCCCTTTTAACCTCTTCCCGACATCGGACGTACTATACCGTCCGATGTCGGGTCCCCTGCTTTGATGTGCGCTCCGGCGGTGAGCGCACATCAAAGTCGCGACATGTCTGCTGTTTTTTACAGCTGACATGTGCGTGCAATAGCGGCGGGTGAAATCGCGATCACCCGCCGCTATTAACTAGTTAAATGCCGCTGTCAAACGCAGACAGCGGCATTTAACTACCGCATCCGGCCGGGGCGGCAGGATATGAGCGCATCGCTGACCCCCGTCACATGATCGGGGGTCGGCGATGTGTCAGGACAGTAACCATAGAGGTCCTTGAGACCTCTATGGTTACTGATCGCCGGTGGCTGTGAGCGCCCCCCTGTGGTCGGCGCTCACAGCACACCTGCAATTCTCCTACATAACAGCGATCTGATGATCGCTGTTATGTAGCAGAGCCGATCGGGCTGTGCCTGTTTCTAGCCTCCCATGGAGGCTATAGAAGCATGGTAAAAGTTAAAAAAAAAAGTTAAAAAAAATGTGAAAAAAATAAAAAAAAAATAAAAGTTTAAATCACCCCCCTTTCGCCCCAATCAAAATAAATCAATAAAAAAATAATGAAACCTACACATATTTGGTATCGCCGCGTTCAGAATCGCCCGATCTATCAATAAAAAAAAGCATTAACCTGATCGCAAAACGGCGTAACGAGAAAAAAAATCGAAACGCCAGAATTACGTTTTTTTGGTCGTCGTGATTTGCATTAAAATGCAATAACGGGCAATCAAAAGAACACATCTGCACCGAATTGGTATCATTAAAAACGCCATCTCGGCATGCAAAAAATAAGCCCTCAACCGACCCCAGATCATGAAAAATGGAGACGCTACGAGTATCGGAAAATGGCGCAATTTTATTTTTTATTTTTTGCAAAGTTTGGAATTTTTTTTTACCACTTAGGTGAAAACTAACCTAGTCATGTTAGGTGTCTATGAACTCGTAGTGACCTGGGGAATCATAATAGCAGGTCAGTTTTAGCATTTAGTGAAGCTAGGAAAATAGCCAAGCAAAAAACAAGTGTGGGATTGCACTTTTTTTGCAATTTCACCGCACTTGGAATTTTTTTCCTGTTTTCTAGTACATGCCATGGTAAAACCAATGGTGTCATTCAAAAGTACAACTCGTCCCGCAAAAAATAAGCCCTCACATGGCCAAATTGACGGAAAAGTAAAAAAGTTATGGCTCTGGGAAGGAGAAGAGTGAAAAACGAAAACGGAAAAATGAAAAATCCCACGGTCATGAAGGGGTTAAGCTGCGTCGGTCCCCACTGACCAAACACCACAGGGGGTGTCGCGACAAACTTTATTCAACAACCCCTTAAAAGACTGATCCACTTTTTCAGCAAGTCCCAGGGCAACGGGCGTTTTTGCATGCGGTAAAAAAAACGCAGCGTTTCTACGCGTTTACATGCATTTTTTCCTGCGTTTGCGTTTTTTTTCCCATGAAGAGAAATTTCACAAGAGAAAAATCAAGATAACCAGACACCGCCAATGGGACTAAAGAGGGCGTATATGTTGGGATCTCTATATTTAGACCCTAGGGCTACTGAAATTTTAACAGTTTGCTACTGTATCCTGTGTCATGATGGATCTTCGCATGGAGAGCTTTTGTTTCAACCTGGATTTCAGCTTCAAGCTGTTTCTTGCCTGTGCTTTTGCTTGGGAGCAAGACAGAAATCGCGAAAGATGGAGAAGGAGACAACGTAGGCGTTTTTGGAGGCACCCCATTATCGAAGTACGTGAGAGCCGTGGAGCTTATCACACGCTCTATGCCGAGCTTAATGCCAACCCGAAGAAATTTCACGCATATACAAGGAGCCTATCCACATGTTGCTTCCCTTTCTCTATTACAGAGTTTCTTTCATGGCCATGGCAGTGGTATGATGGGGTTTTCATGGGATTGAGGTTGGTTGGGCTCTTGTATCTTTCAGCTCTCCCTCTCCCTTCCCCTGATAGGCCATATGTGCATATATATATATATTTTTTTTTTTTTTTTGTGTCATCATCATTATATATATGTGTTTGAATCTCATTCTATATTTGTACTTTGGGCACATTTTCTTTGGGGCCTTCTTTTTGTGCCATGGGACCATAATATCCACATGGTTGTAGCTTTTTTGCACATGCACCATGCACTTTTTTGGTGGGTATGGTATTGCAACATCCACACCACAGTATTGAGTGGTCATTAACAACTGCATCTTTAACCTTGTGGTCAGATTTCTGTCATTATTCTATTTAGGGAAGCTAACTATTTGTGGGGTGTCATTTTCCTCATTATAGGATTTGACTATAATTTCGGTATAGGCATGTTGTTTTTGCATTTTTTGCAATTTTAAATGTTTTTACATGTCTTGTGGTATCGTTCTTTGCATGTCTGTATGTGCATTCTTTGAAGTTGTTTGCCAAATAAAAAGTACATATATTTTGATATCATACATGTTTGGAGGTGTTCCTTGTATGTGGGCATGATCTTTTCTTTGGTCGTTTCTTCACGCATATACAAGGATGTCGCAAGACTCGTTCCAGGATTTGCTTGCTCATGTCCAAGGAACCATACGGAGACAGGACACCCAGCTCCGTAGAGCGATTCCACCGGAGGAACGTTTGCTGGTTACATTAAGGTACGTTACAAATCTAAACCCAATGACAGTCCAAATTTTTTGTTTTCACACATGTATGTTTTGGCTATTTACCTATCTTTCTTTAGTGTTAACACACCATAAATAGAATAGATTGTAATGTTTTTTGTTTCTGTTTTTCTTACAGATTTCTGGCAACCGGAGAGAGTTTATCATCCAATACCGGCTTGGAATATCCACCCTTTCCGGAATAGTTGCGGACACCTGCCGGGCTTTGTGGAATGTACTCCGGGATGAGTTTATACCCGTACCCACCACGGACATGTGGCTTGAAATAGCTGAAAAATTCTGGAGTGTGTGTGATTTCCCCAACTGTTTAGGAGCGGTGGATGGAAAGCACATCCGCATTATCAAACCTGCCAGGACAGGATCGGAGTACTTCAACTATGAAAAATATTTTTCTGTTGTGCTCATGGCAATAGCTGATGCGGAATGTCGCTTCATCGCCGTGGACATTGGAGCTTTTGGCCGTTTCAACGATTCCCAGACTTTCAAGAACTCAGATATGGGCCGGCGTGTGTTTGGCCAAAATTTCAATTTTCCCCCGCCACAACCTCTCCCCAACACTCAAGGTCCACCTCTGCCATTCGTTATGGTTGGGGATGAGGCCTTCCAGATGTGTGAAAACCTACTGAAGCCCTATTCCAGTCGGGACTTGAACCACACTAGAAGGATCTTTAACTACAGATTGACCAGGGCCCGAAGAACAGTAGAGTGTACCTTTGGCATTCTGGTCGCTAAATGGCGAATTCTTGCATCAGCCATAAATCTAAAAGTGGAAACAGTCGACGAGGTGGTCAAAGCCTGTGTGGTTCTCCACAATTACATAATGACTAAGGAGCGACCCAATTTTGAACAGGATGAACCAGTAGCACACCCACTCCCCGATTTCCAGTATCACCCGCTGCGGTCACCTGCAGCCGCTGGTCACATATGGGACCAATTTGCTGCCTTTTTTGATTCAGATATTGGACGTGTGTCATGGCAGGACAATGTTGTGTAAATGTCCTGTTGTAATTATATCTGTACCAGTAATTTTCTACAATGATAATAATATTTCTCATTATTAATAAACTTTAGTTTTGTTTGTGTTGACCGTCTCTCCTATCTTTTTCCTCTCCAAACCAAGGTTGTCCTAAAACTGGCAGTATTTGATCTGTATTTAATATCATTTTTTGTAATCCAAAACCAGGAGTGGGTGATAAAGGCAGAGGTGATAGTTATTATGTTAATATCATAACCCGACATGATATGAGACATGGTTTACATACAGTTCATTCGCGGTGATGCGCCCTCTGCTGGATGTCCTCATATGACCTCGAGCCTGGTAACTTTTCTGAATATTTTCCCACGTTCTAGGGACATCCAGCAGGGGGCGCATCACCGCGAATGAAGGTAAATACAGGTCGTTGACCTACATTGCCTTCATTCCCTGGGGTTTTTTACAGGCACGAGCACAGCTGCATTAGCAGAGCTCCTGCCTGTAAAATATTTTAACCCCTTCAGATGGATTTACATCGTGGGACGTGACAAATCATCGGAAGGTATGTATATTGTTGGTTTATTATTTTTCCTTTGTTACAGAGCGAGGGTCTTTAGGTGGATTGAGAGAGCAATAAAATATTAAAACAACCTGTGTGTTTATTTCATTAAAACACTTTTTAATAATGTGTATGTGTTTTTTAACCCTTTCATACAGTTGGATTAATAATGGATAGGTGTCATAATTGACGCCTCTCGATTATTAATCTGGCTTAATGTCACCTTACAATAGCAAGGTGACATTAACCCTTCATTACCCCATATCCCACCGCTACACGGGAGTGGGAAGAGAGTGGCCAAGTGCCAGAATTGGCGCATCTTACAGATGTGCCTTTTCTGGGGTGGCTGGGGGCAGATGTTTTTAGCCGGGGGGGCCAATAACCATGGACCCTCTCCTGGCTATTAATATCTGCCCTCAGTCACTGGCTTTACTACTCTGGCGGAGAAAATTGCGTGGGAGCCCACGCCAATTTTTTCCGCAATTTAACCCTTAAATTTAATAGCAACAGCGCCCAAATTTTGCTAATTTTTTCAGTAACGTCAGCTGCTCCCCTGCTGTGTAACCGGCAATGTGTCGTGCGACCGCCACACTGACACTCCATCAGATATTAAAGTGCCTCCAGTGCAGGCTTCGGCCTGCACTCTGCTCCTCCTGCTGACCCTGGGCTCCAACACCGCTAGGGGCTGTAGGATGACAATCTTGAATAGGCCCCCATCCTGGTTCCAGTACCGTCAGCTGGTTCTGGGCAGAGCCTTTGGCTTAGGTGCCTCCTTCTGGGTATCCGAGTTCCACCAACGTCAGGTGGTCCTTGGTAGTGCTTTCTGGCACGGGTACCTCCTGCTTACTAACCAGGTTCCAGTAACGTCAGCTGGTCCTCGGTAGTTCCATTGGCTCTTGGACCTTCGGGTAGCCATCCGGGTTCCAGTTCCATCAGCTGGTTCTCTGCATTTTCTCAGCCTTCTTGTACCTTCTGCTACATTTCCAAGTTCAAGACCCTAAAGACGACGACCCTGAAGACCACCCCTAAGATGACGACGACACCAGAGACGACAACCCCTGAGATGACGACCCTGGAGACGACGACCCTGAAGACCACCCCGAAGACAACGACGACCCCGGAGACGACGACCCTGGAGACGACGACACGGAAGACCGAGAAACAGAAGAACAAGAGGCTGCAGAACAAAGAGCAGAAGAACATTAAGCATAAGACTAAACATCAGAGCAAACGATATTATCTTAATTATAAGCAGAAGAAGACTAAGCAGTGTATGGGGGTGAGTCCGTTCCTCCTCGTGGTGCCCCTGGAAAAAGCTTGCTGCTGCAGGCCTAACTGAACACGGACAAATCCTGTTGTAACTCTTTTGTGACAGGCAGAACGGAAGTTGTAATCTTCAAACTTTTATAGATAACAACTACAGGAATGCCTGTCACAAATAAGAATATGATGAAGAAGTAGAATATGAAGAAGAATAATAGTTTAATAAAAAGAATATGAAGAATGTAACAAAAAAAAAAAAAATAGGTAGAAGATGAAGAAGAAGATGAACAAGGTAAAGAAGAAGTTGATGTCAAAGATGCTGCTGAGGATGATGAAGAAGAAAGTGTGGGAGAAGTAAAAAAGAAGGTGAAGGGCATGGAAGTAGTGAAACATCAATATTTGACAAATTAAAAAAATCTTAACATAGTCAATATCTTTGTAACTCCGAACGTCTTAATTTTTTTTTTTAATTCCTGCTATTCTATTTGATTGGGCTAAACCTCTATGCCTTTAATGTCTCCGCCACCTCCCCCAATACATCCTACATTATTCTTAGTAGTTTTCCTTCATGTAGAATGAACCTACAAGGAAAGAAAGGGTTTATTTTAATTCCGATATTTTGGTCCCATTGGCTTGCATTGGTATCGGGTATCGGTATCGGCGATATCCGATATTTTTTGATTATCGGCCAATCCAATCCGATACCGATACTTTCCGATATCGGAAGGTATCGCTCAACACTAATTGCGACATATTGCCAGACGTCGCAACCGTCGTGTTTTGGGGACCGCCGCAACAAAAAAATGTTACATGTAACGTTTTTTTGTGCGTCTAGTCCGCCATTTTCGACCGCGCATGTGGAGCGCCCCCACTGCCGCAGGGCGGAGGGGTACCCGGTACCAGGCCTCTCTGTCTCAGTTCTGGGGTTGTCACGGTGGCTAGACCCGGTCCGTGACCCTGCTGAGGGGCGTGCAGTGAAGATGGAAAGTGATGATGTTGGTGTGCGGTGCACGTCGCGGTGAATAACGAGGACACCAGGTTGCAGTCTCTTTACCTCTTTACTGAAGGCTTCAGGATCCTCAGTCCAGAATACGGTTAACCGGGCTGCCTGAGTCCGGCCGGTCCAATGGCACCTCCAGAGTTCCCTTTGCAGGTGGAAAACTGTGCCTACCTTCTAGCGCTTATGTGTTGTAGTCCTTCCCTGCTGTGCTTACGGGATAGTCCTCACAACTGTTGTGTCTGTTTCTCGTGTTCCCTCACAACTCGATTATGATGTTCTTCTTCGTCCCCCAGATGCTATGGATAGGACGCACCCGTATGACAGGTGGGCTCGGAGGTCTTCCGAGACCCTAGAGTAGCCCCTCTCAAAATGTTGCCCCCTGTGTCTGCTTAGGTGATTTTGGGTGAGACAGCCTGCCTAGAACTGACTGTCCTGCCGTAGGTTTGAAGTAAGGCCTTTCTGTTCGCTAGGCCTCTGTCAGGATCCCACCCCTGACAGGGACCCCCCTGAATCTTCCCCTGCAACACCCTCTGCCACAGGATGTTGCCTGGTTCCAACCCAGTCAGCTTTCTCTCTAACTTCCTATCTAACCCCCAGTTTTACCAAATTGTGAGGAGTGGCCTAATACATAGCGCCCTTAGCTCCCCCTGGAGGCCAGACTGTGAAGTGTATTGGTGTCTGTGATACCTGGTCAGGTGAACTCCTTCAGTGCCATCAGACGTACCATAGCCCCCCTTAGTGGCGGAGCAACAATACTGCAACGACCAGGACTCTGGGGCGCTGCACATGTGCGGCCAAAACACCGTGCCCTCCTCCCCGGACCTTGCAATGGGGCAGCGGAAGCGTCGTAAGACTGCTTCCGCTGCCACGTCGGGCATTTTTTTCACAGTATTCGTCGGTACGTCAGGCCGACACAGTGCGACAGCCCCGTACCGACGCTAGTGTGAAAGCAGCCTAATACAACTGGTGCTGTATTGCAGGGTAGTCTGTAACCATGGAAATGAGAAGTGTATACTGCAATAGAAAGATGAGTCAACTCAACAAAGGAGGCAATGTGGACAATTACAAAATACTAGTAAGTGCCATAGATTTACTTTCTGTACACAGTCAATATCATTTATTAATGTGAAACAGCCCGTTTAAGAAGCAAAAAAGGGACAAAGGAAGTTTGAGAAAAAAAGGGGAAAATAAAAGTTTATATTTTTGGTTTATCGCTTCCCACTCCCGCCATTCTCGCAGCCATAGCTTTATATATTCATATAGTTTTATGACCAGCTTATCTTTTTGCAGGACAATTTGTAAGTTCTAATGGCTGCACTTAATATTAGGTTCAAGTGGAAAGCAGAAAAAAAAGCAAAATGGGGTGCAATTTGAAAAGAAAATTCAATTTTGTCACAGTTTTATGGCTTTTATTTTATGCCGTTCCCCACGTGCTCTGAGGAACCTGTCAGCAGGATTGTGTTCAGCAAACTACACAGAGTGTCAGGTCGGCGCCGTTATACTGATTACAATGAGACCTGGTGCTGAAATCCGTCTTGTGGTTGTTGTTTAATCTTTATTTTCAGTATTGAGTTAATGATATGCTTGTGCTTCGGGGCGGCCTGTGGGGGTCTTCATGTGATGCTCCGATTAACTATTCATAATGCAAAATGCTGACAGGTCACTGATCCCTCACTGACCCGCCCCCTAGTTTCCATAATGAATACAATCACATAGTGAATAAAAAAAATAAACGCTTTTGCAGGCAGATGCCAGCCTTGGCCCCTGCACTGCAGCATAATTGCATGGTTACTGTGCACTTAATCCCTTTTGCAGATTTACTTGAGCAAAAATAAAATATCAATTTTGTCAGTGGCACTTGGGGCACCTGTGCAATAGCATCTATCGGTTTGTACATACCTCCCAACTTTTGAAGATGGGAAAGAGGGACAAAGTTTGCGGCGCGCAAGGTGCGCCGTGGCAAATTTTAGGCCACGCCTCTGACCACACCCATTCATAATTAGTCACACCCATATCCACGTCCCAACCACACCCATTTAGCACTGCTGATCACACTGTTTCATATACAATAATTATAAACAAAAAAATATGGCCACACAGTGCTCCATACTGTATAATGACCACACATGATGCCCCATACTGTATAATGGCCACACATGACGCTCCATACTGTATAATGACCGCATGCATACTGTATAATGGCCGCACATGATGCTCCATACTGTATAATGACCGCACATGATGCTCCATACTGTATAATGGCCACACATCGTGCTCCATACTGTCTAATGACCGCACATGATGCTCCATACTGTATAATGACTGCACATGATGCTCCATACTGTATAATGACTGCACATGATGCTCCATACTGTATAATGGCCACAGTTCTCCATACTGTATAATGACATACAGGCACGCAGCTCACACACACGCTCACACATGCACACAGCTCACAGACACGGCTCACACACGCACGCAGCTCACACACATGCAGCATCACACACACACGCAGCATCACAAACGCAGCTCACAAACACATGCAGCTTTGACACAAATGCATCACACACACAGCCATCACACACACACACGCAGCCATCACACACACACGCAGCCATCACACACACACACGCAGCCATCACACACACGCAGCCATCACACACACACATGCAGCATCACACACACACACGCAGCATCACACACACACACGCAGTATCACACACACACGCAGTATCACAAATGCAGCTCACAAACACATGCAGCTTTGACACAAATGCATCACACACGCAGCCATCACACACACACACGCAGCCATCACACACACACAGCCATCACACACACGCAGCCATCACACACACACGCAGCCATCACACACACACGCAGCCATCACACACACACGCAGCCATCACACACACGCAGCCATCACACACACCCATCACACAAGCAGTCATCACATACACACCAGATACCTCATACACACATGACACACACACACACACATGCAGCATCACACACACACATGCAGCATCAGACACACACACAAATGCAGCATCAGACACACACACACACATGCAGCAGACACACACACACATGCAGCATCAGACACACACACACATGCAGCATCAGACACACACACATGCAGCATCAGACACACACACACATGCAGCATCAGACACACACATGCAGCATCAGACACACACACATGCAGCATCTCACACACACACATGCAGCATCTCACACACACACACACATGCAGCATCAGACACACACACACATGCAGCATCAGAAAAAAAAAACGGATCGGCGGAAAAAAACGGACCCGGCAGAAAAAACTGATCTGGCGTAAAAAAAAAACGGATTCGGCGCAAAAAAAAGGATCGTCGAAAAAAAACGAATTAGGTAAAAAAAACGGATCCGGCACAAAAAAAACGGATCAGCAGGAAAAAACGGATCCAGCGGAAGAAAAACGGATCTGGCTTCTAAAAAAACGGATCCGGCGCAAAAAAAAGCCCGATCGGCGGGAACAAAACGGATTCGGCAAAAAAAAAACAAAACGGATAGGCGGAAAAAAACGGATCTGGTGGAAAAAAACGGATGTGGCGTAAAAAAAACAGATTCGGCGCAAAAAAAACGGATAGGCGAAAAAAACGGATTAGGTAAAAAAAAACGGATCGGCAAAATAAAACTGATCCGGCGGAAAAAAAAACGGATCTGGCTTGTAAAAAAATGGATCCGGCGCAAGAAAACCCGATCGGCGGGAACAAAAGGGATTCGGCAAAAAAAAAAACCGGATCGGCAGAAAAAAACGGATCTGGCGTAAAAAAACGGATTCGGCGCAAAAAAAAAAAACGGATCGGCAAAAAAAAAACGGATTCGGCAAAAAAACGGATCAGCAAAATAAAACGGATCCGGCGGAAAAAAAAACGGATCTGGCTTGTAAAAAAATGGATCCGGCGCAAAAAATCCCGATCGGCGGGAACATTCGGATTCGGCAAAAAAAAAACCGGATCGGCGGAAAAAAATGATCTGGCGTAAAAAAAACGGATTCGGCGCAAAAAAAACGGATCGGCAAAATAAAACGGATTAGGTAAAAAAAAAACGGATCAGCAGGAAAAAACGGATCCGGCGGAAGAAAAACCCCGATCGGCGGGAACAAAACGGATTCGGCAAAAAAAAAAAAAACGGATCGGTGGAAAAAAACGGATCTGGCGGAAAAAAACGGATGTGGCGTAAAAAAAACGGATTCGGCGCAAAAAAAAACGGATAGGCGAAAAAAAAAACGGATTAGGTAAAAAAAAACGGATCAGCAAAATAAAACTGATCCGGTGGAAAAAAAAAACGGATCTGGCGTAAAAAAAACGGATTCGGCGCAAAAAAAAACGGATAGGCGAAAAA
Organism: Ranitomeya variabilis; assembly: GCF_051348905.1. Classification (NCBI taxonomy): domain Eukaryota; kingdom Metazoa; phylum Chordata; class Amphibia; order Anura; family Dendrobatidae; genus Ranitomeya; species Ranitomeya variabilis. Next base: position 187,436,668 of record NC_135238.1, on the reverse strand, counting down.
AAAACGGATTAGGCTACTTTCACACTAGCGTTAACTGCATTACGTCGCAAATCCGTTTTTTTGCCGAAAAAACGGATGCGTCAAAAAAGTGAAAAACGGAGACAAACGTATGCCACGCATCCAGCATTTCGACGGATCCGTCGCAAATCCGCTAAACGTTTCCGTCGAAAATACTGGATGCGTTGCATACGTTGCATACGTTTTACCATCCGTTGTATCCATTTTTCCGACGGATCCGTTTTTAAAATGGGAGGCTCCCAAATTTGATTGGCTACTGGAAAATTTGAAAAACTATATAGTTACTGTTTTTACAGCCCATCTTTGTGGTTTTAGTTTTGTGGCAGCGATGGAAGGTGTTCTTGGGAGGATTGCTAGTTTGGTTACCGACGTTATCTTTGAGACAAATCGCCTGGACATCATAGTGCGGGAGAAGGAGGCGGCAGCGGAGAGGCGTAGGATGCTTCTGCAGCAACGGAGACGGAGGCGACTCTGGATACATCCGATTAATCAACTACGGATGACCCGGGGTGTCCAGTCCACTCTGTACCTGGAGTTGCGGCACAATCCACACAAATTCCACAACTATGTGCGGATGAGGATTGAACATTTTGATTTTTTTGCTTGCAAAAATGGAGGATGTGTTCCGAAGACAGGACACAAGGATGAGGCTTGCCATCACACCGGCGGAGCGGCTGATGGTGACCCTGCGGTAAGCCTCTTTTTTTTTCTGTCATTGGTCATTTTTAATGTTATATTACATGCTGCAGACAATACTGCGCTGGCACTGCGCACTATTTTCTGCAGCATGTAATTTGGGTTTTCTTGGCGGACATTCCACTGCTTTATTTAAATGTCATTGCTAGTGTTGAGCATTCCGATACCGCAAGTATCGGGTATCGGCCGATACTTGCGGTATCGGAATTCCGATACCGGGATTCCGATACTTGCCGCGTATCGGATACCGGAATCGGAAGTTCCAAGATTCAAAATGCAGAAATTCAGCCAATGAGATTGATTCCAAGTGTGGGCACATCCTGTTTAGCATGGAGGGCATGAAACTACTGGCAAGGCTGTGATTGGCTGCTGTAATGATGTCATGATGCAGTTTAAAAGTCGCTGGCGCCATTTTGCGCTCACTCTGCTGTGAATTCAGTTAGTGACAGGACGCTGTTTGCTGACTGAGGGACAGTTTAGAGATAGCGATTTACTTCTTTGTGCTTTCCAAAGACTAATTTAGCAACCGCTGTGTTCACCTACTATTCACCTTGCTTTTGCCTTGTAGCGCTGTTTTCACAGCGATCTGCAGGGTCTGTGTGTGTGTGTGTGTGAGTGCAGCCCACTCTCCAGTCTGAGTGCAGCCACATAGGCCATCCATAGTTGGTTGTATTCAGTTCAGGGAGGGTGGTTCATTGCCTCATACTGTTTTTTTTTTTTTTTTTTTTCCAAGTAGTGTAGTCTGCTGCTAATTTATTCAAAAAAATCCTATTAGTGTCTTTCCACCCGTCTCCAGCTAATTTGTGGAAAAACACTACATAGGATAAAGTAGAGGAGGGTTTTTGGGCCTTGCAGCGCAGTTTACGGCTGTCTGCACGGTCTCCGTGTGACTGCAGCTCGCCCTGTAGTCTGTGAGCAGCTATAGCCTGGTTGTCTCCAGCTCAGGGTTGTTCACTGCGTCATACCGCCAAATCAATTTTCTTTTTTTTCCAAGTAGTGTAGTCTGCTGCTAATTTATTCAAAAAAATCCTATTAGTGTCTTTCCACCCGTCTCCAGCTAATTTGTGGAAAAACACTACATAGGATAAAGTAGAGGAGGGTTTTTGGGCCTTGCAGCGCCGTTTACGGCTGTCTGCACGGTCTCCGTGTGACTGCAGCTCGCCCTGTAGTCTGTGAGCAGCTATAGCCTGGTTGTCTCCAGCTCAGGGTTATTCACTGCGTCATACCGCCAAATCAATTTTCTTTTTTTTCCAAGTAGTGTAGTCTGCTGCTAATTTATTCAAAAAAATCCTATTAGTGTCTTTCCACCCGTCTCCAGCTAATTTGTGGAAAAACACTACATAGGATAAAGTAGAGGAGGGTTTTTGGGCCTTGCAGCGCCATTTACGGCTGTCTGCACGGTCTCCGTGTGACTGCAGCTCGCCCTGTAGTCTGTGAGCAGCTATAGCCTGGTTGTCTCCAGCTCAGGGTTGTTCACTGCGTCATACCGCCAAATCAATTTTCTTTTTTTTCCAAGTAGTGTAGTCTGCTGCTAATTTATTCAAAAAAATCCTATTAGTGTCTTTCCACCCGTCTCCAGCTAATTTGTGGAAAAACACTACATAGGATAAAGTAGAGGAGGGTTTTTGGGCCTTGCAGCGCCGTTTACGGCTGTCTGCACGGTCTCCGTGTGACTGCAGCTCGCCCTGTAGTCTGTGAGCAGCTATAGCCTGGTTGTCTCCAGCTCAGGGTTGTTCACTGCGTCATACCGCCAAATCAATTTTCTTTTTTTTCCAAGTAGTGTAGTCTGCTGCTAATTTATTCAAAAAAAATCCTATTAGTGTCTTTCCACCCGTCTCCAGCTAATTTGTGGAAAAACACTACATAGGATAAAGTAGAGGAGGGTTTTTGGGCCTTGCAGCGCCGTTTACGGCTGTCTGCACGGTCTCCGTGTGACTGCAGCTCGCCCTGTAGTCTGTGAGCAGCTATAGCCTGGTTGTCTCCAGCTCAGGGTTGTTCACTGCGTCATACCGCCAAATCAATTTTCTTTTTTTTCCAAGTAGTGTAGTCTGCTGCTAATTTATTCAAAAAAATCCTATTAGTGTCTTTCCACCCGTCTCCAGCTAATTTGTGGAAAAACACTACATAGGATAAAGTAGAGGAGGGTTTTTGGGCCTTGCAGCGCCGTTTACGGCTGTCTGCACGGTCTCCGTGTGACTGCAGCTCGCCCTGTAGTCTGTGAGCAGCTATAGCCTGGTTGTCTCCAGCTCAGGGTTGTTCACTGCGTCATACCGCCAAATCAATTTTCTTTTTTTTCCAAGTAGTGTAGTCTGCTGCTAATTTATTCAAAAAAATCCTATTAGTGTCTTTCCACCCGTCTCCAGCTAATTTGTGGAAAAACACTACATAGGATAAAGTAGAGGAGGGTTTTTGGGCCTTGCAGCGCCGTTTACGGCTGTCTGCACGGTCTCCGTGTGACTGCAGCTCGCCCTGTAGTCTGTGAGCAGCTATAGCCTGGTTGTCTCCAGCTCAGGGTTGTTCACTGCGTCATACCGCCAAATCAATTTTCTTTTTTTTCCAAGTAGTGTAGTCTGCTGCTAATTTATTCAAAAAAATCCTATTAGTGTCTTTCCACCCGTCTCCAGCTAATTTGTGGAAAAACACTACATAGGATAACGTAGAGGAGGGTTTTTGGGCCTTGTAGCGCCGTTTACGTCTGTCTGCACGGTCTCCGTGTGACTGCAGCTCTATCTGTTGTCAGTTCAGCCCCAAAAAAATAAATAAATAATAAAGTTCACCAAACACACCATTTACACCACTTTACATTTGTGTAGGCCACATTAGCTCATATTAACCCCTTCATGACCCAGCCTATTTTGGCCTTAATGACCTTGCCGTTTTTTGCAATTCTGACCAGTGTCCCTTTATGAGGTAATAACTCCGGAACGCTTCAACGGATCCTAGCGATTCTGAGATTGTTTTTTCGAGACATATTGGGCTTCATGTTAGTGGTAAATTTAGGTCGATAATTTCTGAGTTTATTTGTGAAAAAAACAGAAATTTGGCGAAAATTTTGAAAATTTCGCAATTTTCACATTTTGAATTTTTATTCTGTTAAACCAGAGAGTTATGTGACACAAAATAGTTAATAAATAACGTTTCCCACATGTCTACTTTACATCAGCACAATTTTGGAAACAAATTTTTTTTTTGCTAGGAAGTTATATGGGTTAAAATTTGACCAGTGATTTCTCATTTTTACAACAAAATTTACAAAACCATTTTTTTTAGGGACCACCTCACATTTGAAGTCAGTTTGAGGGTTCTATATGGCTGAAAATACCCAAAAGTGGCACCATTCTAAAAACTGCACCCCTCAAGGTGCTCAAAACCACATTCAAGAAGTTTATTAACCCTTCAGGTGTTTCATAGCAGCAGAAGCAACATGGAAGTAAAAAATGAATGTTTAACTTTTTAGTCACAAAAATTATCTATTAGTAACAATTTTTTTATTTTCCCAAGGGTAAAAGGAGAAACTGGAGTCCTGAGTACGCTGATACCTCATATGTGGGGGTAAACCACTGTTTGGGCGCACGGCAGGGCTCGGAAGGGAAGGAGCGCCATTTGACTTTTTCAATGAAAAATTGGCTCCAATCTTTAGCGGACACCATGTCGCGTTTGGAGAGCCCCCGTGTGCCTAAACATTGGAGCTCCCCCACAAGTGACCCCATTTTGGAAACTAGACCCCCAAAGGAACTTATCTAGAAGCATAGTGAGCACTTTAAACCCCCAGGTGCTTCACAAATTGATCCGTAAAAATGAAAAAGTACTTTTTTTTCACAAAAAAATTATTTTAGCCTCAATTTTTTCATTTTCACATTTGCAACAGGATAAAATGGATCCTAAAATTTGTTGGACAATTTCTCCTGAGTACACCAATACCTCACATGTGGGGGTAAACCACTGTTTGGGCCCATGGTAAGGCTCGGAAGGGAAGGAGCGCCATTTGACTTTTTGAATGAAAAATTATCTCCATCGTTAGCAGACACCATGTCGCGTTTGGAAAGCCCCTGTGTGCCTAAACATTGGAGCTCCTCCACAAGTGACCCCATTTTGGAAACTAAACTCCCCAAGGAACTTATCTAGAGGCATAGTGAGCACTTTAAACCCCCAGGTACTTCACAAATTGATCCCCAAAAATGAAAAAGTACTTTTTTTCACACAAAACTTCTTTTAGCCTCAATTCTTTCATTTTCACATGGGCAACAGGATAAAATGGATCCTAAAATTTGTTGGGCAATTTCTCCTGAGTACGCCGATACCTCATATGTGGGGGTAAACCACTGTTTGGGTGCACGGCAAGGCTCGGAAGGGGAGGCGTGCCATTTGACTTTTTGAATGGAAAATTAGCTCCAATCGTTAGCGGACACCATGTCGCGTTTGGAGAGCCCCTGTGTGCCTAAACATTGGAGCTCCCCTACAAGTGACCCCATTTTGGAAACTAGACCCCCCAAGGAACTTATCTAGATGCATAGTGAGCACTTATAACCCCCAGGTGCTTCACAGAAGTTTATAACGCAGAGCCGTGAAAATAAAAAAAAAATTTTCTTTCCTCAAAAATGATTTTTAGCCCAGAATTTTTTATTTTCCCAAGGGTAATAGGAGAAATTTGACCCCAAATGTTGTTGTATAGTTTGTCCTGAGTACGATGATACCCCATATGTGGGGGTAAACCACTGTTTGGGTGCACGGCAGGGCTCGGAAGGGAAGGCACGCCATTTGGCTTTTTGAATGGAAAATTAGCTCCAATCATTAGCGGACACCATGTCGCGTTTGGAGAGCCCCTGTGTGCCTAAACATTGGAGCTCCCGCACAAGTGACCCCATTTTAGAAACTAGACCTCCCATGGAACTAATCCAGATGTGTGGTGAGCACTTTGAACCCCCAAGTGCTTCACAGAAGTTTATAACGCAGAGCCATGAAAATAAAAAATAATTTTTCTTTTCTCAAAAATGATTTTTTAGCCCACAATTTTTTATTTTGCCAAGGGTAACAAGAGAAATTGGACCCCAATATTTGTTGCCCAGTTTGTTGTGAGTACGCTGATACCCCATATGTGGGGGTAGACCACTGTTTGGGCATATGCCGGGGCTCGGAAGGGAAGTAGTGGCATTTGAAATGCAGACTTTGATGGAATGGTCTGCGGGCGTCACATTGCATTTGCAGAGCCCCTGATGTGCCTAAACAGTAGAAACACCCCACAAGTGACCCCATTTTGGAAACTAGACCCCTGATGGAACTTATCTAGATGTGTGGTGAGCACTTTCAACCCCCAAGTGCTTCACAGAAGTTTATAACGCAGAGCCGTGAAAATAAAAAATAATTGTTCTTTCCTCAAAAATTATGTTTTAGCAAGTAATTTTTTATTTTTGCAAGGGTAACAGGAGAAATTGGACCCCAACAGTTGTTGCCCAGTTTGTCCTGAGTACGCTGGTACCCCAAATGTGGGGGTAAACCACTGTTTGGGCGCATGTTGAGGCTTGGAAGGGAGGGAGCACCATTTGACTTTTTGAACGCAAGATTGGCTGGAATCAATGGTGGCGCCATGTTGCGTTTGGAGACCCCTGATGTGCCTAAACAGTGGAAACCCCTCAATTCTAACTTCAACACTAACCCTAACACACCCCTAATCCTAATCCCAACTGTAGCCATAACCCTAATCACAACCCTAACCCCAACACACCCCTAACCACAACCCTAACCGCAACACACCCGTAACCCTAATTCCAACCCTAACCCTAATCCCAACCCTAACCACAACTGTAACCCCAACACACCCTTAACCCTATCCGTAACCCTAACCACAAGCCTAATCTTAACCCTATTTCCAACCCTAGCCCTATTTCCAACCCTAACTCTAATTCCAACCCTAACCCTAAGGCTATGTGCCCACGTTGCGGATTCGTGTGAGATTTTTCCGCACGATTTTTGAAAAATCTGCAGGTAAAAGGCACTGCGTTTTACCTGCAGATTTACAGCAGATTTCCAGTGTTTTTTTGTGCGGATTTCACCTGCGGATTCCTATTGAGGAACAGGTGTAAAACGCTGCGGAATCCGCACAAAGAATTGACATGCTGCGGAAAATACAACGCAGCGTTTCTGCACGGAATTTTCCGCACCATGGGCACAGTGGATTTGGTTTTCCATAGGTGTACATGGTACTGTAAACCTGATGGAAAACTGCTACGAATTCGCAGCGGCCAATCCGCTGTGGATCCGCAGCCAAATCCGCTGTGGATCCGCGGCCAATCCGCTGCGGATCCGCAGCCAAATCCGCACTGTGTGCACATGCCATAACCCTAACCCTACCCGTAACCCTAACCCTACCCGTAACCCTAACCCTACCCCTAACCCTACCCCTAGTTGTAACCCTAACCCTAGTGGAAAATGAAAAAAAAAAAAATATATATTTTCTTTATTTTATTATTGTCCCTACCTATGGGGGTGATAAAGGGGGGGTTTATTTACTATTTTTTTTATTTTGATCGCTGTGATAGAACCTACCACAGCGATCAAAATGTACTTGTAAGGAATCTGCCGGCTGGCAGATTCGGCGGGCGTACTGAGCATGCGCCCGCCATTTTGGAAGATGGCGGCGGCCAGCGAGGAGACGTACGGACACCGGGAGGATCGGTAAGTATGAAGGGGTGGTGGGGGGGTGGATCGGAGCACAGGGGGGGTGATCGGACCACAGGGGGGGTGAATCCAAACAAGGAGGGAGCGGACAGCAGGACGGGGGAGCCGGCAGGCGGACGGAGGGGACCAGACCCCATAACGGAGGACTGGGGGGGCGATCGGTGGGTGTGGGGGGGGCCACTTCAGTATTTCCAGCCATGGCCGATGATATTGCAGCATCGGCCATGGCTGGATTGTAATATTTCACCTGTTTTTTAGGTGAAATATTACAAATCGCTCTGATTGGCAGTTTCACTTTCAACAGCCAATCAGACCGATCGTAGCCACGGGGGGGTGAAGCCACCCCCCCTGGGCTGAAGTACCACTCCCCCTGTCTCTGCAGATCGGGTAAAATGGGAGTAGACCCCTTCACCCGAACTGCAGGGACGCGATCATTCTGTGACACAGCATATGCGTCACAGGTCGGATTGGCACCGACTTTCATGACGCATACGCTGTGTCACAGGTCGGGAAGGGGTTAAAGTCTAGTCCACACTTTAGATAATTAGTGCTTCTTATACCTGTTAGGAGGAGTTGCTCAGGAATTAGCACACAAATCCGTTAGTACTTTTCTGCTTATCTTTATCAGTCAACCAAGATGAAGAAGGCAGTGAGTAAGGCACGTGGGTGTGGGAGCCGTCGCGGAGCAGGGAGGGGACGTGGGGATTCTGTGCCTGCTGCGGGCACCGGTGACTCATCAGCACCCACTTTCACCAGGCAACAGTCGTTCATGCGAAGCTTTGTGTCCGAGCGCCGTACACCGCTGCTGCGTGAAGAACAAATTGAAGCTGTTGTCGGATGGATGGCAGCTAATGCATCAACTTCCATTAGTGCCACATCCTCTCAGACACAGAGCACTGGAGAGCAGCCATCTGTCTCTTCACCACCTGCCAAATTGCCCAGGCAGACAGAGAGCCCAGGACAGGAGCCGTCTCTACTTCTGTTCTCTGAATCTCTTGGCTTGGAAACAGGGGGCCAGCCAAGCAGCATTGGAGAAATGGAAGAAGAGGCAGGGTGCAGTGATGCCCAACAGCTTTTTCTGTCTTCCTCTGAAGAGGCGGGTGGGCCAGTGGCTCCGGTCACCACATCGCAGGCCGCATCAGCTGATGATGACACTCAGGTGCCACTTACTGGTGCGTGCTCTGCTGCTGAGACTACCCAGGAGGAGCAGTTGGGGGCAGAGGGTAGTGTAGATGATGAGGTCCTCGACCCATCTTGGCGTGAGGGACAGGAAGGTGGTGGGAGCAGCTCTGAGGAAGAGATTCCCCGTACGGCCCAAAGAGGGAGAGGGAGGGGGAAGACTGCGGATCCTGCAGCCTCCGCTTTGGCACCCGTTAGGAGCATGTCTCTTCCCAAAGCAAAAAAGGGCGCTCCCAAGACTTGCAGTGCCTGGTCCTTTTTTGACACAGTTGCAGATGACATTTGCTATGTCAGATGCAAGGTGTGTCATCAAAAAGTCAAAAGAGGTCGAAATGTCAGCAACCTCAATACCTCGAACATGTGGAAACATGTGCGCAACAGGCACCCGGCGGAGTTAGAAAAACACACTGAAGAGGTAGGCCAACCAACAGCGGCAGCTACCACCTCTTCAGCTCGTGTTGCCTCTTCCTCTAGCTCACACGCAGCTGGTTCGGCTTCCTCCCAGGATCGCCGTGGAAGAACCTCTGGCCCTGTTGTCCAGAGACCCGCTGTAATTCCACCCGCAGCGCCACTTTCCCAGTCATCCACACACTCCCAGCCCAGTCTACAGCCATCGGTAGTACAGGCATGGGAGAAAAGGCGGCCTTTCTCGTCAAACCACCCACGAGCACAGGCTCTGACTGCAGGCATTGCCAAACTTCTGTCACTGGAAATGCTGTCATTCAGGCTGGTGGAGACTGACAGCTTCCGTGAGTTGATGTCATTGGCAGTCCCACAGTACAATGTGCCCAGCCGCTTTTACTTCAGCAGGCAAGCCGTCCCTGCCCTGCAGAAGCATGTGGAGGGACACATAAAACACGCGCTACTGAACGCCGTCAGTAGCAAGGTCCACCTCACCACCGATGCGTGGACCAGTCAACATGGACAGGGGCGATACCTTTCCCTCACTGCCCATTGGGTTAATGTCGTTGAGCCGGGTACAGACCGTGCGAGTGGCGCAGGACGTGTCCTGCCCACTCCAAGGATTGCAGGAATCCATTCTGTACGCATTGACTCCTCCTCTTACACCAGTTCCTCAGAATCATCGCTGCAGGAGCCGTCACAGTCCACCTCCACATGGACCCGTGATGAACGTGTACCTGTTACGACCGACATGAGCACAGCCGTGGCCAAACGTCAACAGGCCGTCTTGAAATTAATTTTCTTGGGGAATCGTAGCCACACAGCGCAGGAGCTCTGGAATGCCATCAAGCAGGAGAGCGATGTGTGGTTTGTGCCAGCGAATCTCCAGCCAGGCATGGTAGTGTGTGATAATGGCCAAAATCTGGTGGCAGCTCTGGGCCTCGGCAACCTCACTCACATCCCATGTCTGGCACATGTGCTCAATTTGGTCGTGCAGAGCTTTTTGAGGGACTATCCGGATCTTGATGCACTGCTGCACAAGGTCCGCCTAGAGTGTGCTCACTTGCGGCGTTCCAGCACGGCAAAAGCGCGCATTGCGGCTCTGCAGCGCCGACACCGCCTGCCGGAACATCGCATCATATGTGACCTACCTACCAGGTGGAATTCCACGTTACATATGTTGGAGCGGTTGTGTGAGCAGCAGCAAGCTGTAATGGAGTACCAGCTGCTTCAGGCGCAAAAAAGTCGCAGTCAGCGCCGTACAGACTTCACAACCACAGAGTGGGCCACTATGAATGACGTCTGCCAGGTTTTGCGTCCCTTTGATTATTCCACGCGGATGGCGAGTGCAGATGATGCACTAGTCAGCATGACTGTCCCCCTTATCTGCCTGCTTGAAAAATCACTGCAAGCGCTAAGGGATGATGTTGTGGAAGAGGTGGAGGATGAGGATTCACCATTTCCATCATCTTCTGGACAGTCAGCGCCACGTGGTTCCTCACAAACGCGTAGGCAGGGGACCGTTTGTGAGGAGGATGAGGAGGAGTCAATGGAGGAGGAAGACATCCGTCCAGAGGAGGGAGTTACCGAATTGTCCAGTACTCAGTGTGTACAGCGAGGGTGGGGTGATGACGAGCGGGCAGAGATCACGCCTCCAGCAGGGGACAGCGTTTCTTGGGCAGTTGGCAGTCTGCAGCACATGGTGGATTATATGCTGCAGTGCCTGAGAAACGACCGCCGCATCGACCACATTCTCAACATGTCTGATTATTGGGTGTTCACCCTCCTCGATCCTCGCTACCGGGACAACGTAGAAAGCCTCATCACACCGTTGAACCGGGAGCGAAAAATGCGGGAGTACCAAGACACACTGGTCAATTCCATCATCTTCTCCATTCCAACTGAGAGAAGTGCTGCTAGTGCATTCCAAAGCAGCTCAGTGCGTCCAGGCCGTGGTGGAGGCTCTGCACAAAGAGGGAGCAGAAGCAGTGCCTCTGCCCAAGGCAAGACCAGTATGGCCGAACTGTGGCACAGTTTTCTGTGCCCGCCACAAAAGTCTACACCATCACAGACGGCTCCAGTCAGCAGGAGGCAACGGTTCCGTCAGATGGTGACAGACTACATGTCTTGCCCTCTTGCTGTACTCCCAGACGGCTCTTCCCCTTTCAAGTTTTGGGTCTCAAAGCTGGATACATGGCCAGAGCTAAGCCAGTATGCATTGGAGGTGCTGTCTTGCCCTGTGGCCAGTGTATTATCGGAACGTGTCTTTAGTGCTGCAGGTGGTGTACTAACTGACCGTCGCATGCGACTATCCTCCGATAACGTTGACCGGCTTACTTTCCTGAAAATGAACAAGGCCTGGATCTCGCCGGAATTTGCCACTCCTCCTCCTGATTAAATAATTAGGTCACTGTATACGTTATCCAGGTCTCCTGTTGTGTTCATCTTTCTACCACCTGAACTTAAATTCCTGGGCTCCAACACCGCCAGTTGAGGCTCAGAAGTGCCGTCTGCACAGTCAAAACATACGACCCAGTGTTATTGGGTTTCAGTAACGTCAGCTGATCCCCAGCTGTGTAGCCGGCAATGTGTCATGCGACCGCCACGCTGACACAACAACTGAAATGTAAGGGAATCTGTCCCCCCCCCCCCCAAGGCGTTTGTTACTGAAACAGCCACCTTGTGCAGCAGTAATGCTGCACAAGGAAAAAGGTAGCTATTTTGGTTTTGCTCCTTGCACACGCAAAACTTAACACTTATAAAATGTGTCCACTGATACCGTAAAACCGTCCCGGAGGTGGGACTTTCCTTCGTAATATGACGCAGCACAGCCGTCATTCCTACCCCCCCGGCGCCGCGCCCCGGCTCATCAGCGTTGTTTGATTCCGTCCAGGAGCCTGCGCTGTTATGTTATCCCGTGGCCAGGCACACTTAGCGCTGCCCGTCTTCTGGCATCATTTGGTGTCAGGCTGGCTGCGCCTGTGCGGCCACGCTGGCCGAGAGCCCGCCTCGCAGTGTCTTCTGTTTTAATCCCACTGGGGGCCTGGGATCTATGGACATGCGCAGTGCATATCTGAACCTCCACCTCTCACTCATCTCCCTATGGCTTCTTCAGACTGTTCGGTGTCAGCTGGTCCCTAATAGCATGCCACGGCCGTGACACCGCACAGTCTTAAGAAGCCGTAGGGAGGGGAGTGAGAGGCGAGGATATGCACTGCGCATGGCCATGGATCCCAGGCCCCCAGTGGGATTAAATCAGAAGACACTGCGAGGCGGGCTCTCGGCCAGCGCGGCCGCACAGGCGCAGCCAGCCTGACACCAAATGATGTCAGAAGATGGGCAGCGCTAAGTGTGCCTGGCCACGGGATAACATAACAGCGCAGGCTCCGGGACGGAATCAAACAACGCTGAGGAGCCGGGGCACGGCGGCGGGGGGGTAGTAATGATGGCTGTGCTGCGTCATATTACGAAGGAAAGTCCCACCTCCGGGACGGTTTCACGGCTTCAGGGGACACATTTTATAAGTGTTTAGTTCTGTGTTTGCAAGGAGCATGATGAAAAGAGCCACCTTTTCCTTTTGCATCTTTTGTGCTGCACAAGCTGGCTCTTTCAGCTACAAACGCCTTGGGGGGGGGTTAAAGGTTCCCTTTCGACTTTCTCAGGCTTCGGCCTACATTGTGTTCCTCTGCTTTTCCACCTGTCCCTGGGCTCCAACACCGCTAGTTGCCGTCCAGAAGTGCTGTACGCACAGTCAACAGTCGCTCCTCTGTTATTGGGGTTCAGTAACGTCAGCTGTTCCCCTGCTGTGTGTGTGGCAATCCCTCCAACCTCCTCCAACCTCCTCCTCCTCCACCTGTCCCTGGGCTCCAACACCGCTAGTTGCCGTCCAGAAGTGCTGTACGCACAGTCAACAGTCGCTCCTCTGTTATTGGGGTTCAGTAACGTCAGCTGTTCCCCTGCTGTGTGTGTGGCAATCCCTCCAACCTCCTCCAACCTCCTCCAACCTCCTCCTCCTCCACCTGTCCCTGGGCTCCAACACCGCTAGTTGCCGTCCAGAAGTGCTGTACGCACAGTCAACAGTCGCTCCTCTGTTATTGGGGTTCAGTAATGTCAGCTGTTCCCCTGCTGTGTGTGTGGCAATCCCTCCTACCTCCTCCAACCTCCTCCAACCTCCTCCTCCTCCACCTGTCCCTGGGCTCCAACACCGCTAGTTGCCGTCCAGAAGTGCTGTACGCACAGTCAACAGTCGCTCCTCTGTTATTGGGGTTCAGTAACATCAGCTGTTCCCCTGCTGTGTGTGTGGCAATCCCTCCAACCTCCTCCAACCTCCTCCTCCTCCACCTGTCCCTGGGCTCCAACACCGCTAGTTGCCGTCCAGAAGTGCTGTACGCACAGTCAACAGTCGCTCCTCTGTTATTGGGGTTCAGTAACGTCAGCTGTTCCCCTGCTGTGTGTGTGGCAATCCCTCCAACCTCCTCCAACCTCCTCCTCCTCCACCTGTCCCTGGGCTCCAACACCGCTAGTTGCCGTCCAGAAGTGCTGTACGCACAGTCAACAGTCGCTCCTCTGTTATTGGGGTTCAGTAACGTCAGCTGTTCCCCTGCTGTGTGTGTGGCAATCCCTCCAACCTCCTCCAACCTCCTCCTCCTCCACCTGTCCCTGGGCTCCAACACCGCTAGTTGCCGTCCAGAAGTGCTGTACGCACAGTCAACAGTCGCTCCTCTGTTATTGGGGTTCAGTAACGTCAGCTGTTCCCCTGCTGTGTGTGTGGCAATCCCTCCTACCTCCTCCAACCTCCTCCAACCTCCTCCTCCTCCACCTGTCCCTGGGCTCCAACACCGCTAGTTGCCGTCCAGAAGTGCTGTACGCACAGTCAACAGTCGCTCCTCTGTTATTGGGGTTCAGTAACGTCAGCTGTTCCCCTGCTGTGTGTGTGGCAATCCCTCCAACCTCCTCCAACCTCCTCCTCCTCCACCTGTCCCTGGGCTCCAACACCGCTAGTTGCCGTCCAGAAGTGCTGTACGCACAGTCAACAGTCGCTCCTCTGTTATTGGGGTTCAGTAACGTCAGCTGTTCCCCTGCTGTGTGTGTGGCAATCCCTCCTACCTCCTCCAACCTCCTCCAACCTCCTCCTCCTCCACCTGTCCCTGGGCTCCAACACCGCTAGTTGCCGTCCAGAAGTGCTGTACGCACAGTCAACAGTCGCTCCTCTGTTATTGGGGTTCAGTAACGTCAGCTGTTCCCCTGCTGTGTGTGTGGCAATCCCTCCAACCTCCTCCAACCTCCTCCTCCTCCACCTGTCCCTGGGCTCCAACACCGCTAGTTGCCGTCCAGAAGTGCTGTACGCACAGAGCCAAACACCTCACCAATGTGTTAGTGGGGTTCAGCACCGCCAGCTGTTCCCCTGCTGTGTATACGGCAACGTGTACTGCGACCGCCACGCAGGCACAACAAGTTAAATTTAAGGGAACCTGCCCCCCCCCCCCCCAGGCGTTTGTTACTGAAGGAGCCACCTTGTGCAGCAGTAATGATGCAAAGGGAAAAAGTGCCTCTTTTCGTGATGCTCCTTGCACATGCTGAACCAAACACTTATGAAATGTGTCCCCACACAGCGATAAACCGTCCGGTAGGTGGAACTTTCCTTTGTCGTGTGACGCAGCACAGCCATCATTTTTACCCCCTTGGCGCCGTGCGCCCCCTCCTCAGCGTTGTTTGAATCTGTCCCGGAGCCTGCGCTGTTAGGTTAGCCCTTGGCCATGCACACATGTTGCGCTGCCCGTCTTCTGACATCATTTGGTGTCAGGCTGGCTGCGCCTGTGCGGGTGCGCTGGCCGAGATCCCGCCTCGCAGTGTCGTCTAATGTAATCCCACCGCGGGCCTGTGATCCGTGCCCGTGCGCAGTGCATATCCTCGCCTCTCACTCCCCTCCCTACGGCTTCTTCAGACTGTGCGATGTCAGCTGGTCCCTAATAGCATGCCACGGCCGTGACACCGCACAGTCTGAAGAAGCCGTAGGGAGGGGAGTGAGAGGCGAGGATATGCACTGCGCACGGGCACGGATCACAGGCCCGCGGTGGGATTACATTAGACGACACTGCGAGGCGGGATCTCGGCCAGCGCACCCGCACAGGCGCAGCCAGCCTGACACCAAATGATGTCAGAAGACGGGCAGCGCAACATGTGTGCATGGCCAAGGGCTAACCTAACAGCGCAGGCTCCGGGACAGATTCAAACAACGCTGAGGAGGGGGCGCACGGCGCCAAGGGGGTAAAAATGATGGCTGTGCTGCGTCACACGACAAAGGAAAGTTCCACCTACCGGACGGTTTAACGCTGTGAGGGGACACATTTCATAACTGTTAGGTTCCGCATGTGCAAGGACCATAATTAAAAGAGCTAAGTTTACCTTTTCCAGCATTAGTGCTGTACACAATGGCTCTTTCAGCTACAAACGCCTGGGGGGGGGGGGGGGTTAAAGGTTTCCTTTCAACTTGCTCGAGTGCAGGCTTCGGCCTACACTCCGCTCCCCCTGCTCCTCCTGCTGACCCTGGGCTCTAACACCGCCAGTTTTGGCCCAGATGTGCTAGCTGCACAGAGAAAAACACCAGCCAATGTGTCAGTGGGGTTCAGCACCGCCAGCTGTTCCCCTGCTGTGTAGCCGGCAACGTGTCCTGCGACCGCCACGCAGACACAAGAACTGAAATTGAAGGGAACCTGTCCCCCCTCCCCCAGGTGTTTCTATGTTTTACAGCTACCTTGAACAGCAGTAATGCTGCATGTGTTCAAGGTGGCTCAGAAACTTATTCTCCTTGCCCATGTTGAAGTGAACACATCTAAAAATGAGTCCTCTGCGACCATTAAAACGTCCCTCAGGTGTGATTTTCCTTTGTATTCACACGCAACAAGCTCCTTGGTAGCGCTGCCCGTCTTCTGGCATCATTGTTTGGCTGGCTGCGCCTCTGCGGCCGCCTTGCCCCACACAACGCCCCTCGGTGTCTTATTTATTTGTACTGCGAGGGTGTGATTAATGGGCATGAACGGTGCATTTCTTCGCCTGTCCCTCATCTCCTTCCGCCTTCTTCGGACTGTGC